>NC_044910.1:17170399-17499566 GCF_001633185.2 Quercus lobata
GCGACGAAATATTTCATTCTCAAACATGGACAAATTGAAAAAAAAAATGGTTTTTGGCGATGAAATATTTCGTCGCTAAATATGATTTAATAATTAAAAAAAAAAAAAAACACATTTGGCGACGAACCTATTTTATCTTGAATCGTGTATTTAGCGAGGAAAACATTCAGCGATGAAATGGTTTCGTCGCCAAAAGTTAAAAAAAAAAAAAAATATATATATATATATATATATATGTTCAGAACTTTTGGCGATGAAATTTTTTGTCACTAGGACTTTTGGCGATGCAATATATGTGACGAAACCAATCTCGTCGCCAAAAAAAATATTTTGTCGCCAAAAATCATAGGCAACGAAATATAGGACTTTTGGTGACAAGACATTTTGTCACCAAAAATACATTTTGTTGTAGTGGAGGCCTCTATACATGTGTTGCTCACAAGCTTGTGGGTTTTTAGTGTATGGAAGCTATTTTGATAATGTGATGAAGACAAAACCAGATCTGCTCTTGAACTCTTCAATGCTTTAGGGCCTTTGTGCACATGTTGCTCACTAGCTTCTGGGTTTTGAGTATATGGAAGTTGTTTTGATAAAAAAGAGGTTGCTTTTTAGGCAAAGAAAATGCCTTGAGAGAGAGAGAGAGAGAGAGAGATGTGGAGATAGTCAAACCCAAGCAAGAGAAAGATTTTTTTTTTTTTTTAGTGAATTTTAAATTACACCCCTAAAGTTTGAGAATGTTTGGATTTTACAACCTGAAACTTCGGAAGCTGAATTTTATCCCCTGCAGTTTGGGGGTGTTTGGATTTTATACCCTGACGTTTCAAAAATTAGATTTTACCTCCTAAATTTTAGGGGTATTTGAATTTTATTTTATAAAGTTTAGAGGTGTTTGGATTTTATATTCTAAAATTTCAGGGTATAAAATTCAAACACTCCCAACTTTTAGAGGTGTAATTTATGATTTACTCATTTTTTATTTTATATAACAATAGTGATGGCAGTGTTCTCACTGGTTGTGGCGAGCACTGTTCTTAACTAAGTATTTTGGACTAATTGGGTGAGACTGCTGTCTAGGTTTTTTTGGAGTCTTTAGCTATATATTTGCTGAAAAAAAATATATTAAAAAATAAAAAATAAAATAAAAAACCTCAATTTAAAGCATCTGCATCCATTGGGAAAATAAAAGCCCTTTTGACCTAACTCTGTGGGCTTAGGAGTGGAAAATTCTGATTGCTTATAATCTTGGTCAATGGATCCAATTGTTTTCGAGTTGTGACAATATACAGTAGAGTATCTGTTTTTTATTTTTTTTTATTTTTTATTTTTTTCAACTATCGGTCTAGGAGAGAATGGCTAAGTGAATGTGTAGCATTAATAAGAACTAAAGTAGGCCTAATTTCTTCTTAGCAAGGAGGTCTGTTTAATGGTTACTTTTACTTCCTTGGCTTTTGCTGACTCTGTTTAATGGTTTTTTGTTGGAATAAAAGCCCTGCCTGGGCTTCCAGGCACCCCCCCCAAAAAAAAAAAAAAGGGAAAAGTGGGCCTAATTTTTATGATGGAGATGTGACATAAGCCCAACCCAGTGTAAATATGAAATAAGCACTCTAATAGAGTAATATCATGCCGCCTGTCCATGCAACGGACTAATTACAACTTTGTGTATAGATTAAATAAATATTAGTATTATTTAGTTTCTCAAAAAAAAAAAATATTAGTATTATTTAGAACTATCTTAACAAATTATTATGGGGTATTTTTTATATATAAAATAAATTATAGTAATAATTAATGAGGCACATGGCAAAAGAATATTAATTTTACATGTAAAATGTTTGTTGAGTTGTGTGGTGCAAGCATGATGTAAAATTGTTTTTCAACAAGTTATGGAAAGATTTGTTGTTGCAAGTATTTTGGTGTTTGATAAATTTTACATTTTTATTCTAAATTTATCAGAATTATTTATTTATTTATTTATTTATTATTATATTTTTTTATGAACTATAGTTAAACTTTTGGTTAGAGATTCTTACAAAAAGTTATAATATTTCATTACTAATATGAGCCGGAGGGGGGTGGGGGGGGAGTGAGGTGTTAATTTTTTCAAACCTCAAGTGAGGGGAGTGTTTTTTTGATCCCTTTAAGTTTGGGTGAAGTGTTATTCCCTCAAACCTCAATGGAAGGGAGTGTAATTACCCCCTTTATTAAGAAACAATCATGACAAATAATCAAATAAGCAATTAAAATAAATAAATAAAAATTTAGTTCAAGAACTATTTTGAGTCTCTCTTAATATGTGTTGAAATTTCATGGAATTAGACTTTTGAGTATATAAAAGTAGCTGACACAAAAAAGTTCTATTCCAATTAAACAAGTAAATGAATTATATGATAAAAACCTATTATGCTACACTTGGTACAAATTTTTATTTTTATTTTTTGTTGAGTAAAAAGGTAAAAACACTAAGTACAAACAAGTACAGTTTTTAAACCCAACTTTTATTATATTATATTATGTATAAAATGATTTGACCCAATTTAATATTATGATAATGTAGATCTAAATGGGAATTAAGGAATAAATGATATATTGTCACATGGCCAGAAAAAGAAGAGAGGAAAAAATCATTTACAAAACTCATAATAAATAGCTGAAAACAACAATTAAGCCTTTATAATAGAATCACAATGGTTGACACGGTCTATTTTGATTTGGATATAATAATAGTAGTGTCAGTCATATTACTCCAAAACGAAATGTATCCATCATATTACTCCAAAAAGAAATGTCTCAGTTGTTTTCCATGACTTTCTTAAATATTTAATTTCTCATACGAATCTTAATTCATTACATTTTACTAAACACCTCAAGCCACTTCCATTTTCATGTCTTTAACAAGTATTTTCTCACGGTAGTTAAAATTGAAATATAAATAAAGTTCTGGGTCTAAATTAGGCAAAACGACAACCCATGCACCTTTACAAGATTCTATTTGTTAAAGTATGTGGATTTTCACCTGACAAACATTGATAATCAACATAGATTTTTTATTTGTTTATCATATTTGTACCCTAATAAGGTCTTAAACATATATAATATTATAAGTAAAGGTGTGGTTTATCAGTGCTGCTTGACCAACAACTACAAGATCAATAATTGAATATAAACGCCATCATTTTATGCGTAGGTATTTGTAGCTAGTTCTTAATGATAGAGTGTGCACAATCCTTTAAATAACGAAAAGAAAATGATAATGTATAGTATACAAAGGAATATATAAGTAGCAAATAATAATGAATATTAATTCTAATGAATAATGGTTGGAACATATATATATATATATATATATATATATATTCTTGCTTCAATTATTGGAACATATATGGTATGTCTCAATGAGAGTGTAAATTTTCTTTGAGACAAAAGCATCTATAGGCAACTTTATAAACAGTTTTTAGGAGTCAACTGTCAACGTGTGAACGTGATGAAATCATGAAATCCATATAGATGACATACAAGTGTAGACAAATTGAACATTGCAATGTGAAATTTAACTAAGAAAAACAGTAGAGAATAAAAGGTTTTATTAACCAAAAAAAAAAAAAGTGTTATGGAAAAAGCTTGTGAGCCCCACCCAGCAAAGTGGGCGGCTAATAAGCACTAGCCAGATACCTTCATTTATTATTTTCACCGACTGAGGTATTTATGTGTTTCAACTGTTTATTTAGTTTTTTTTTTTTTTGAAATTATTTTTTATTAAAATTGTTATAAAATATACTTTTATTTATTATTTTCACCTCTTGAGGCATTTATCTTGGAAACAACTTTCTTATCTTTTTATTGAAAATTTTTACTGTAAAAATACATTAAAGTATTTTTGTATTTTGAAAAAGTGTGAAAATTAAAAAAATAAAAAACTTTCAACTTTTATTATTTATTCCATCATTATATGCAAGTCAATTAAAGCATCTTGTAATAGGATATGCTTTCATGACAAATAAAGGTGCAAGAAAACGAGGTGCAGTTTTGTTCTGCACTCCAACCAAAAAAAAGGTGCAAGATAAAAGCGCAAGGAATAAGTCCTTGTGTCACGTAAAGTTACATAACAAAAATCACAACTGGTTTGTATTACAAATTGTGGTTGGTGAAGAGGTGTCGTCCTACAAATAAGGCTGAGCAAAGGTCCTAACCCTGCCAAATATGTCCTGCATGTAAGATTGTTTTTGATATGAGTGACAATTTGTGAAACGCTTCCTCGGTGGGCTACAGTACCTGCTTCTGCATCAAGTTGATGATACGCTAAAGCTTGCTGGAAGCCCACTCACCAACTTAGTGTTTGGCGCACATGGTTACTTTTATGTTAATGTATCATGTTCAGATAAATCGGTACAAACTGTTTGTTTATTATTTCATTGCCTATGATTAAATGTACAATGGAGCATATATATCTGCACTAATTATCAAAGCCTCAGAGTTTATAAATTATCAAGTGCCCCCACATTACCAAATTAACTAGTACATAGGCAGAAAGAAATTTTTTTATTTAATTGTCCCATCTAATTTTTAATTTTTGTGTCATGTGAATTATTAAATGTAAAAAAAAAAAAAAAAAAAAAAAAAAATTCAAATCCAATTAAATTTTAAATTGGATTTTAGTTGGGGTCCAACTTTACGTCATATGTTATCTAATTTTTTTTTTAATTTTTTTTTGAGAGGTTTTTTTTATAACAAGTGAATTATTGGGTATAAAAATTGAAAAGTATAAATCAAATTAAATTCTAAATCATATATATATATATATAGTGAGAAATCATTAAATATTTTAGAATTCTATAGTTTAAAAAAGTTGTAAACTAATACCATGTATAATTTCAACATTTTCTAAATGTATATGTGTGTGTGTGTGTGTATATATATATATAATTTGAATCGTGTAATTGTGATTGTTTTAAATTTTATCCATGCATATGCATGTCGTTACACACTAATTTATATAACTTACAACCGTAATTGTTAATCTATATAAAATCTAATGAAGGTCATATATGTTTGTTGGCTAACTTATTCTTCGCTCTTTCCATTTAATTGCTTGTTTTTGTTACCGTTCCAAAAATACAAGATGCACTACCATATTTTGGCATATTGCATGTGCGGATGGAGGAAAAGTCTAGCTATTGACACATCCTTTTGTACACACAGTGACAAAGCCAAGAAAGTTTATTTGAGGGACCAAATTATAGTATTGATACATTATTCAAAGGATTTAAGATAAACTCAAAACACATATATAAATAAATATACATACATATATAGGTATATACTAGTGTGTATGAAAAAATAAATTCTTAACTTTGTAATGCAAAAGTAAACAATATCTTATAAATTTATTATATACAAAATTTTCAACTTTATAGAAAAGTTGTCTAGTTTTCTAAAAATGAGAATTAAAAAAAAAATCCTAAAAAGTAATTTTGTATCTCCCATCAATTTTTCTTTGAGATATGGTATAAAATTCATCCATTTTCATTTATAAATAGTGAAATTTATAGCAATTTTAATGTAATTTTTTAAAAAATCTAATGTTGGCACACTATCAAACAAAGCTACCATTACTTCGATGTATTTTTTTTTTTTTTTTCTATTCTCTTTATTCTTTCGAGTATTATTATATGTAAAGTTAATTATCTCTTATTAACCTATTCCTTTACGCAATATAATGAATTTAGCAATTTTAAGTTTTAATCAATTGTTACAAATAATTGAAAATTATAAATGATATGCATTACTCATAAGAAACTAAAAGAGGTCTGATTGGGGAGAATTAAATTTTTGGGAGCTCAATCTATAAAAATCTATATAAGTATTTAAAATCTGATAAATTACTAGATTTTTTTCAAAAATTTGGAGGCCTAAATCCACATCTTATTTATGTGTCAACATATGATTATATTTCAATACTTTTACTTGGATCCACCACGAGTAACTAATTAAGTAAAAGTATTGAAATTGTTGGAATCCTCCAATTTAGTGGTTAATAACAATTATAGCAACATCACTTAACTCAAAAAACTTAAACTTTTTGTATTTGTGTCAAATTATATATGTTATACTAATTACTCCCCTTTTTTATTATAATTCAATATGAAATTCCACTCACATGTGAGAATACTGCATACCTAACAGAATCACTTCAAACTAAAGAGCAAAAGCGGACAATAAAATCAAAGCAGAATATCACATCACAAAATGATTTTAGCATACTGCAAAAATATTCAAACTCTTTTGGTCAAAAAAAAAAAAAAAAAAAGTTCAAACTCTTTAAACCATGGATACTGAGATCGTACAACAATTATTACATTATGTACTTATAATGTGCTTTCTTCAGGATTAATGTGTATAATTGATTCACATTCACTCTTGAAGCATATGTGACATGTCATATCTTTTAATGTTGAGAAATACGTAAATATTCTTTTGCTTTTTTTTTTTTGTTTGTTTGTTTGTTTTTTGCGTATATATTCGTCTGCTATCTTATTTGTTCTTTAGTGTTCCATCAATAAATTAAATAATAATAATAAAATTCTGTCGACGTACTAATTAATTTAATAATATGGGGGCACTACTTGATAATTCATAAACTTCAGAGGCTTTGATAATTAGTGCAGGTTAAGGCTCCATTAAATGTACATATTTAATCATAAGCAATGAAATAAACAAATAGTTTGTACTGATCTAGCTGAAGTTGATATATTAACATAAAAGTAACCATGTGCTCCCAAACACTGGGTTGGTGGGTGGGCTTCCAGTAAGCTTTAGTGTACGTGTCATAAACTTGAAGCAGAAGCAGGTACTGTAGCCCACTGAGGAAGCGTTTCACAAACTGTCACTCATATCAAAAACAATCCTGTACTATGTTCGAATCATAAGCTTTTCTTTGTTTGGTGAATGCTGGATGGAAGAATAACTTTTCAAATATATGTACGTACTATTGATATAATTCAATGATATTCTATGGGAATCTTCTATCTAAATAAATACAATTACAGTGATTACAAGTGACTGATTTTCTCTTTGTACAAAAGATATATCATAAACATCGCACATTTTTAGTGTAATAGTTATTTCATAAGTATAAGTATTAATTGGATGTGGAAGATAAAAGTCAGGATTTAAGTCTTCAAGAAAAAATTTCATACACGTATATACTTAGATGAGGTTAAAATAAAATTTCTATCTTGTATATAAAAAAGAAAAAGAAAAAAGATATATCATATTCCAAATACCGTATATCAAAGCTTCGTGTTACAAATATGTCCTGCATGTCTTGGTAATTGCCTAAAAATCAAACTTCCCAGACTGTCAAGCGTAGGTGCCTAACTTAATTAGTTGTTGAAGTAGTAGTGGTTTGAAATTTCCCGGAAGGGAGAGACACCTATGTTATATATATAAAGGTCAGAACACAGTCATTTTGGAGAGATTCCAACCTACAATCTATCCCATTTTGGTGGAAAAACATTTATCATCGTATAAAAAACACATATATAATTTATTTTATGAAAAAAAATACCTTCTATAAATAGAAGTGCATCATCTTAATATATTTTTATTTTATAAACAAAGTTTAGTTACAAAACTAGTTGTAACTTAAGGTTACAACTTTACTCAATAAAATAAATATTACTATATATTTTAAAAATTTAACTGTTGAATTGCATGTTCTTTATGCTCTTAATACGCATGTCAAATTTTGTATTAATTAAATATTATTTACTATTTAATTTATAAGCTTATATTTTATGCATAATTTTAAACTATAAAAACTTGCAATTTAAATAATTTATTGATGACTAGCTATTAATCTTTAATTTTCTTGAAATTTTGCAAGCATAGAAGATATAAGAATAAGACGTAATCCAATAGTGAATTTGTCAAAATTCATCTCCAATAAAAATATATTGGGTAAGGTTGTAGCCTGAGGTTACAATCAATTTTGCAACTAAATTTTGTCCTTATTTTATTTCAACTATTACAATTAAAGGAGAGGGAAGATCCCTTACCTCATCTTAATATAACATTATTCCATATATACCTCACAACCCTCAACTCCACAAAATGCCCAAATATGGTTGCATTATAATATACTTTCAGGCATGGTCCGTGATGATATACTTTTACTATGCAGCGGACTATTGAATTATCCAAATAATAATAAAGTAAAAATTTACTAGGCTTTTCTTCTTTAACCCACCAAAATTTTTATTCAAAATTTTGCATATAATAAACTTCACAAACTTTGATTACTATGTGAGAAAATAAAGTGCATGTGTCACATTACAATTGGTAGAGGATAAAATAGAGCACTAAAAGTGAGATAAAATATCTTTAGTCATCTTATATGCCCTACTTATTTGAGTGCTTATAATAAATTAGCTATAAGAATTATAATTGATTTTTTTTTTTAACCAAACAGTGGAAGATTAAATAACATTTCAATCCTTATTTCTTAGCCTTTAGGTATATTTTCTATTCCACTTAAATTTTTTTTTTTTTTAAATGGTATATTTTCTATTCAAATGACGTACGAAGGGGTAAGAACTCTCCATATGGAATATTTCATACACAAATTTTTACTTCTAGAATACAAAGAAATTTTTTAAAAATTTGCTGATCACCAGTAACTCTCTCTCTCTCTCTCTCTCTCTCTCTCTCTCTCTCTCTCTCTCTCTCTCTCTCTCTCTCTCTCTCTCTCTCTCTCTCTCAGGAGACCAATCAATGCTTGGCAATCCAAAAAGTAGTCATTTTAAGCCATATAGTCTTTGAATAAATTGTCGATGTTGATAATATTAAAATGAACCACTTAAAAAAAAAATAATAATAAATCTTAGGATTGAAATTTTAATGATGAAATTGAATAGTTTCATTTAGAGTAATGTTAGAGATACAACAAATTTTAGTCTATTAGTTTTACAAACTAATGTGTTAACTTACAAACATAACACATTAAAATTTTAGAATTTTTTTATTGTGTTTTAGATGTGATACCAATCACATTTGTTTGAAACATTTCCATAGAAAAATTGATAACATTTTAACATTTTCCTTTTAATATTCAAGAATAAAGTGAAATTTGTGTTATTCATCCAAAGAACATGAAAGGACGCGGTTTGGATTCTAAGCCTAAAAAGTAACTAGATCTAGGCTCAATGAGTCCAATATAATGAATTTGTAAAGAATAGGTTAGAAAACTAGGTTATAATGAGTTGGGTAACAATTATAATAGATCTAGATGACAATAAAGTAAAAGTAGATTGATTTTATCTAAAACAAATTATCCTCGGTCTAGTATGAGGAGATTAGTTCTTGTATATATTACTTGAAGTTGGTTACAAATACAGTTCTAATTACTAAAGTATTTATTTCTTAATTCTCCGATCCCCTTCTCTTAGAGCCTTCCTCATAATTTATACTATTTCTCCCTTCTCATCTCCACCCTCCACGTGGACAGTAGATTGCTTATGTTGATCATTATCCCATTAGCACTCTTCTGAAGTCTTTGGGGATAGCTATAAGACTAAAAAACACTATTCAGATATCACTTTCTCATTAATGCAGCTAGAAATTTAGCTACAAAGTATTCAATGCACTGGTGGCAGCTTTCTCTTAGATATTTCTTAGCTCCCATCCCTCCTGTACATTCATAATGCATGTCTTTATCAATAGAATTTCCTGTAACGTCACCCTAGATGATAAGACATACATTTTGATCTTCACCTCGTTTAGTCGAGGGGATATTCCTTCTCGGCATACCTTTCCCAACTCTCTCATTTGTAGCTTATTCATGGGGCTCTGAGTGTCGCATCTTCAATGCCATTTATATGTCCTCGGACCACTCAACATCCTCAGCTAAGGTCCAAGGCCCAATATATATACCTTTGGGCCCCTTAACCCTACAGAACAAAATTATAGTTTAGTATTACATCTTTTTGTATTGTATGAAAAGCTTAAGCCAAAATCCAATTTACTAGCTCTAAGCTTGGCGACACTTCTAACGATCCTTCAGCATTCAAAAATTGGAATTTATACTATCAACTACTACATCTTGCTGTTAGCTCACTTTAAAACAACATAATTTTGGACAAAAAATTAATAATGCTGTAATAGTGATTTTAAACTTAGCTATAAATGCATATTAACCAAAACTTAATATTGAAACTTAGCTCGGACTGAGTCACATTTTAAGCAATATAGTCTTTGAATAAATTGACAATCGATGTTGATAACATTAAAGTGAACCACATCAAAAACTTCTTAGGATTGAAATTTTAACAGTGAAATTGAATAATTTCATTTAGAGAAATGTTAAAGATTCTATAAATTTTACAAACTAATGTGTTAACTTACAAACACAGCACATTAAAAAACAAAAGCTTAGGAATTTTATTTATTGTGTTGTAGATGTGACACCAATCACACTTACTATCACGTTTTTTTGTAATATTTCCATTGCAAAATTGGTAATAATTTTAAAATTTTCCTTTTAATATTCAAGAATAAAGTGAAATTTGTGTTATTCTTCCTACAACAAAATTATAGTTTAGTATTACATCCTTTTGTATTGTATCAAAAACTTAAGCTAAAATGCAATTTACCGGCTCTAAGCTTGGCGTCACTTCTAAAATGGTCCCTCGACTTTCAAAACTTGGAATTCATACCATCAACTATTACATCTTGCTGTTAGCTCACTCGAAAACGACATCATTTTGGACAAAAAATTGATAGTGCTGTAATAGTGATTTTAAACTTAGGTATAAATGTATTTTAACCAAAACTTAATATTGAAACTTAGTTCCAACTGATTTGTGAGAGTTACGGTTAGGGGAGGACTGTCCCTTGTTGTGTAGATTAGCTTTAAAAGAAAATGAGTATTTAACATAATAATAATAATAATAATAGTATACTGGTTTTCTTAAACTTATGAAAATATGCCTGCATAATTTCAAATAAAGAGAACTGGTATGGACTGAGACATACTAAGGATCACAAACTTGTATTATACTGTGAAGATTTCCCATTATGTTTAATTTATACTTATTTATACCTAGTACTGACAGTATTAAGAAAAAAAGATTTATAAGACGAAATCCTAGAAAAAACAGTACTAAAGAACGTTGGTTCCACGTTTCATTTAGTTTATGCAGAAATAAGATATTACTTAATAGGTACAATAGAAATCATATTTCAACAATCACACATCATGATGATCGGCACAATACATCAGAATGAGCCAAAAGTTGTGTTATTTTTAGTGCTGCAGGAGGTTATTCTAAATTAACAGTTCACCCATCTAGATCTTTCAGATTCTTTCTTCATATGCCTTGCTCATCTATAGGTTTGCATTCTTTCATTCTTGTTCTTTTCCCTTGTCAAGTATATGGCATTCTAAGCAAGAATATTTTGAACTTTCCCTTAATTTTAATAACTACCATCTGTAGCAAATTATATTTCTGACAGATTAGAAATTTATATAAAACCAGTGTGGTGATATTGGCTTAGTACATAATTTTCAGTAAATTTTATGCAAAATTATTAGGTCACGAACTACAAATCATTATATTGTTTAGATGTAAAAACTTCTCCAGAAACCAGATGAGGAGTATGCCTTAAGCCAAATAAATTTTTATGCTCTCTTTGTACTTTTCCTTGTTCTTTTTTTTTATTTTTTATTTTTTTTGGGGGGGGGGGGGGGGGGGGGGGTGCTGGCTAGCTAGGATTGGCTGAACATACAAAAAATTCCAAAATCTAAGGAAAAAACAAAGAGCAAAAGACAAAAAGAAAATACAGACCAAACCATCCATAACATTATTATTTCTTGAAGAAAAACACTCACACACAAGCTAGGTCACACACTATGCATACTGTTGTGTTATTACAACAATCACACATCACAACGAGCCAGAAGTTGTGTTATTTTGAGAGCTGTAAGAGGTTCTGCAAAATTAACATCTACATCTTACTTCCTATCCCTGGCTCATCCGTACGGTTGCATTGTACACAAGCTAGGTCACACACAATGCACAAACCTGAAACCACACACTTTCCATGTTTCAGTAGACAAGAAAAGAGAAACACCACTCAAGATTATGGATAACAAGCACACTCAGTAGCAAGAAAATCCAATCCATTTCGAGATCCAAACCCTCGAACCCTTTAAACTTCGATCTATACACAAAAATATCTAAAATTTGGACTTAGGGCTTTCCAGGAGTTTTTGGGTCATGGCCTGGATTCGCTCCTGGACCCTTGTAGTCTGTGGTTTCAAACTCCAATATTCTGCCCTCAACATCAAAAAGTTCATCTCCATCCCTCAGATCCTGCAAATTATATATAGAACTTCATGATTACATGTCAATTATATGGGGTTTTTAATTAGGTTATCGACTTCTAGATCGACCGATACCTTCTAGTGGTTCCACCAAACACGTTTAGGGTTTGGATCTACCTCCTTACTTAAGTATCAAATGAGAGAGACAAACCTGAGCCTGTAGATCTTGAACTGCTATTGCTGATGGATCTTCCTCGTTTTTCTTTAGGCTTCCTATTAACAAGGAAAATTAAAAAAATTGCTCAATGTTACAAAGAAATGAAAAGGATTACATCATAGTTAAGATTAGAGACCCAAAAAAAAGACTTACCAGCTACAGTTGAGACAACGAAAGTGAAACATAAGAGGAGCACCAAAAAGCTGAGAAAAGTTTTCTGCGCCATGTTATCAAACAAGTTGAAATAGGAGAAGCAAACTTTGGTGATGGAAATACAGGGCATATGGCATAACATTTAAATAGAGGAGCAGTGGAATTATTGGTTTGAACACACAAGGAATGGAAGGAAGTAGTCATGTACAAAGAGTCAACTTCTGTTTTTTTTTTTTTTTTTACTTTATTGTACTCATTTGTGTGAGTTCCCACTTGCCTAACTTGATCATCTCTTTTGCTCATTTTCTAGTGTTACTAATAAGGCTAGTTATAATGAGGGTATGTGTGACTTAAAAACAATGTTCGTAGAAGAAAATGTCAATGATACAATTATTTTTCTCCAATTTTCTATATTTTAATTGTTTTCCACTAGGTTCCAGCTCGTATTTTCTTATTGTTCTACCTTCAACGTTACATATTCCAACCACCAACGATACACTAGTCTACACAAACTGCCATCAAGCTTATATTGGTTATCCATATTACAAGACCCCAAAATTCCTACACAATAATAATAATAGTAACTGAACCAATTAACCATTTAAGGAAATTAAAACTTATATTTAGGCTGAAAATGAAGCCCAACTTACCCAATTTATAACCCATTCGATCACTAAAGTTCAAAAGTCATCACAAGAATCTACTACCAAATTTATTTGATATCAAAACTAACTTTTCCATTAAACTGCCAGCACCTATCTATAGTAAGGGCATCCACGAAATCCTTTCTATTATACAAGTAACGTACGATCGATATATGTGGTTCTATATAGCTACAGTAACGTAGTTGATTTCCTCACCCATGCAGGGCGTTTTTTCTCTTGATTCTTCATCTAATCACCAAGGGATCGGTCTAGGAGAGCATGGCTAAGTGAATGTGTTGGCCACAGGTGAAGGAAAGGGAAAAATTCAGGAAAAAAAAAAAGCATCATGCAAGAGCGAAAATGAGAACTAGTTAATTTTGAATGAACTTATTTATTAAAATGCCACATTATGAATTCTATTTTCTAATTTCTTATTCAATTTAATTAAACAAAAAAAAAAATGCTTTCTAGTGTAGAAAATATTTTCCTTCTCAACTTATATCAATGTATAATAACCTCTAATTTCATGAAGTTATAAAAAAAATTTATCCCATTTTTATGATATATGGAATAAATAAATATAAAAATATGATTATAACAATTGTCCCAAGCTTACACATTTAATATTATATGGTTACTAAAGTGGGCTTCTACTCTCTAGCTATACAATATACTTGTACCATCCAAACCACTGCTCCCAATAGAATCCCTAGAACGACATGGGTTTGGACCATACAAGCGAGATTTACATCCTTATGTGGGTTGCATAAGCACTGAAATTGCCTAATAAGTTTTATGATGGAGATGCGGCATGACCCCAACTTGGTTTAAATATGGCATAAGCACTTTAATATTATGTTAATGCGATGCTTGAATTAATTATAAATTCTTCATAAATTGAATAAAATTTTTTATTAATATTATTCAAACCATCTTAATAATTTTGAACCTCTTTTATATAGTTTTACCTAAAATAATTTTTTAAAATAATAATTATGAGGTTTATGGCAAAAAAATCAATTTTACTTCATTGAAAAATATTTTTTGAGTGGTTTGGTCTAAGCATGATGTTAAATTAAGATAATAAGTTATATGGAAAAGGAAAATTAATGTTACCTCATGTAAAACATTTGTTGAGTTTTTTGGTGCAAGCATGATGTAAATATTTAATAAATAATCAAATTAATTAAAATGAATTTTTATTTTTATTTTTTGGGAATAAATTTTACTTTAAGTAGTATTTTAAATTTCTTAAAATTTACTTAATATATTTTAACATAGAATAAACTATCTTAACAACTAATAAGTCCTTTGATATATTGGTAATAGAATTTAATTTAAAGTAAAAATATTTTAATAATTAAATAGTCTCTTTACATAGGCTATGCATGTCTTCAAGGGTTCTTCTTTTTTTAAAATAAAAAAATTTAACATTTTCAAGTTTTGATTGCAAGTAGTTCTGTTCTAAGTATAAAACGCGTGTCACAATTTTATGGAATTTGAATTTGAATTTATTTTTAAATTATATCAATAAGTAGTTATTTTAGGTATAAAATATGTGTCGTAATCTCATGGAATTAAAATTTTAAATTTATCTTCATAACTTTAATTTATCATATTATTAATCTTTGTCAGTTAGACAATGGAGTTATTTTTGAAAGTATAGAAAAGTGGACACTAAAAAGTTCTACTCCAGTTAAATATATAGATGAGTTATATGGCAAAAACTCATTAGGCTATGTGAAAACAATTGGCCCAACTATAATTTCTAAACCCAACTTTTATTATATATTATATGATATGATTTGACCAAATTTTAATATTATGTTAATTTGTTTCTAAATGGAAATTAAAGAACAGATGATATATTTTTACGTGCCTAGAAAAACAAAAGCAAAAACAAAAAACAAAAAATCATGTATGAAACTCATAATACATACCTAAAAATCATCAATAATATTTTTCACAAAATATTTTTCAATAATATATACCTAAAAATCGTGTAAGAATATAATATTTTTCACAATTGTTGATTGGTGGTGTCGGTCATGGACCTAATTGAAAGTGTTGTTGATTTAGTCATCACAAACTATATTAGCAATAATATTTTTCACATAATATTTTTCAATAATATATACCTAAAAATCATGTAAGAATATAATATTTTTCACAATTGTTGATTAGTGGTGTCGGTCGTGGACCTAATTGAAAGTATTGTTGATTTAGTCATCACAAACTATATTAGCAATTTAGAAAATTATTGTTAAAAAAAGAATGATGTATTCATAGTATTATTTCAATAAGAAATGGTGTCAATTGTGGACCTAATTGAAAGTGTTGTTGATTCAAGGGCTATCTATCAGGGAACCTTGGTCGACCACCCTTATTTGATTGTGTTCATCGTTGGATACCTCATTGGCATTGACTTCCTCGGCCGAGGATGTCCAAGTGTTCGTATACCCCTGGGTGTCAATCTAATGATGCATACCATTTCTTGATATAGACACCTCATTTTGTACCCCTTATGACTCGAGCCCTTGTTTCCGAATAACAATATCACTCAAAGGCCTAAGGTTGATTTAGCGCCTAATCTTGTAAAACCTTGACATGAAGGATAATTTTGGTAAAGAAAATGTGCAGGGAAAACCCTAAGCATGCTTACGCATACACATGTATGCGCATGCATGCTTAAAGTAAGCGTACGCATACATGGAGCATGCGCACACATGCCCCAAGAATGTGCACGCGTCTAGGGTTTTGGAATACCTTTAAGAAAAGATTTTGGATATAAATTTGTTTAGAGTGAATCGCACATCATTTGGGAGCCGCCCTCCACCCTTCTATGATCATTATAAAAAGCCCAAAAGACTCTTTTACAAAATATAAAGAATATACGCCAAATTCACTAAAAAATTGTGAATCAAAAAGGGAGTTTTTATACTAAAACATCCTCAAATTAAAGTTTACTTAGTTGGGACCTGTTTTGGTCTTAACCTTCGAGTTTTAAACTTACTAACCTTCTTGATTAATTGACTAAGGGAAACGATCAAATCAAAACTCTAAAGAGTTCTAGTGTTTGACGTAAATGTCTAAATTTGTCTCTTTCTTTTTTCTTTTTTTGTTATTTTTTTTGTTTTTATGTTTTGATTGCTTCACTGCCTCTATCTTTAGCTTAGGTTGTTTAGTGTTTGAGTTATAAGTATGATAGGTTGCTAGATTTTTTGCTTTGATTCATCTATTTCAGTGTTTCTAGGTTTAAGTTTCTAGTCGTGTATGCACGCGCATGGTTCATGCATGTGTACACATGCTCGTGGTATGCGTACACATACACATGGGACACATACGCACTCCCTATGTATGTGCACGCATACTTGTGCCTAGAAACTTAGATTCAAGTTTCTTTGAGTTCTACTTGCTTTCTTTCACATGTTTAGTTTCTACTTAGTTTAGTTTCACATTTTTAAGTCTTAGAGTCAGCAGGATAAAATGCTTTGCTTTGTTTAATTATTCGATGAGTGATAAGGGTTTATGCTTTGTTGAATAACATGAACATGCATTGATGCATAGGTGCTGTGATGCAGTGAAGTAAGTTATGCATAATTACATGAACATGCTTACTTGGTTTGAATGATAGATATATTTATTTGGTGGATATGATGAGTTCGCTTGCTTGATGTGAATGAGTTGATACGTGATGCTACTTGATAGGCCACAAACTGAATGACCCCTTGTGATAGAAATTAATTAATTAATTAGTCAAGTTATTAATTAATCAATTTATCATGCAAACACGTGATAGCACAAACAAATCACCAATAAACTAATTATGCAGCGGAAAATAAATAACACGGTGATTTGTTTACGAATGGGGAAAACCTAACGGCAAAAACCCCACCGGGTGATTTTTAAGTCACCACTCCTAAAACTCCACTATTATCACAACAAGCGGTTACAAGTAAAGGAATCCCAAGTACCTTACCAACCTATAGTTGAATCCTTACCCCAATACCCAATTGGATTTGTTTTGTAGTGGCAGTTTCCCTTTCTGATGCACGACTCCCAAGTACGTGACTAACCAATTGCTCAGATCCCAGTACGCAACTTCAATCACCAACTAAGAAGGTTGTTGGTTGCAAAATTCTTCAGTTCATCCACACGATAAAGATCAAGAAGATGCTTGACCACAAAACCCTATGGTGCACATACACAGCAACTTCTTCAAGAGAAAGAGATGAACTAGGGTAAGAACTTCGTCTCTGATCACAATTTGCTTGAACAGAGTTTGCTCAATGCTTGTGTAACTTGTGAACTATTTGACAGCCCTTAAAACAATCATTTTTTATGTCTAGGGTTAGGAGAAAAGAAAACCCAAAGACATATTCACGGATCCCAAGAAAATTAGATCAGAATTCTGAAATTCTTAAACCTCGACAGATAGGAGGTGTCGAGCAGCTGTCGAGCACACCAGACTTTGAACAGCTTTCTTAAGCTCAATAGATGCAACTGTCAAGCCAGCTGTCGAACTTTAATGAATTTGCACTATTAGCTTGTTTTCTTGGACAGACTTGGAGGCTTCAACACTTGATTCTGAAACATGGTTTCTTGAAGTATGTAAATACATCCTAAATTTACCCAAATACAAGTAAAGTGTGTTTTGTCAAATGATAAGCCAATTACATAAAGTAGTGACATATGTTCCTAACAAGTGAAACACATATGTCCTAACACTATTACCCTATGATTATTTGCATCCACTGTTTGTTGCCCTTGGACAATATGTTTGAATGCCATGATAGATGAATGCTAAGGTTTTGAGATGTTATGCTATGTTAATTGCTTTAGATTCATGTTAGAGTGTGTGTGAGTCTAGAATAACAAATTAGAAGATCCTTTGATGAGACTAGGATTTTGAACACAATGAGTGGAGACCAACTTCTGGGTCAGGTGGGGTTGAGTGTTTAACACCTTCCCATCTCCATGCCTAAACTCTAGACACGCGCTCTGGTAAAGATCAATCCCTCCACAAGGGCGCTATATACATGGTTCCTAAACCTAATCTAGGTTGTGACTCCATTTACATTCTCCACCCAATTCATCCTCGGCCAAGACGTATTTCCCAAGAGGAAATCACTCGTCATGGGCGCTTGCGCCCACACTTTGGGACTGGCCCTTGGTTCATTTATTGGGTCTAGGCTTTTTCTCTTGTTGGCTATGGTTAGGTCCATTCCCTCAGACCGTTCTATTCTTCAACGGATTTGTGGTCCACTGCCCCTGGAGTACAATTTGAAGACCATCCCCCTACAATAGTATTATTTAAACTTGAAAGTAAATGTTATATAATCGTGTTGTTTAGCGTAAGTTGATATACTTATATAGTTATATTTGGTTTTGAGATTTTCTTTATATATTCTTTAGGTTTATCTTACTGTATTATTAATGTATATTTGATTGTTGATATATATACATTCTTTTAAATTAACTAGCTAAAGTGTGAGTTGTTAGGACATATGTGAATCATGTTAGGAACATATGTCAATATAGAATTGGCTAATCCTTTGATAAAACGCAATTTACTTGTAATTTGGTAGATCTAAAATGTGTTTAATGCTTCAAGGAATAAGGTTTCAAGTTCAGGTGTTTAAACCATGCAAGTCTGTCTAAGAAACAAGTGAAGAAGTGTTGGATTTTAAAACTCGACAGATAGCATCTATTGAGGTTTAAAAGGCAGTTTAACCCGATGCTTGATAGCTGCTCGATAGATACCCTATCAATCGAGATTTAAGAAAATCAGTTTTTCAGATTTGATTTCGCTCCAATCTGTGTATAGATGTTTAGGTTTTCTTTTCTTACAACCCTAAACATATATAAGGATTGTTTTAAGGGCCGTCACAACTGATGCACCTCAATGCAAAAGTTTTTTACAAGCATAGGTTTTCCCCAATCGTAAACAAATCACCATGTCAATTTATTTTCCACTGCATATTAACTTAGTTGGTGATTTGTTTGTGCTACCACGCTTATTGCATGCTAATTGAATTAATTAATTAACTTGGCTAATTAATTGGTTAATTCATCATAAGGGGTCAATACTTTTTTGGCCTATCATGAGTAATCCCAATTTTAAGAGGAAAATTGTTCAAGATTCAAGAGTTATCATTCAATCTTCTGTCTTAAATGTTAAAACTTTAGATCTTGTATTTTAAGAAGGTTGAAAGATGTGAACCTAAGCAAATGAATATTGTTTTCTTATAATATGATCATGATTTTGATGATCAATATGACATTATTACCGTATACAATATGAGACATGAGATTTTGAGTGATTGTGTAAGTATATAAAAATATATTACTAAAATTTTAGATCAAAACCAATTATATAAAAGATTTTAATACAATGGAAGAATGTAAGACGACTTTATTTGGTGAAAGTTAATTTATGAAAAACATTTTTTAATCACAATTTTTTAAAGGTAAAAATTAAATTTTATTTAGTTTGGCTCCCTTTAAAAAAAATTTCTGACTCCACCACTAGAGCGGTAGAGCCACTTCCATTTCCATTTTCATGTCATTTACAAGTATCTTCTTAGAGTAGTTAATTTTGAAATATATGTAAAGTTTTGGGTCTCGGTTAGGCAAAACGACCCACCTTTACAAGTATCTTCCCCCACGAAATGCAGGATACCATTTTCACCTTGCAATCATTACTACTTAACATAGATATTTTATAATATTCGTACACTAATAAGTTTTTGAACTTGAATAAAAGGCTTTTGTTAACGGGTGCTGTACAGCACCTGTTAAGTTTGTATTGGTACTTTGTTAAGTCTGCATGCTATTACTTAAATGGGTCTTCTGTTTCTTTCCTTCTGGTGGGATCCAGGAACCCAAAATTTCCCCCAACAAATCTACAGTTTTTTTCCTGTCTTATTTTATTTCTATTCCCTTTTCCCTTGTGTTCATAGAGAACCACACCAGTTTCCCACTCACATTTGCCATAGTGGCGCATCCATGGAACTTAATTTATGGTGGAGTTTTGGTAGTCGAGATCTAGACGAGGTTGATTTGCTTGCGGAGAGCTTCGTTTCGGCCTAGTCAAACTCGTCGGAGCTGACCGCTTAGCAAGCATTTCGCCGGGTCCAGTTTTATACCGTCTATTTCCTCCCTCATTCACACCCAAAAATTCTTTAATTTCAGATCAAACTGTTCTTATTTTGTAAAAGAGTGTGATTTTGTTGTTTTTTGAGACTATTGTTATTGTTGTTTGTTTTGGTTTGAAATTTTTTCTTTTGGGGGCAAAAGAGAGAGACGACTAACTTGGGTTTGACCGTAAAAGGTGAGGAGGGTTAAAAGATGAAGAAGGATATTTTTGTCTTATAAATAACAAATTTAATGGCTTCTCTTTCCTCGATAAAAGTCTCCCTGTGTAAAAAAATTATTATTAAATTCCTTCTTAACAGGTGCTGCATAGCACCTATTAACAGGACCCATACAATAAAAGGTTAGATTTATCTGTGCTACTTGACTAACAAGATCAATAATTGATTATAAACGCCATCATTTTCTGCATAGATATATAGTTCTTAATGATAGAATGTATCTTATTTTTCCTACTCCACTCTATAATCCACCAATAAAAACTTATCATATGTTCACCTAATTAATTAAATACTACCATTAATTAATAATGGCAATACTAATAAGTCAATAATGGTAGTATTTAATTAATTAGATGAACATGTGGCAAGATTTTATTGATGGAGTATAGAATGGAATATGAAAAGTGGGACAAAAGATTTGGACTCACACTACAACTAAAATCGTTTTGAAAAAGATAATGATAATGTATACAAAAGAATGTAATTAGCAACTAATAAATATTTTAATCAATGGTTGGAACATATATGGTATGTCGTAATGAGAGTGTATAGATGTTATTTGAGACAAAAGCATCTGTAGGCAACTTGATAGACAGGTTTTAGGAGTTAACTGTTAACGTGTAAATATGATGAAATCCAGATGACATACAAGTAGACAAATTGAACATTACAATGTGAAATTTAACTGGGAAAAGCAGTACAGAGAAGGATTTATTAAAAAAAAAAAAAAGGTGTTATGGAAAAAGCTTGTGAGCCCTCCCAGCAAAGTGGGTGGTAGCACTAGCCACTATAACCAGGTACATTCCTTAATAATTTCAACCCCGAAAGCATTCTGTTTCAACTTTCTTATTATTTATGCAAAAATTTTAAGTACACACCATTTTTCACAAATATTATACGTGGTTGACTATGATTAGATGTAAAAAAAAAAAAAAAAAACTATGAATTCACGTGAAAGTGAAAAGCAAATTAGTCACAGTCTAGAATAATTATGAAAAAAATATGTGGTAAAAGTTATAATCTTAGAATAACTCTTATTTATGTCACTATATGAAAGTCAATTAAGGCATCTCGCAATAGGATATGCATTCATGACCAATAAAGGGGCGACAGCTTCATGGTTTCAAGATTAGAAAATTACTTATGCAATGATGTCAACCATCAACCTAATGAAATCATATCTATCTATAGCTATGAACCATACTTCTCACCTCCCCAATTATTTACCTATTTAAGAAAAAAAAACACTAAAGTGTTTTGACTCTCACACATTTATTATTTCACATCTTTTTTTTTTTATATACAATTTAATATTAAAATATTGATATTTTTAAAATGTGGTCATTCACAAATTAAGGCCAAAATGGGCAAACGCAAAATTACAGCATTCTGCCTCATTTCCCAAACTAATTAGGGAAATGCCCCTCTTTTGTAACTCAATTTTCTCAAAATCGAGTTTCAATGCAAAACTCAATTTGTAGAAAATCGAGTATGGGGCGATCAAACTTAAAAAATAAAAAATAAATAAAAATTTGCATGGAACTCGAGTTCCATAAAAAAACGCCACTATAGGCCTCCATGAAATGCAGCTATAGGTAAAACTTAAAAAATAAAAATAAATAAATAAATAAATAAAAAGCATGGAGCTCGAGTTCCATAAAAAATGCAACTATAGGTATTTAAAATGCCACTATAGGGCTCCCTATGAAGCGATCAGATTTAAGAAAAAACTTGCATGTTAAAACGCCACTATAGGACTTTAAAAAGTTGCATGGAACTCAAGTTCATAGAGCTCAAGTTCCAGTAATTTTTTTTTTTAATTTTCAGTTTGTTATAACTCGATTGTCCAAAAATCGAGTTTTAAGTTAAAACTTGATTTTTAGAAAATCAAGTTTCAAAAGAAAGACATTTCCCTAATTAGTTTGGGAAAGGGGGGGGCAAAACGCTATATATTTTGCGCAAAAAGGACATTTACCCATTTTGGCCCACAAATTAATTATGGATGTGTATATGAATAGTGGATGTAAAAAAGCGTGAAAAAAATATTTTTCAAAAAGTATAATTATGTTGTATAGTATAGAAGTATGGGATGAGACTTAAATAAATCAAAATACGAAACAATATTTGCATTGCAAAATTCCTTACCACCCATAATGCTGCTTTAAATATTTTTGTGAGGGACATGTAGATTAAGTAATTGAAGGTGATGATGCTGATAAAAATGAATGGTTGAAATAGTATTATTAGTGTAAAAATAATATCTATAAATTTTCGAGTAAATTAAATTGTTCACATATTTATGTACTCTAAACTTATATAGTTCATACAAAATGTAATAGTGTCATTTTCAAAATATTAAATAAAAAATTATAACATTACACAAGAGTTGCATCAGGTGTAATTAATTAGTGGATTGCATATCTCTTTTCTTTTTTTTTTCTTTTTCTTTTTTTGTGTGGAGAAAAAGACTGTAATGCTTATTGTCGGGGCGGCTTTTGGGGCCCAGGCCCAACAAGTAAGTGGTTCTGGCCCAAAAGTCCCTAGACAATGAATTTGTAGAGAGCGGATTACATAACTAGGGCTGGACGAAGTGAACGTTAGTTAGTTGTATGCCATGCATCAGTCTGAACGTGAGAATATCCCATTTAAGTTTACAGGATACCGGTCCGAGAAGACGTATAAGTGCACCTCTTGCTCTAGTTAAAGACTACAGAATTCTTTAACCTCTCTCTCTTTTTCTCTAAATTCTCCGATCCCCTCTTCATGGGGATTTCCTTTTCTTATATAGCCTCCTTAAATTGATAAGGACCTTACATTTGTTAATCATCTGGACCTTCACTTGAGTGCCTGTCCCATCAGACATCCACCTTATCTTTCTGTGAGTTGCACTGACCAATGTAATACTGTTCGCCTGTCTTCTCCACATTCATGCGACTGAAAAAGTAGCTTCCTTGCATTTAATGCGGCAGTTGTGGCTTCTCCCTGAATGTCTTACATTTTCTTCTTTCCTGCTATGTGAGGCTCATCCTTCTACCCACGTTTGTCTGGGATGGTTCTTCACTGTGGAGGGGGCGCACATTGGGCCCATATTTGTGTGTCCGAGGAGACATTCCTCCTCGGACGTCTTTTAAAATAAATTGGGTTCAACAGGATTGGGCCAGAAGTCTTTTGGTCCCCCTTTTCCCTTTGGGTCATGGTTGGGCTCCGTGCAGGGTCCAAGGCCCATTGTTGACTTTGGGAATTTTACCCCTACACTTATATTAAGAAATAATAGCTAAATCAGCTTGGATCACATATCTCTTTGTCTTTAACACTTCCTCCAAATGTCATGTTAATTAAATATTAATATTTAGCATTTAGATTATAAGCATGTGTGGGTTGATTGCCTGACTTTTTATTCTTTCGACACCTGCCTCAATAGCTTATTGATCGATCAAGTCATTAAGCTCCACCAATCAAAGTGTAAATCTCGATCGATTGAGGTTTGGAAAAAAAAAAAGTTTCATGTAGAATTTATCAAATAATAGTTTTTGAAGTTTCTCAAAAGACCATGATTTTCTTTCATACGTGGGATTTGTGAAATATAAGAGTAATTCTTATATGTTATTATGAATTTGTATCTTTCTTTTCTTTTTCTTTTTCTTTTGAGAAAATGAATTTGTATCTTTAAAGATTCAAAGTTATTCAACCTATCACTTATGCTTCCAATTAACCTAGCCCTCGTTGAAAATGTGTTGGAGCAAACACAAGAAAAATGAAAAATACACTACAAAAAATGCGGCTATAGCCGCATTTACAAGAACATAATGGTTGTTATTTTAATGTTACCTTATGCTTTTGACACTTAGAGATCTCATTAGATATGTTTCTGATTATTCCTATTTTATTTTATGTACGTAGATATATGATAATGGATGAATAATAACAGGAATAGTCTCTAACAAAAGAGACATCATTGTCAACCAAATTACAGAACTTGTTAGGACATATGTGATTTAATTTTAGGAACATATGTCAAATTAGAATTGGCTAATCCTTTGACAAAACGCACTTTACTTGTAATTGGGTAGATCTAGGATGTGTTTCATGCTTCAAGGAATAAGGTTTCAAGATCAAGTGTTAAAGCCATGCAAGTCTGTCCAAGAAACAATTGAAAAAGTGCTGGATTTTAAAGCTCGGCAACTAACTTGACAACTAGTATCTATCAAGGTTTAAAAAGCTACTGAAGCATGATGCTCGACAGCTTGCTCGATAAATAAGCTATCTATCGAGGTTTATGAAATTCAGTTTTTCAGAGCTGATTTCAATCCAATCCGTGAATACATATTTGGACTTTCTTTTCTCACAACCCTAAACATATATAAGGATTTTTTTAAGGGCCATCAAGGGTTGCGCGAGTGTGAAGCAAAGTTGTGTTCATGCAAATTGTGATCGGAGATAGAATTTGCCCTAATTCATCTGTCTCTTAAAGAAGCTGTTGTGTTTGTATACCGTAGAGTTTTGTAACCAATAAGCTTCGTGAACTTCATCGTGTTGATGAACTGAAAAAATTTGCAGCCAACATCTTTCTTAAGTTGGTGAGTAAGCTGTGTACTGGGATCCGTGTATCAAATTGGTTAGTCACGTACTAAGAGCCATACAATAAAAGGGGAGATTATCACTATAGAACAAGTCTAATTGTGTATTGGGGTAAGGGTTCAACTGTAGGTTGGTATAAGGTACTGGGATTCCTTTACTTGTAACCGCTTGTTGTGATAATAGTGAATTATCGGGAGCGGTGACCTTAAAATCACCCGGTGAGGTTTTTGCCGTGTAGGTTTTCCCCATTTGTAAACAAATCATCGTGTTAATTTAATTTCTGCTGCATTTAATTAATTGGTGATTTGTTTGTACTACCACACTTATTGCATGCTAATTGAATTAATTAATTAACTTGGCTAATTAATTTGTTAATTCATCACAAGGGATCAACACATTCTTGGCCTATTAAGTGGTGTCAGAGCAGGCACACTCTGATTAGGTTTTAATCTTTGTTGTGTGATCCATTGACCCTTGTTGTCATGGCTGCAACTGGCTTGAAGAGATCTTTATTTTCAAATACATCTAGTTTTTCTAATCTCTACTTGTTTGAGTGTATCAGAAAATACAAGTCTAAAAGTTATTTGAATTTTATCATGATGACTATTGGAAAAGATCTCAGAGTGACAAAGAAAAAACTAGACTGTCTCAGAATGAAAATGTGCAAAAGAGTTTGTTTGAGAAGAGTGAAAGTCAAAGACTTTGTTCTTAAAAGGCAGATGAGAGAAAACACCATTCCCACTGATCTGTCATCTAAGCATAAAGTATGCTTCATGATGAAGTCCGCATTTAAGGTTATGGACATGTGTTTGTGGTACCTTGACAGCGGTTGCTCAAGACACATGATTGGAGACCAATCTCTCTTCAAGGTTTTCGAGTCTAAAAAAGGTGGTAATGTCACTTTTAGTGATGAGAGCAAATCACAGATTAAAGGAAAGGGAATCATCTCTCTACCTAGATTGCCAGACATTGCAAATGTTCTATATGTAGAAGGTCTGAGAGTGAACCTGTTGAGCTTAAGTCAGATATGTGATCAAGACTTCATGATACTATTCTCAAAAGGGAAATGCCTTATCATGGATGAGTTTGGGAAGAAACTTATAAGTGGTGTTCGCACTCTAGGCAATTGTTATGGCTTGGTTCCTGATGTTGATATTGTGTGCAATAACATTCGTTCACCTAATGAAGATCTATGGCACCAAAGGATGGGACATGCTAGTTACAAACATCTTTCAATTGTATCTAAGCATTAGTTAGTTTTGAGGGTACCAAAACTCAGTAAAGTGAACAATGTGGTGTGTGGACCATGTTAGCTTGGAAAACAGAAAAAAGCTAAACATCCGGGTACTCAGACATCCACTACATCTAGACCATTGAAGCTACTACATCTGGATCTTATGGGTCCAACTAGAACCGAGTCTCTTGGTGGAAAGAGATACATCATGGTTATGGTAGACGACTTCACTAGGTACACTTGGGTTATACTCCTACGATCCAAGTCTGATGCTCCTAAGCACATTAAAGCCTTGTGCACAAGATTGCAGAATGAGAAGAGCCTGAAGATTGATCGAATTCGAAGTGATCATAGTAAAGAATTCGAGAACTCATATATGAAGTCCTTTTGCACGAGATCAGGTATATCTCAAGAATTCCCTACTCCTATTACTCCTTAGCAGAATGGTGTAGTAGAAAGAAAGAACATGATTATTCAAGAGATGACTAGAGCCATGTTGCACAACAAGGATATGGCTAGAAACTTGTGGGGAGAAGCTGTTACACTGCATGTCATACGGTTAATAGGGTGTATTTTAGACCCGATACCAAGAAGACTCCATAGGAGTTATGGAAGGGAAGGAAGCCAAATGTGAAGTATTTAAGAATTTTTGGAAGTACTTGTTTTATTCTCAAGGATAGAGAAAATGTGGGAAAATTTGACTCCCAAAGTGATAAAGGAATATTTTTAGGATACTCCTCTACAAGCAAGGCTTATCGAGTATACAACAAAAGAACTATGAAGGTAATGGAAACAGTGAATGTTGTTATCGATGAATTTTCAGAGCCTGGTTTTGAGAAATTTAGTGAGGAAATCCCCAAAGAGATTCTTCCTCTCGAGCCCAAGGAAGTTCAAGAAATTGTTGAATAAGAGCACGCATCTCCAAGTACTCTCGGTACTCCAAGTGTTGTAGACGATTCAGCAGACATATCTACTTCACCTGATTCTAAATCCCATGAAGAGAAAGGACCTTCCTCTAGGATCAAATTGAATCATTAACCTGAAGTTATTATGGGAAACATGAATGAACTTACACTAAGGAAGCATACAATTGATAAATGTGTTGCTAACTTTGTATCTTATTCTTGTTACTTGTCATAGGTTGAACCTACTAAAGTTGAGAAAGCTCTTCAGGATGAAAGCTGGGTTAAACCTATGCATGATGAACAGATTCAATTTCAGAGGAACGATGTCTAGACTCTAGTACCTAGACCGGAGGGTGAGCACATCATCAGCACAAAGTGGATATTCTGCAATAAGACTGATGATAAGGGTAATGTGATCCACAACAAGGCTCGTCTTGTAGCTCAAGGATACTCTTAAATGAAAGAAGTAGACGATGATGAGACATTTGCTCTAGTAGCCCGATGGAGTCCATCAGAATTCTCCTAGCCTTAACATGTCACTTGAAGTTCAAACTTTACCAAATGGACGTAAATGTTACTTTCTTGAATGAGTTCCTTAAAGGAGATGTCTATGTGGCTCAGCCAAAAGGATTCATTGATCCACACTTTTTGGATCATGTATTGTACCTCAAGAAGACACTTTATGGTTTAAAGCAAGCCCCTAGAGCTTGGTATGATTGGCTCACACAATACTTGGTGTCACATGGGTTCACAAGAGGAAAAGCTGATCAAACTCTCTTTATCAAAAGGGAAGACGGCGAGTTGATAGTTGCTCAAGTCTATGTTGATGATATCATCTTTGGGTCAACTAAGGATGAACTTGCTCATAGTTTCTTAAAACTCAAGCAGGCCGAGTTCAAGATGAGCATGATCGGAGAATTGACTCACTTCCTTGGCTTGCAGATTCCTCAACAAGATTCAAGTATATTCCTATCTCAATCTAAATATGCAAGAAATCTTGTGAAAAAGTTTGGTTTGGAATCTGCTAGTTTTGTTAGAACCCTTATAAGCCCAAATGTTAAACTCACGGTTGACTTGTTAGGTCAAAGTGTAGATTCATCTCTTTATAAAAGTATGATAGGTAGTCTTCTTTACCTTACTGCTAGTAGACCTGACATTAGTTACAGTGTAGGAGTGTGTGCTAGATATTAGGCAAATCCCAAAGAATTTCATATGATTGCTTTGAAAAGAATCATAAAGTATGTCAAAACCACTACCGACTTTGGTGTGTGGTACAGTAAGGACACAAATGATGTTTTAGTTGGGTATTCAGACATAGACTGGGCCGGGAATGCTAATGATAGAAAGAGTACATCGGGGGGTTATTTCTATGTGGGTAATAATCTTGTCTCACAGATGAGCAAAAAGCAGAATTCCATCTCATTATCCACTGCAGAAGTTGAGTACATCGCTGTCGGTAGCTGTTGCACCCCACTTCTATGGATGCAAAAACTCTTCCATGATTACAGTATTTGTCAAGAACATCTTATCATCTACTGTAACAATACCAATGTCATCAACATCTCTAAGAATCCAGTTCAACATTCTCGAACTAAACACATAGAGATTCAACATCACTTCATTCGGGAGCTTGTCGAAAATGGTACTCTTACTCTTGAGTTCATTCACACTAATGATCAGAGGGATGATTTGTTTACCAAACATCTTGATAGCAAACGGTTTGAATTCCTTCGCCAAAACATTGGTGTCATCTCCATGGATTGATCTCTCCTTCTTCTCCTTCTTCTCCTTCTTCCTTATGCATTTGCATCTAGTTTTATGCATTGTTTTGTTTAACATGTTTTTGTTTGTTTATTTTTTCAGTTTTGCTTTATTTTGTTTTTCATAAAAACAAATTAAAAAAAAACTGAAAAATCAGAAAAATACAAAAACAGTGTATGTTTGTGTACATTTATACTTTTGTACTTTGGATGGCTATTGAAACAAAGTTTTTTAAACTTTGTATCTTTTGTAGCTTAGATGAGCATCTTTATGCATAACTAAGCAAATGAGCTTTGTGATGAGTAAGATTAAGTATTCTCTTATACTTAACACTCATATCACTCTTTTTTGACGGGAAGGACTAGAAAATCCTAAGAGAAATGCATAAATAACAATCTCACCACTGTTGCCCACCAATCATGAAATGACATTTGTATGCTTCGGCATAGCAAAAGTGGAATGTCAAATGCTTAACATCATTGGGTATTTCTTTCCTATCTCTTATATGCCCATGCATGGTGATAGGTTCTAAAGACTTAGGATTTTATGTATTTAGAACTCTAATGTGTATTGTTGGCAAACTATGATCAAAACAAGATGTTTAGTCGTGTTTAGACTTGCTCAAAGTTGGTTCATTTATGTAAAGTTGGAATAAGCTGATGTAGGAACCATTTAAGCTTCTCGGCCTGGTTCGATCGATCGAAACTTAAGCTCAATCAATAGAAAATCGGGTCAGAGGTATTTTTCTATAGAATTCCAACTCAACCCTAGTTTGTTTTAAAACGTTTAGGGTTTTCTAATTTGCCCTAGGCATAAAAGGCAAACCCTAGCCACGTTTTAGTTTGGCTCATATTGCTGTTTGTGTAAATCTCTTGTGAGATCTGTGAGGAGTTTTCCTTTACACAAGCTTAGGATTATCAAGAAGGAGATTTCTTCCAAAGCTTGATGATCGTTTAGTTGCTGCCATAAGAACTTAAAGAAACATAAGCAGATGTGCTTGTACTTGCTGGAGAATTCAAGAAAGAAGGAGTCCGTGGTTTCGGAGTTTGCACGTGGTCATGTCAGTAAGTTTCTACTGGTAGGTAGCAATAGGATGTTAGTGGTCTAAGTCCTGTTGAACAACTTCGATTCTTTCATAGTGGATTCAGGTTTACTTTGAGGATAGTTAGGTTAAATCCTCCCTAGGTTTTTACCGGTTTGGTTTCCTGGGTGATCATATCATTTTCTTATTTATCTTTTCGCTGTTTTGCATGATATGATTGTTTTGATTGTGATAACCTAGATTTGTTAATTTGGACTAAGTAACAATTTGGCTAATTACCTAGGTTAATCCAATTGTGTTTTTAAGGGGTCTAAAAACTATCAAGTGGTATTAGAGTGGGTTGCTCTCTTGTTGTTGATCTTTTGATCACTGAGTTGATCCTTGACCCCTGTTGTCATGGAACATGGACATTCTCTTGTTATTCCTCCTCAATTTGATGGGAATAACTATGCTTATTGGAAAGTAAGGATGAAAGCATTCCTGAAATCAATTGATGAGAGAGTCTGGAACTCCGTCGAATATGGATGTGAGAAGCCCACTACTCCTGTTAGTGAGTGGCAAACTTCTCAAAAAGAAGCAGCTGCGTTCAATAGCAAAGCTATGAATGGTATCTTTAACGCTGTTTCTATGAAAGAATTTAAGAGAATCTCTAATGGTAAGGTTACTCATACTGCTTGAAATATCCTCCAGACTGTGCATGAAGGCACAAAGGCTATCAAAATCAACAAATTACAGCAGTTAACTTCTAAATTTGAAAGCATTAGGATGTCTGATGATGAATCTTTTGATGAATTCTATGCTAAACATAATGATATTGTTAATTCTGCTTATAACTTGGGTGAAATCTATGATCAACCTAAAATTGTTAGGAAGATTCTTAGATCTTTGACTGAAGATTTTAGACCCAAAGTGACTACCATCACTGAGAGTAGGATGTGGACTCTATCCCTGTTGATGAACTTGTAGGATCTCTTCAATCCTATGAGTTGGACCTACCTAAGACTAGCAAATCCAAATCAATGGCTCTTAAGTCAGTTGATGATGTTGGTGGATTTGATGATGAGCTCTCTGTTACAGAGATTGCTTACCTTGCTAAGAACTTTAGGAATTTCCTTAGAAACAACAACAGAAGGGCAAGAGATAAGAATACTACTGAACCTAGAAACTTTAGGAAGAATGATCCCAATAAGGTTAACAACACTGATAAACCTAGAGAAAAAGTATGTCAATCTTCTAATAATTCTATGGGTCCCCAGTGTTTTGGATGTCAAGGGTATGGTCACATGAAATCTGAATGTCCTACCTACTTGAAGTCTAAGGGTAAGGCTATGGCTGTAACCCTTAGTGATGGTGAAGTTTCTGATGATGAGTCTGGTTGTGACGAGGATGGAAACTTCATTGCTTTCACTGCTACTACTGTAGTCAATGAAAGCATATCTGCTGAAGAGAACCCTTCTGATGGGGAACTCTCTGAGGACGCAGATCTTCAAGAAGCCTACAATAAACTTTGCAAAGTTGCTGCAAAGGATGTTATGAATGTTGAATTAGGCTTGAAGAAAATTGCATCTCTTGAGCTTGATAAGAAAAATTTCTGGTAAAACTGTTTGATGCTAACGAACTTTTGAACAATGTGAAAACTGAGAATATGCTATTGCTTGATAAAGTTAAATCGTTGGAACTTGATTTATTTGTTACTAGATCTGCTAGTTCTAAACTTGATCAAATGCTGAGTGTTCAAAAGTCTCATTCTGACAAATCTGGATTAGGTTTTGTTGAAAGCATCTCTGTGTCTGCTCCCCATTCCACAAACTTTGTCCCTTTATCTTCTTTTGAACCTTCTGTGAGTGAGATTGTGAGTGAAACTGTCAAACCCCCTGTGAGTGAGGTTGTCAAACCCATAGAAGTTCCACCATCTAGGAAGATTAGGGTTGATCTGAAAGAGTCTAAACCTAAGGAGTCTACCTTTTCTAAGGACAAGATGCATGGTAAGCCTACTTGGGTTTATCATTTTTGTGGAAACTTTGGACACATTCGTCCAAACTGTTACAAGCTGCAAGCTGCTAACAGAGCAAACAAACCAAAAGTACCTATGCCTTAAGCACAAGATCCTATGGTACTTATTGGTGAATTGGTAAAGGATCTAAACCTTTATTCCAATCCTAGAGTTGGTAATCATTTCCATGTGAATAAGAACTCCAATGCTCGTGGTGCATCTAAAAAGTTTTGGATGCAAAAGGCTCAATCTAATTGAGTCCTTCTGACATGGTCCTTGTGCTTCATTGCTATTCTTTGTGACCTTTTTGTTTTTGTTTTTTTGTTTTCTTTGTTTCTAGGATTTTCATTGTATAACATTCATGCATTTCATTCTAGGTTGATTTTGTTTATTTTTTTCAAAAAAAAAAAAAAAAAAAAAAAAAAAAAAAAAAAGAAGGAACCAAATTATGTTTTTGCACTATTTCCTTGGTTTTTGAAAACAAGGTTGGTCAATTTATTTTCACATAACATGTCTTTTGTACCTTGTCTAGCTTTGATGAGTTTATTTATTGCACTTTACTAGTTGAAGATTTGTAGTGCATGTTGTGTGGGAAAGATGTTTATGGTTTTGATCACTTTGTCTTGATCTTGAAGTCACTTGTCTTTGACTGTCGGACTTGAACCTTTAGAAAAATGCATAAATAACCATCTCACCTCTGTTCACCTTAGTGCATATCATAAGATTTTGTGCTCGAGAAAGTGTAGCACATGCACAAAAAGAATATAAGGTGTAGCCTCGGTTTATTGCTAAAATTGGTATGTACATTGTTGGACTTAATGTTAAATCAATCAAATAAAATTGGTGTGTACATTATCTCGGCTATTTTAATAAGTTTCTGAATAATTAAAATTTGTGTGTATAATATGAGGCAAAATCAAGAAATTACATGATTGCAAGCTTATGATCTAGGAGATGTGAGAGTTATATGATGTAACTCTTTAGGTGATAGTCTCTTTCAAATTCTATGTGATGAATTTTGTAGACTTTGTATTTAATTGCTATACTCATATCATCTCACATGTATCTCAAGTTTTTACTAGTTGCACACACTACACAAGTTACTCTTTGCTAAACATTGTACATGTTATTGTGTGTCTCTTTGGTTTGACCAACCAAGTTTACAAATACTTTGAGTTTTATGCAAAACTGATTTGATGATTGAAAATTTATGGAGAATGTAAGAAATTTTAACTTTGGGAAAATTGGGCTTAACTCCTTGTTTTTGAAAATCATATCATCACATACTCATGCATTTTGTTCATCAATTTCAATGCATTGAGATGTTTCTAATTTTTTTTTTCAAAAACTGTGTTTTTCCTCAAAATTTTGTGAGCCTTTGCCAGTTTCGATTGATCCAATCTGTTTTTCGATCAATCGAAATTTTTTAAAAAATGTTTAAGGAAGCCTCTGTCTGTTTCAATTGATCTAATCTGTTTTTCAATCAATCGAAATTGTTTTAAAATTTTTGAGAAACCTCTGTCTATTTCGATCAATTGAAACTTGTGAATCAGGTTTTAAAAAAAATCATATTTGACTTATTCAAACCACTTTTTCAAAACTTTCTCTCTCTCCGACTCGACAAGGCTCCATAAGGATTTTTTGTCGTTTTCCTCCAAATTTCTTGCTAGGTTTCTCTCTCCATAAGCTGGTATGTCCATATTACCCTTCCTTTTGCATTGTTTTCATGTTTCATGCATTATTTCATGGTTTTTGGGTAAAATTTTCGGACTATGCATAATTTGGGATTTTTGATGAATCAAACCTTATTTTGTGAATTTGATCAATGGGTTTTGTTGCTATATTGATATATTCATGATCTATGTTGGTTAATTTGATCATTTTGGGGATTTGTGAAAAATTAAAAATTCTAGGGCTTGTATTGAACTCGAATTGGGGATTTTGTTCAAATTGGTTTCAATTGATGAAATTGACTTGTTGAATTGATGTAATTGATCATTCTTTTATGTAATCTATCTTGTGTGATGATCAATTGGTCAATTTTTACAAATTAAACAAGTGGTTATTCAAATTTTTGGGGTTTTTGTTTAGAAACTCTATGCTCAAGCCAATTTTGTGAACTTGAACTTAATTTGAACTTAATTTCATTGCATTAGGGCATGCATCATATCATTTAATCTGTTCATACATCATATAGATTTTTGTTCTATATATATTTTTTTTTGCTAACTTGCAGTTTACCCTTGGTTTTTGTTTTTCTTTCGGTGTGTGTCTTTGTCCTTATCCTAGCACCATGCCTAGGAAGACTAGAGCCCATAGGACCCCCTCCACTTCCTCTAAGTCTCCCTCTAGGAGTGAGGTGTTTAGGAATGACAAAAGCAGAGGGGTTTATGAGAAGCTGAACTGTAAGCATAAGATTTGGGCTGAGCATTTTGTGGTTTTAGATGAGCTTGATCCGGCTATTAGGGCAAACCTTGAGTCTAGAGGTTGGTTGTCCCTGTTAGAGATAGATCATCCACCCCCGACCGCCCTGATTAAAGAGTTTTTTTCGAATCTCTCTTGCCACGTCTATGATTCCAACACCCTTGTTAGGAGTTGGATACGATGTGTTGAGTTCACCATTACTCCTCGGGTAGTGGCTGATGCTCTTGGGGTTCCGGTCGTTAGTGAGCCTGTCTATCCCTATGAGGAGTCTCCACCCTTAGATGACGTCATGTCATACATCACTGGGTCTTCTATCCAGTGGAGTTTTGATCGTCGAATCACGTCTGTTGAGCTTATTGAGACTTCCTATCTTTTCTTTAGGATAGCGTGTCATTCTTTGTGGCCTATTTCTCATCTCTACACCATCCCTCTTGAGCAATATGTGTTTTTGTATGCTTTTGTTTCTAGTGCGTCTATCAGCTTTTCTCATCTGTTTCTTCGTTCTTTGAACGAAGTTCATAGGAGTTCTGTCGTAGCGCATGCTCTTATTCATCCTATTTTCATTCATAGGATTTTGTTGTTTCTTGGTCTAGATGGTTTCCCTTCTGGTGAGCCCGTTCATGTTGTTGCTCCCATAGGTGCCACCTTCCTTAGGCAGAGGGCTGCTTACTTGAGAGTTGTTCCTATGCGTCCTAGAGGTGCGTCATCTGGTGTTGTTCCCCCTCCTCCCTCTTCTACAGGTGCTGATACAGTTGAGGCGTTTGGTGTTGCTGTTGCTGATGCTGATGTTCCTCCACCGACTACTTCGGATGATTCAGACATTCGACGTACGTTGGATCATGTCTTGACCGTTCAGGCGGCTTATGGACAGATTTTGGTGGACGTGTTCGATGAGATTCGTGCTATGCGCGCAGAGTTGGCATAGTTTCGACGATCTTCACCACCACCTCCTTTTGATGATGGATTTTGATTGCTCTTTGGCATTCCGTCACAAAAAGGGGGAGTACATAGTTGAGCACTTGTAGAGTTTTGTTTTCAAGGGGAGAGCATTTTTGTTGGTTGGAGCATGTGGAGTTTAGATTGTATCTAGGTGCTTCACATTGTATTTTATCATTTTAGCTCTTGCCATATTTTTGTTGGGCTATTCATATTAGGGGGAGATATTTTTATTGCTTTATATGTTTCTTGTTTCAACTGCTTATTGATTTATATTTATGAGTTATTCATTGATATATGTCTTTATTGTGTGTTGTTTGAAATCAAGCATTTAATTTGTTTACTTGTATTTTCCACATATGCGGTTATGCATTTTGTTTAGTGTTTTAGGAAATATACAGGTTGATTCAATTGAGCTGCTGTCTACACTTGCAACTGATGGATATTAGTTAGGATTGAATTTATTTTTATGAGCATTATTTTTGTAAAGGGCTTTTCTTTGTAAACTTTGAGCTTTAGTTGTGTTTTGTCACGAATTGCCAAAGGGGGAGTTTGTTAGATTCTAAAAACTTAGGATTTTATGTATTTAGAACTCTAATGTGTATTGTTGGCAAACCATGATTAAAACAAGATGTTTAGTCGTGTTTAGACTTGCTCAAAGTTGGTTCATTTATGTAAAGTTGGAATAAGCTGATGCAGGAACCATTTAAGCTTCTCGGCCTGGTTCGATCGATCGAAGCTTAGGCTCAATCAATCGAAACCGGGTCAGAGGTGTTTTTCTGTAGAATTCCAACTCAGCCCTAGTTTGTTTTAAAGCGTTTAGGTTTTTCTAATTTGCCTTAGGTATAAAAAGCAAACCCTATCCACGTTTTAGTATGGCTCATGTTGCTGTTTGTGTAAATCTCTTGTGAGATCTGTGAGAGCTTATGATTATCAAGAAGGAGATTTCTTCAAGAGCTTGATGATCATTCAGTTGCTGCCATAAGAACTTAAAGAAACACAAGCAGGTGTGCTTGTACTTGCTAGAGAATCCAAGAAAGAAGGAGTTCGTGGTTTCGGAGTTTGCACGTGGTCGTGTCAGTAAGTTTCTACTGGTGGGTAGCAATAGAATGTTAGTGGTCTAAGTCCTGTTGAACAACTTTGATTCTTTCATAGTGGATTCAGGTTTACCTTGAGGATAGTTAGGTTAAATCCTCCCCAGATTTTTACCGGTTTGGTTTCCTGGGTGATCATATCATTGTCTTATTTATCTTTCCGCTGCTTTGCATGATATGATTGTTTTGATTGTGATAACCTAGATTTGTTAATTTGGACTAAGTAACAACTTGGCTAATTACCTAGGTTAATCCAACTGTGTTTTTAAGGGGTCTAAAAACTATCATGTGGTTTGCTTAAAAGAAAAATATGCAAAGAATAATAAAAAGCAAAAAAAATCAAAATGCTTTATATATGATTGTAAGCGTGTATTTTAGGAGATGTGAGAGTTATAGGATTTACCTCGAAGGTGATAGTCCCCATCAAATAGTTATGATTGTGTGTGAGTTAAAGTGATTTTCTCATATCTCAAATCGTCATAACATGAAGACACTTATGCAATCTTGCAATATTTTTCACACACAACACGCAATATTCTTTGCTATTTTTGATTCATGTATAGGTACAATGTGATTTGGCTATCACAAGGAATACTTGTGTTAATGTATGCTCACTAAACTATCTTAACTTGTTTTTGAAATATAAAATTGGTTAGATTTGTTTAGTGTGTGTGTGTCTTGGATTTATGTGCTTGACATTTTTCTTGTTGAGAGATGATTTTGAGAGCTTAACATGTTGTTTGGATCTTTGGTTGTATAGCATGCTTGATTGCATTCATATCTGTGTTTTTCTCTTCTTGAAAATCTGTTTTTAAGCAATCTCGACAGCTGCTGGATACCTCTCGACAGCAGGCTATCTATCGAGCCCTTTTAGCTGCTTTTTATCGCATTCTCAATAGCTTCTCGATAGCTGCTTGATCCATCGAGAAACTTTCTGGATGCTCAATAGATTCTCGATAGCTTCTCGATCCATCGAGATCCTTTAGCTGTGGACACCTTTCGACAAATCTTGGACAGCTCTTCGACAGTTGATTCACGCGTTTTAAACCTCGATACCTCTCGACACCTCTCGATCTATCGAGAATTATGGATTTCTATATAAAGGGTCAACGCAAATTCTTTCTCATTTCTCTCGATCTCTCTCGACTCCTTTTGTCTCCTCACCTTCCCTAACACATCTCAATCACTTCAAACCTCTTCCCTAATCAATCTTTGGTCTTAAGATAATTTTCTTCATCTGGTATGATGCTCTCTCACTCATTAATCTTTCATTTCATATCTTTTGACCTAACTTTTGGGGTTTTTGAAAATTTTTGAGATTTTTCAAAATTATTGAGGTTTTTGCTAAAGTTTTGGGATGGGTTTTGTTTAAATGATCCTAAATGTTCATTCATTGTATCACATTTGCATTGTAACTATGATTCATGCATTTTTAGATGTGTGTTTACTTTGTTGCAATAATGTGTGTTGGTGGGTTTGGATTGGGCTGAGCTCATGATATTTTTAAGTTTTCATGTCACATGTTCATGCATTTTCATGCATACGTACCTTCAAATCTTTATATTCTTTTATTTTGATTTGTTGGTGCTTTTCTATTTGTCTCTCTCTCTCCCTTTCTCTCTTTCTTGCGTTAGTCTGCTCTATGGCACCCAAACGCAAATCCACTCCATTCCAAAACCCTCTTTGTTTTGGGGCATCCACTTCTTCTGACCCTACTCCTTCTTACGTACGATTCCATCATGATAAAGCCTGAAAGGACTTTTCAGCTAACTTTTCTCGACGAGGTATTCATTTGGAACGCCAAGTCATTCTATCTAATTTTTCCAACACTGACCTTCCCATTGTCATCAATAGTCGGGGTTGGGGGTCACTATGTGACATCTCGGTCACTTGTCCCTTCATGATCATACAGGAGTTTTACTCCAATATGCATGGATTCGATATTTCTGTACCTCATTTTTTCTCTCGTGTTTGAGGTACGCGCATTGTAGTTACTCTAGATATTGTATCTGAGGTAATACACATTCCTAGGGTAGCGCATCCTGACTACCCTGGCTACGATCGTCTAAGGATTGTGTCCAAAGATGAACTCTCGTCTCTATTTTGTGAGACACCCTTATCTTGGGGTGACCGTCAAAACACCCTTTGCTCAGGCTTTGTAAAAGGTCCGAGATTCCTTAACATGGTGATGACATTAATTCTTCGTCCTTTGTCTCACTATAGCTCTATTACAGAGTCTCGTGCTCAAATTTTGTTACCCCTCTTAGAGGATATTTCTATTGACTTTCCTTCTCATTTTATTCTATCCCTTATAGATGTTTATAGGGATATGGTGACTCGTGATAAGCTCATTTTTTCTTCTGCTATCATGAGGCTTCTTTGAGATTTTTCTGTCTCCTTTCTCAAGTCTCCTCATTTCACAGTTATGAGTGCCATAGACGCTGCTACCGTTCAACGGAGCGGCACAACTTAGACCGACGTGGCCCCGGATAGAAACGACGACTCCTTTAGCTTCTACCGCTTCATCCACCTCCCATCCTTCGTCTTCTGTGGGTGGAGTGACTCCTAAGGTCATCATGGCACAGCTTGTGCGCATGGATGCTTGCCTTGACACATTCAGTGATGAGTTGTGTTAGGTGAACACCCGTGTTGGTTGTATCGCACGACAACAGGTTGTCATGGGTGGTTTCACTGCTTATACCTCTCCATCTCTATTGCCTTAAGATGATGGCTCCGTCAGTGATGATGCTGATGAGGACAAGGATGCTAACTCGCCCAGTGATGATGAGATGTCTACTTAATGTACTTACCCTTTGTCACTCGTGACAAAAAGGGGGAGTAGTTTTGATATGAGAGTAGTCATATACATAGGGGGACAGTTAGCATAGGAGATTTTTTGTGATAGGGAGAGTGTTTATAAGGGATGTAGTGAGGTTTTTATGTATCTTCTTTTCTTTCTTTTACATTTACCTTATGTATATTGGTCTTTGACCATTTGACATACATTGTACATATATTTGGTTTATATCTACTAATGTATGTTATTCACCTATCTTTACATGTGTTGTTTCTTTTCTTTCTATGGACATGATTCTTATATATTGTATGCAATCTATTATTTTTGTTTCATACTAAGATGCCGTGATGAGTTTTGTTTAAAGTGTTTCAGAAATATAAGTTGTCAAAGTCTTCTTGCCATAAACTCTCTTCTTGCAAAGTTTTTCAAGAGTTTGTGTTAGGATAGATTTTATTGTATTCAACAAGTGAGTATGAGTTGAGTGATTTATGACTTCTCTCATATGTTCATTTGTTTGTTATGGTTTGGTCAAGGATTGCCAAAAGGGAAGATTGTTAGGACATATGTGATTTAATATTAGGAACATATGTCAAATTAGAATTGGTTAATCCTTTGACAAAACACACTTTATTTGTAATTGGGTAGATCTAGGATGTGTTTAATGCTTCAAGGAATAATGTTTCAAGATTAAGTGTTAAAGCCATGCAAGTCTGTCCAAGAAACAAGTGAAGAAGTGTTGGATTTTAAAGCTCGACAACTGACTCGACAGCTAGTATTTATCGAGGTTTAAAAAGCTACTGAAGCACGATGCTTAACAGCTAGCTCAATAGATAAACTATCTATCAAGGTTTATGAAATTCAATTTTTTAGAGCTGATTTCAATCCAATCCATGAATACATGTTTGGGCTTTATTTTTTCACAACCATAAACATATATAAGGATTGTTTTAAGGGCTGTCAAGGGTTGCGCGAGTGTAAAGCAAAGTTGTGTTCATGCAAATTGTGACCGGAGATAGAATTTGCCCTAGTTCATCTTTCTCTTGAAGAAGTTGCTATGTTTGTACATCATAGGGTTTTGTAACCAATGAGCTTTGTGAACTTTATCGTGTTGATGAACTGAAGAACTTTGCAGCCAATATCTTTCTTAAGTTGGTGAGTAAGCCGCGTATTGGGATCCGTGCATTGAATTGGTTAGTTACGTATTGGGAGCTGTGCAATAAAAGGAGAGATTGTCACTACAAAACAAGTCCAATTGGGTATTGGGGTAAGAATTCAACTGTAGGTTGATATAAGGTACTGTGATTCCTTTACTTGTAACCGCTTGTTGTGCTAATAGTGAATTCTCAGGAATGATGACCTTAAAATCACCTGGTGGGATTTTTGCCGTATAGATTTTCTCCATTCGTAAACAAATCACTGTGTCAATTTAATTTCCACTTCATTTAGTTAATTGGTGATTTTTTTGTGCTATCATGTGTATTACATGCTAATTGAATTAATTAATTAACTTAGCTAATTAATTTGTTAATTCATCATAAGGGGTTAATACATTCTGGGCCTATCAGAACTGCAATGCAATTGATGGAGTTCTAGATGCCCTCTGCCTCTATCATTATTCCGTCTCTGACAACAGTTTTAAACAACTACTGCACTCTGACTTGGACAATTAGATTCAAACTCCTTCTAGTCCGATTCAACTCCTTCTAGTCCGATTCAACTCAGCCAAAGTCACCGAAAATCCTTTTGTTATGACACGAGTGCGCCATTTACAATGACAATTGTGAAGTGTAGTAGCTCCTCCATTCCTAATTACACCCTTATGACTTCAAAATTATAGATAGGCTATGACAGCTGAAAAGAATGTAAATGTTCTCTTTATGTTTTTAGATTATAAACAACCATAATATAAATTCTAGGATCTTGAATTATCATGATTTCACAACTGCACAAATTAATTATAAAGCTTACCTTGATCCATTGCTAAACTCTTCTTAAGATCAAGTCTTAGTATAAAAGGCACTTAATTCTTATAGGATTGGTTTGTCTCTCTTGACCCTCTTTTCTCTTTAACTTTTCAGTATATTTAATGGGGTAGCTGAATGTCTCTTTTATAGGTAGAGAGAGGATCAAATTCCTTGTATCTATAACCTCCACTTGCCCATCAAAGTTGGAGTTACTTAGGAAACTTACTTCTCCACTAACCAACGTTTTAAGGACATGTAACATTTTATTAAACCATAACATATATGAAGCTATCAAATGGATACATTATCAAATGGGAAAATTTATTCTTACATTCTCCCACTTGACCCATATGATAACTTACGTTAAGGCTTAATAAGATTAACTATTAAGTGCACAGTGGTACATAGCCTCTTACTTTAAATTGGTCATCATAATACTATAATTAAACAACCCACTAATGCGAGTCATGGCAGTTCCATATCAATTATACGACATAATTCCTTCCATGTATTACAACACTAGCAACCTGTTTAACATAGCCCATCAATGAGAAGTGACTTAAAAGGTCTGACCATGGAAAAAATGAAGAGGGGGGACGTTATCGAATGAAAGCATAAGAATTATCGAAGGGTTGAGTTATAAAAATAGAACTTCAAAAACGTAAAAAGAAAATAGCAGTGACCTGTAAATTTGTGAGAGCTCTAAAGCTTATGTGGTAGATTCTCAAGAGGTCAATAAAAAACTTCGATTTTATAGTATATTAGTCGCTAACCCATGCAATGCACGGAAAAACTATTAACTTTGAAAAAGTGAAGAAATATTTAACTTCTATACTTTTCCACTGTTTAGAATTGTTGTCTAACATTGAATGTTATTGAGTTGCAAGTGCATAGTTACCGAAACTTATAAAGTAATTTACAATTCTTAAATTAATAAAGCAAAACTCCCAATAGTTATATATACACACACACTCAAAACTAATATAAACTGCAAATATATAAACAAAGACCATGATACGAGGAAGACACACCAAGTTTCAAATTTGAGTAGCAATATGACTTTCTTGTAGTAATAACAATATAAACAATTCAAAACATGGAGCAATATCAAAATTACAATACCTAATTGCATTATCTTTTATGTTGAATCCAAACAAATAATTTATTGAAATTATTCCAGACAAATAATTAATCAACCAAAAATCATAGTTTTTAATAAGAAAACAAAAAATCACATGAACCTAAATAAAAAGCATTTAAGGTGAAGAATTAAGATCAACCTACTGAGATGCAAATACCAAAAACCCTGAGACTTAAAACTTCAAAATTTATAGAATCCCCAAATTCTACTTCAAAACCAAACCAAATTCGACAAATTTATATATAATATACCAAAGAAAAATTTATCGTTCCCTAGGCTAGAAGACATAGGTTACAGCTTTGATTTTTCTCCAAAAAAAATAGAGATGATTTATCTGCCATGTACAATATAAAAAAATAATTAGTAGAAATTTCAACCCAAAAACTAAACGCATGAAAACAATGTCAATATAAATATGGAGATTAATCCAAATACTCAAAAGAAAATCAATTCTATGTATGAAAAAAGAATAAAATAGAAAGAAAATCTCAGGCACATATGAAAGCAAATAAAAAATTTGACATAAGTTAGCTAACATTATGGCAACCTTATTTAGCTTGGTTGTAATGAAATTGAATTTCTGTTATGTTCTAAAAGTTTAGAATAATTGGCAAATCGTGAACACAAACTTGTCTAGATATAGATCCTAGAGTCTATAGGTATTATTAGACAATGTTCAAGGTGATTCAAGTTAAAATTCAAGAACATACAAGCTGCAAGAAGAAGATTTCATAATTTTCTTGGTTTGACCGATCGAGAGACAGGCTCTATCGATCGAGATTCGTATCTGCAGAATTTTAATTGAGCCCAAACAACAGTTCAAGCCCATTAAGGATTAGGGTTTCAGATCTACTTCTCCTAGTATATAAAAGAAACCCTAAGCATGTTTTTATAAGGCTTTTCAGAGAGATAAAAGTTTTCCTTTTTTGTATCTAGGGTTTTGTACCCAAAAAGCTCTCTCATGCCTTCTACCGGTGTTATTCATTGAATAATCTCAAGATTCGGTGTTATAGAAGTTGCTGCCTTCTCTAATCATCAAAGGTGCTGATGATCTAATCCTTCAAGGGTGGTCTTAGAGTCACAAACAGGAGAGTTTGTGTTTTTTATCACAAGTGTGGGTGCTTGTGTTGCAAAGGCCAAGGAAAGAAGTAGTCTATGGACTCGGAGCTGTCACATGATCATGGTAGTAAGTTTTCTACTCGAGGTAGTAATAGTATGTTAGTGGTCTAAGTCGCTATTATAAAAACTTCAATTCTTTCATAATGGATCTGTTTTACCTTAAGGATAGTTAGGTTAAATCTTCCCCGGGTTTTTTACCAGTTTGGTTTTCCTAGGTTATCATATCATTATGTTCTTTATTTTCCGCATTGTTTACTTGATATGATTTACTTGTGTTAACCTAGATTTGAATAATTTACCTAAGTAATCACTTGGCTAAATAACTAGATTAAACAACTTATGTTTTAAGGGGTCTAAAAACATACAAGTGGTATCGAGCAAATTAGCTCTTAATTTAGGTTATTATACCTAGAGTTGATCCTTGATCCCTATTATCATGGATAATTTTAACTGTCTTACTATTTTTTATTGTGATTATTTGATTAAAAAGGACACTGTTGTTTCTGTTGATCTTATTGATGCTTGTGAAACTCTTAGTAAGGAATTATTGAAATCGTTGAAAATTGCTAAGAAATTCAAGGAAGAGTTAAAATTGGCTAATCTTGAAAAAGAGGAATTTGTTGTTAGATTAGATGAATCTAATAAAAAGAATGAATTTTTAAGAAATCAAATTTCCTCTCAAGATGAGAAGATGAAAAGTTTGGAATAAGAGTTAGTTGAATCTAAAGTTAAAATTGAAAATTTGACTAGTACCAAGCCTGCTGTTGATAATAGAAGTGTTTCTATTTCTCTTAAGCCTAAAACTGAGAAAGTTTTTATCCCTCCTTTCAAAATGAATAATAAAGAAAAGGCTTATTTTGCTAGGTTAGACAAAGGTAAAAGTTCTAATGTAGATGCTGAAGTTTCTAAACCTAAGTTTGAACCTACTATTAGAGAGCATAATAAATCTGATTTTTGGCCTACTTGTCACCTTTGTGGTGTTGTTGGTTATATTAGACCAAATTGTTCTTTGTTGAGGCAAAAACCGAAATCTGAGACTAGATTTGTTGTTAGGAATACTAATGTTCCTAAATTTGTTCCTATGTCACTTTTGTGGTGTCTCTAATCACATTCATCATAATTGTCATAAATTGAAATTTAAGCATTCTGTGTTTTTCAGTCTAGGATGTGTGGTAATATTTCTCCTGCCATAAGTCCATACAAATTGTTTCATATTCTTTTGAAAAATTTAAGCTTGTTGGCTTGCGAAAGGAATTTGCAGGATTTTAGTCTTTCTTAGAAGATTGATGTAATCCCTTAAATACACTCTGCTTCTCATGAATTTTCACCTACAAAGCCGAAAACTTGTGCTAAATGGGTGAAAAAAGATTCTCTAAGGTGAGTGTTGTTTACTTGTCCTTGATTTAATTCTTTCAATTAATTATGGACATGTTTTCTTTTAGTTTTTTATTTTCTTAGGATTGTTTTGTCTAAAAAAAAATATCCAAAAACATTGAAAATTTTTCAAAAAGAAAAAAATATTTTATTTTGAGTCTTGTTTTATTTTTCTTGAGAATTATATGAATTATGATATCTCTCTCTTGATTTAGAACATGCTTGATATTGTGGAGAAACTTGAATAGTATGTGTTGTATAAGTACTAAGCTATTTCTGATTTTGTGTGAGTATGTACTAGTTTGTACATGTACTCATGGGTTAATTAAGAAATTGATATTTCTTGTTTGTGTACCTCTATAGCTTAGTTTAGCATTGTCATGCATTCTTTTTGCATTTTATTCATTAAGCATAATGTGTGCTTTTAGTTTTGGTCATAAATTTCTTTTAAAACCAAAAAGATTTTTATGTGTTTTGTATTACACATCATGAATATGTAATTGAGGTTGGCCTATTATCTTTGCATAAAATGCCTGTGTACCTTTTTTAGCTTGGATGAACTTATTTTTTTCATGTACTTTGCTAGTTTTAGCTATGTAGTGCATATTGTGTGGGAGTGTTTATAGTTTTTGATCACAAGATCTTGATTTTGAAGTCACGTGCTTTTGATTGTAAGGACTAAAAAATCCTAAGAGAAAGTCATAAATAACCATCTCACCACTGTTTACTAGCCAATCATGAACACCTTAGTGCATATCGTAAGATTTTGTGCTCGAGAAAGTATAGCACATGCACAAAAAGAACATAAGGTGTAGCCTTGGATTAATAATAAAATTGGTGTGTACATTATTGGGCTATAATAAAGATGACACAAAGAAATAAAATTGGTGTGTACATTATGAGGCAAAATTATTAAAAAATAAATAAAAAATTATATGATTGCAAGCTTGTTTTCTAGGAGATGTGGAAGTTATATGATGTAACTCTTTAGGTAATAGTCACTTTCAAATTTGTGTGATGAATAATGTAGAAATTGTGCTTGAATACTATCTACAAATCACCTCACATGTATCTCATGCTTTTACTAGTTGCACACACTTCACAAGTTATTCTTTACTAAGCTCTGTACATGGAATTGTGTGTGAATCTAGTTTGGCCATCCAAGATTATGTTTCTATGGTGTTTGATGCAAAATGTGTTTAAGGGTTGGCGAAAATTGTGTCTGATGATTGAAAATCTTGTTTTTAAAGTTCTGGGTTGAAAACAAATGTTTTTGAAAAACTTTTAAACTCATTCTCATGTATTTCATTCATGAAATTATTTGGGTTGAGTGTTTTCTACATAAACTTGTGCAGTTTTTCAAAAATTCAGATTTCTAGAATTTCGATTGATCGAATGTGTTTCTCGACCAATCAAAATTCCCTTGATTTTTAATCATGATTTTTTCCTGGCTCGATTGATATTTGATCGACGCTCGACCAATCGAAACAGGAAAATTTTAAATTTCTTAGTTTTTGACCAAATTTTTTTTATGCATCATTTGTATTTAGGATTCACGTGCATTGCATTGTTTTCTGTATCCATCTTGCAGTTTTACAATCATATCTCTCATTCTTTTCACACATAACATGCATACACTTTGCTAAATTGGGTACTCAACTTGATTTAAAAATTAATTGATTAATTTTTGGATTATGTACTTTTTAGTATATGCTATTTTTATGTGTGAACTGCAGAAAATATTTTTCTTAAGAGATATGATGGATAATCAATGTGCAAATATTTTCTCTACTTGATTTAAGTTCAAACACCATCTGTTTATGGGTCTCATAGTGTCAAGTTTGCATTTATTACAAAAAAAAGAATATTTGTGTTCATGTGTATCCTCAACTTAGTTTTTAAGTTTGGTTTGTGTGTCTTTATTTTCTCCACCTTCTAAATTTTCCCCAAAACTGTTTTTCCCAAAACTTATTTTGTTTTTCCTATTTTTATAGGGGAAAAAGATCGATTTTAACCTTTGTTGCTAATAGGGGGAGTTGTTGCTCTTCATAGGGGGAGTTGTCTCTATTTTCTATAGAGTTGAATTGTTTTGCATTCCCTTAATTCTCTATTTTCTCTTGACTTTTGTTGCGTATGTATTCTATTTACTCTTTGTTTGAGTTGTCTTTGTCAATATATGACAAAAAGGGGGAGAAGTAGATGAAATGTGGGAATCCTATTTGTTTTGTTTAAGGGGAGTTGAAATTGTTTTTGAAAGGGGGAGAAAATAAAAATAAAAAAATAAAAAAATTGATGTATCTAACTTAGGGTGAGAGTTAGTTTGCATATTTTTTATTTTCTTTAGTTTGATTATTTATTGTTTATATGTCTTTCTTTCCACACATGCGATGATGTGTTCTTTTGAGTGTTTTCAGGAAAGACAGGTACATTCTAATCAAGACCTTCTACCTCTTCTTGTAACTTCTAGGTTAGGAGTCTTAGATTGGGATTTGCGATGGAATTGGGCATTTTATTGTATTGGGTTGTTTTTGTATTTGAGCATTTCATTTTGTATGTAAGTTTTGTCACGAATTGCCAAAGGGGGAGATTGTTAGGTTCTAAAAGTTTAGAACAATTGGCAAATCATGAACATAAACTTGTCTAGATATAGATCCTAGAGTCTATAGGTATTATTAGACAATGCTCAAGGTAATTCAAGTCAAGATTCAAGAACATACAAGCTGCAGGAAGAAGATTTCATAAACTGCCTCGTTCGACCGATCGAGATTCGTATCCGCAAAATTTTAATTAAGCCCAAATAGCAATTCAAGTCCATTAAGGATTAGGGTTTCAAATCTACTTCTACTAGTTTATAAAGGAAACCCTAAGCATGTTTTTATAAGACTTTTTAGAGAGAGAAAAGTGTGCCTCTTTTGTATCTAGGGTTATGTACCCAAAAAGCTCTCTCATGTCTTCTACCGATGTTATCCATTGAAGAATCTCAAAATCCGGTGTTGTAGAAGTTGTTGCCTTCTCTAATCATCAAAGGTGCTGATGATCTAAACCTTCAAGGATGGTCTTGGAGTCACAAACAAGAGAGTTTGTGGTTTTTATCACAAGTATGGGTGCTATGTTGCAATGGCCAAGGAAAGAAGTAGTCTGTGGACTCAGAGCTGTCACGTAGTCATGGTAGTAAGTTTTCTACTCAAAGTAGCAATAGGATGTTAGTGGTCTAAGTTACTATTGTAAAAATTTCAATTCTTTCATAGTGGATCTGTTTTACCTTGAGGATAGCTAGGTTAAATCCTCCCCAGGTTTTTTATCGGTTTGGTTTTCCTAGGTTATCATATCGTTGTGTTCTTTATTTTCCGCATTATTTACTTGATATGATTTACTTGTGTTAACCTAGATTTGAATAATTTACCTAAGTAATCACTTGGCTAAATAACTAGGTCAAACAACTTGTGTTTTAAGGGGTCTAAAAATGTACAATTTCCACTAATGCAATCCTGGCAATAGAGTATAAAATATTAAAATATTAGCAACTAAAAGTTCATAGCTTTAAAATTTGGAGTTGGAAGATTGCATAGCAAAGATCACCTACTGAAAATAAAAATAAAAACCAACCAAGAAGAAACTTAAGAGGGAGATCATCACTAAGCCGCCCCTCTTTCAATGAGCTAAACTTTGAACATGACTTCAAACTTATGTGCAGAAGGGCTTTTACAAAGTATAAAATGATTATAAACTTGAGAAGGATTTTACAAATAAAAAATAGGAATGAAAATTCAAGCAAAAAATAGTATAGAGATATGTACCAAATACAAAGAAGAGAGAGTAAATATAAAACCCAGACGTGGCAAATTGGTAATCAAATACCACTCAAACACTCCTAAGTCTTTCTTTTTTCTTTTTTTTCTTTTTTGAGTCCTATTTTCAATGTGAGTCTCTTTTTTTCATTGTTTTTTTTTTTTTTTTTTTTTTTTAGTCCTATCAAAATTTACGTTTTTATATAGATTATCAATGTTTGAGTTTGAGTTTAAGTTGGACTTATTAGAGAGGTAAAGTTTCACTCCTTATTAGGTTTTGATTAAACAAAAATAATTTTGTTTTAAAAAAATGATAATAATGAGTTTGAGTTTAAGTTGGACTTGTTAAAGAGATAGAGTTTCACTCCTTGTTAAGTTTGGACTAAAAATAATAATTTTATTTAAATATTGTGCTGATATAGAAAATTGTGAGAGGTTTCAGTTATATATATATATATATATATATATACCAGATAAAGGCCGGTGCATTGCACGTTTTATCATAAACTTATACAATATATATTTTGTTTGATAAATAATAATGAATTAACTCATCGTTAGTGTTTTGGATAAAAAGAAATCTTTTTGTTTTTCTCATTACAAAGTTAAATACTTTTAATTCTCTCTAAATTACCAAATGTTCACATATCTAAAAACAAACATATTAGTATTACATAGAAATTAAACAATCCAGAAGAATGGAAAGGCTAGGCAGTAAATACTGGCACTCCAAGCCAATGTTTGCAGTAATGCAAGCCAACCAAGTTAAGCAGCACATTGCACTTAGGTTTGAATAGGAACATTTGGACATTAATTTTTTTTTTTTTTTAACGTGTACAAAGTTACTTCTTTTTTTATGTGTAGTAATATAATTTAAATAAAAAGTAAGGATTAGTTGAAGATTTTAGATTGTAATCAAATTGATTTTTTTTTTCTCAACTTATAAATTATAATAAGAAAAAGATTAGATGAAGAATTTGGATTGTAATCAAATTAAAATTTTATCAACTTAGAATAAAAAAAAATATATAAGAACAAAAAAAATTATATTTATTTTCTAAAAATATAAAATAAAATAAAATAAAAAAATTCTACATTTTGGTGAAGCCACTTGGTGCAACCATGGCTTTTAAGCCAAAATTTTATTATATAGTATATGATATGATATGATATAGCTAGATTTTTTTTCTTAAAAAAAAAATTATTTATAGATTTGATTAGGAGATGACGTCTAAATCCTTAAAATTGAATTTTCAGTAAAACAAATACTTACCATCGTCCATTTAGGCATTTAGGTTACGAAAACATTAATTTTTTTTGCAGAAAAAGAACAAAAGCCGACAATAAAATCAAAGCAGAATATAATATAGCAAACTAATTTTATCGTGGTGCTGATACATTTCAAACTCTTTAAACCATGCATTCAGAGATCTTACAACGTCTGCCTCTTATGTACTTATAATGTCCTTTCTTTAGGATTAAATTAATTTACTTGGTTGGTTGCTCATTCATACATCTTGTATATCGCTATAACGGTAACCAAAAAGAACAATAAGGAAAGAAAGAAGAATGATTAGGGCAGCAACTATGAATCATTTTTTTTAGGTTAGATAAAACCCAGTTCTTAGACCATGGGATTTGACCTGAGTCTCTTGTCAATACCAAGAGCCATTTTCCTAGTACCATCCAAATATAAACGTTTTGACATTTGTACATTTTTAGACCCCTTAAATACAACCAGATTAACCTAGTTATTTAACCAAGTGATTAACTTAGGTAAATTATGTAGATCTAAGTTAACACATATAAATCATATCATTGACAAGTGCGGAAAATAAAGAACACAACGTTATGATAACCCAAGAAAACCAAACCGGTAAAAAACTTGGGGAAGATTTAACCTAACTATCCTCAAGGTAAAACAAATCCACTATGAAAGAATCGAAGTTTACACAATAGTGACTTAGACCACTAGCATCCTATTGCTACCTCGAGTAGGAAACTTACTACCACGACCACATGACAGCTCCGAGTCCATGGACTACTTTTTTGGATTCTCAGCAAGTACAAGTACTCCCGCTTATGTATCTTTAAGCTCAATCAGCAACTGAATTGATCACCAAGCTCTCAACATCAATCTTGAGATTGGAAACCCTAAATGTATATGAAGGCAAACACCTCTAGATCTCACAAAAAATTCACACACACAACATAAAGAGCTACCTCAAAACGTGGCTAGGGTTTTTCCTTTCATACTTAAGGCAAAACATAAAACCCTACACGTCAAACGGGTTTGGGCTGAGTTGGAAAAATTCTGCAGAAAAACAATTTGCACGAGTTTCAATCGATCGAGTCTAATTCTCGATTGATCGAGCCAGACAGATTTACACAGTAAATCCTACAGTACACTTGATTCCAACTTTACACTTAAACACACTTTGAGCAAGTCTAAAACAAGACTAAACGTATTGATCATGGTTTTCCAGCATTACAAATTGAAGTTCTAATACATTAGTTCTTAATTCCTTAGAACCTAACAACATTGATAATTTCCTACTATGTTGTATAATTGATCCACATTCACTTTTGAAGCACATGTCATATCTTCTGATGTTGAGAAATTCATAAATATTTTTATGCTATCTTTTTTTTACTTTTTACTTTAGTTTTCCATCAATAAATAAATAAATAAAAACAACTTTCTGCTTATGTACTAGTTATTGGTTTGGTAGTTGGTGCTGTGGGGGCACTTGATAATTTATAAACATCAGAGGCTTAGATAATTAGTGTAGATTAAGGCTCAATTGTACATTCAATCATAGGGAATGAAATAAACGCACAGTTTGTACTGATCTAGCTGAACTCGAAATATTAACATAAAAGTAATCATGTACGAGAGCATTTTCCTTGTGCTCCATCAAAATACAGTGGGTTGGTGGGTGGGCTTCTAGCACGCTCTAGTGTGTCATAAACTTGAAGCAGGAGCAGGTACTGTGACTCATATCAAAAACAATCCCGTACCATGTTGGAATCATAAGGTTTTTGTTTGGTGAATGCTGGAAGAATAACTTTTCAAATATATGTACGTACTAAACTAGTACTATTTATAAAAACTACAATGATGCTATGGGAATCTTCTAAATAAATAAAATTATAGCGATTAGAAGTGACTGATTTTCTCTTTGTACAAAGATATATCATATTCCAAATACCGTATATCAAAGCTTCTAGTTACAAATATGTTCTTCATGTCATAGCGGTTGCATTAAAATCAAACTTCCCTGTCTGTCAAGCGTGAGGTGCCTTACTTAATTACATTTGTTGGGTTATAGATTGACCCAATTAATTAATTAAATTATTCAAGTTGATTAATTAGATCAAATTACATGCAAATCGTGGAGGTACAAACAAATCACCAAATAAACTAAAGTGCAGCGGAAAATAAATTTGATACGGTAACTTGTTGACTAATAAGGAAAACCTCTTACAAGATAAAAACTCTACTGGGTGATTTTTAGGTCACCACTCCCAAGTATCATTAATCAAGAATTAAGTGGTTACAAGTATAATGATCTTGTAGGGACTTCTTCCTTTGCACCGATCCCAATACGTGACTAACTCCGAGCAACTGATGTTTGTTGTTGAATGCAAAATTCTTCACTTCAATAGACTTTGAAAATTTGGAAGCACTTGGTTACAAAACCCTAAAGCGTATAAGAACGCAATAGCTTCACCCATAGTTTATGAGTTTTCTAATTGAGTCTCAGTGTCTTGTGATAACTTTAAAATAAAGTTTTTTATATCCCTCAAAGGTTTAATAAATGAAACCCCAATAATCCAAGTTATCATAGACCAAAAAACAGAATTGAGATTTCTAGATCTGTGAAACTTGATAGATCGAGAGGTGTTGAAACTAGTATTGAGATTCTTCATTTATTCAAGATAGATGCTAGCTAGTGTCGAGACTAGTGTTGAAGTTCATTTTTTCAACTTTTCTTCACCTATTTCTTGGTATAGTCTTCATGTCTTCAATAACACCACTTGTCTTGTTTGTCAAACATACTTTATAATATTCTAGAAACCACTTAAAACTACCTAATTACAAGTAAAGTGCATTTTATCAAAGGATATGCTGACACATGAAAAATATGACACTAACAATCTCTCTCTTTGGCAATCCGTGACAAAACTATGAGAATACAATGATATCCTAGAATACATTCTACTCATGATTTTCACAGAAAGATAAGTCTATCTAATACTTGAGCTCTTGAAAAACTTTACAAAAAAAGAGATCAGTTTATGAAAGACTTGCAACCTGTCTTAAACCGAAACACTAAACAAGATCCATCAAGGCATCATGTGTGAAATTTAGATAAGTTATTTAAACAAGAAACATGTGTGAAAGGTGAGAAAAGAAACAACACATGTAAAAAAAGAGAAGAGAAGAAAACATACATTGTTAGGTTCTAAAGATTTAGGATTAAATGTGTAAGGGACATATGTAATTGGCATATTCTTTGATAAAACGCACTTTACTTGTATTTGGGTAAATCTAAGTAGGTTCAAGATAATCATTACAAGTGATTACATTGAAAACATGAAGATTACTCAAGAACTGCTCAAGAAAAGTGCAATTTGCAGGTCTCGATACCTCCTCGACAGAAACTCGATCTATCAAGATTCATTAAAGCTCGACACCTGTTTTGATCTATCTAGCTTACGGGATTCAAACTATAGCCAGCAACGTTTTTATTCTAAAAAACTATTTGTTTATGGGTTTGTATAATCCTTATTGAACTAGAAAAGTTCAAGGTTTGTGTATACCTATTTGGAATAGGAAAGCCCATTGAGCTCCTATTTAAAACAAGGAGGTGGAAAAAGAAAAACCTAACCCTAGAGAGCTTCATAAGGTTTTCTTTTTGAAACCCTAGTCTCCTCCTACAGAAGAAAGAGTTCTTGCTGCGTTTCTTGTACACGTTGGGGTTCTGTAACCAAGCAAAGTCTCTCACACCATCATTGAAGATCTTATTGGTGTTTCTATGTGAAGCTATTGCAAATCACGTATTGGGATTCATGCAAAAGAGTTAGTCACGTACTAGGATCCGTGCATCATTGGTTAGTCACGTACTAGGATTCGTGCATTGAATGGAAAGATTGTTGTTACAATACAAGTCCAATTAGGTATTGGGGTAAAGGTTCAACTATAGGTTGGTATTTCAGAATAGGCCAAAGGGTTTGGTAAGATTTCTTATACTTGTAACTGCTTGTGATTGATAATAGTTGATTCTTGGGAGTGATGACCTTAAAATCACTTAGCGAGTTTTGCCTTGGTGGTTTTCCCCATTCGTAAACAAATCACCTATGTCAAATTTATTTTCCGCTGCATTTAGATAATTTTTTGATTTGTTTGTGCTGCCATACTATTGCATGAAATTTGATCTAATTAATTAACTTGGGTAATTAATTAATTAATTAATTGTAAAGAGTCAATTCATTTTAACCCAACAAAATGTTTAGAATTCTATTTTGTTTGTGTTGGCAAACCGAGAACAAAACATGTCTAGTCTATGTGTAAGGCATTGCTCAAAGGTGTATGTTTCAAGCTTCAAGTTCGAGCTGACTGCAGAAAAGAAGAGTTAGAATCTGCCAAGCTCGATCGATTGAAAATTAGATTCGACTGATCGAGAATCGCAAAAATCAGATCTTACAGAATTTTTGAACAACGCCTAAGCCCGCGAAAACATTTAGGGTTTCTCCACATATAAAAGGGAAACCCTAGCTACGTTTTGGAGACCTTTAGAAGACTTGTGTGTTACTTTTTTTGAAATCCGAGAGGTATTGTACCTTCTAACTACACAAACATCTACCGAAGGAAGACCTACAATCAAGCGTTGGTAGAACCTAGTTGCTGCTATAGAGATCAACAAGTGAAGCTGATTTGAAACCTTTGAGTGAGATCTCAAAGTCACAAGCATGGGTGCTTATGTTGTAGTAAGTCTAAGAAGAGAAAAGAAGTCTATGGATTTGGAACTTGCACATGGTCATGTCAGTAAGTTACTACTTGAGGTAGCAATAAATTTAGGGTTAAATCTGATTGTAAAAACTTCAATTCCCTTATAGTGGATTTGTTTTAGTTTCAATTGTTTATTATTATTATTATTATTAGTTGATTGAAAAGGTAGAAATTGTATTACTACCAAAAAGAAAGTATGAAAAGTATAACATCGGAATGATCCAAGCCAATGAAGTGGCTTACATTCCAGGAAAAAAAAAATAACAGGGAAATAGATAGTATGAGTATTAGAGATTTGACCACTAAGCCTTAAAAGCCCACAGTGTTAAATTAAAATACCCACAAAAAGCCTCTGGTAGTCATCTAAGAGTGTTGATTGTTTATTAATGGATTACCTACAATGTGTTTGATTATAGTTGTCAACAACTCTCATGCTGCTTAGTTTCAAAATAAATCCACTTGAAGCAACCAAAGTTTAGAAGATGGAACTTCTATTGCAAGGAATTGGTGGACAAATTGATAATGCTTCTTTCTACATTTAGATTGATGTTCCATTCCTCAATATATGTCTCTTTCAATATATGTTGTCTACGTTGATCTCAAGGTTAGCATCTGTGGTTTTTGGAATAAAATAACTCTAAAAAGACCTTTATCTATTATATGTAATTGTAGGCCATCTTGACATCAGTATAATACTTAGATTAAAGGTAATTTTACGTCTATATTACTATATATGCATTGTTGTTGTTGTGCAGCCCTATCATGGTTTATGAGAGAAATAATGATTGGTTGGCACCCAGTAAAGGCTGATGGGGATCATTTGTTTTTATGTACCTTGGTAAAATTATTGATTAAAATAATTAGGCACTACCCCCCCCCCCCAAAAAAAAAAAAAAAAAAAAAAACCTTAACCTGAAGCAGAGGAATCGGTACTTTTTCATAGAAACCTGTTGAACTAGATCTCAATTGGCTTGATTTTCTTTGTAGGTAGAACAAAAATGCTGGTCCAATAGACATGAATACCAAAAAGAAATACAACATTTACGGGAAGTTTGGATTAGTTGAAGTCTTCCATCAAATGACAAAATATTTACTGTCCATGAATTGATTCTTACCAAAAAACTTAACAATTATAGGGCTGCAATATTCTTATTGCCTACAACTTCAAACAATTTGATAAATTGGATTTGGTTTGTTATCTATTTATGCTTTGACAATATTTGATTCATAAAAATTATGGCTATTTAAGAATTGTAAACTAAGAATTGTAATCTACTTTTTATAATTTAACATAAAAGCCCAATTTGAAAATTTGAATGCTTTTGTTCTCATGCTGATTTTGATTGTTTGAGATAATTGTAGTGATTGTAAACACCTTCAAGTAAGTAATAATTTGATGAGTTTATAATCAGATTTTTGATAATGAGTAAACCCTAAGGGGTACCACAGTATGTTGGGAACCCTCTTGAAGTGAAGTCAGAAGTTTGAATCTTCCCTTCCCCTCACTTGGGTCTAAACCTTACTAATAATAATAATAATAATAATAATAAAGAGTAAAAATTTCAGTAGAACCTCAATATGTTTGAAGAATTTGTATTTTTTATGTAATCTTTACATCTATGAATTCATACTACAATTATGATTAAGGCTTATTTGAGTTGACTAATGGTTGCTTTGTTATTTTAGGTGTTGAATTTTTTTATGCATGTTGAGGTTGTTCCATTTTGTTAGAAATTCCCAACCAAGCGGCTTTAGGCTTTACTTGAGGACTTTTGTTGTGTTGGTTATTTTTGTTTTTGTTCTTTGTGTTTGTTTAAATTTCTCAGTGAATAGAATTTGTTCTGCATAAAATCTACGTTTTACATCTAAAATTTGCACTTTTTTACAACTAAAATCTACACTACACTGCACTATTTCAAACATTCTGCACTGCACTATTTCTCTTCTATTAATATTATTCATGTTTCTTGAATGTTGGCTGGAAATTGGATTCTTATTGTTTTGCAGGTAAGGATTTAGCATTTTGTTATCTAGGTTATTTGGAACTACGGATCTTTATCTATGTAAGACTCTTAATACTACTACAAGATGAGAACAGTCAGGTATTTACCAGTCTTCTCCTTTATTCTATATTGTTTCTTGCATATTTACTGGTAATATGTTTCTAGAAAGAATTTGAAATTGGAATGTGATTGCATATTTAAGTTTCTTGGTTATCTCAAAATTGGTTTTATGTACAAATTTGATATTTAACTTGTATATATTGTAACAGCAACTTATCAAGTGAACAAGGTGGTGATTCTACAAAACTTCAAAAAGTTGAAGTTGAAAGCAATGGACAACTCACACCAACATTTGTAATCAAGGAAAGCAAAAGGAGTTGTTCAGTGACTTCTACAAAGCAACAAAGGAAGAAGATACAAAGATTAATTTAAAGTTGTCTTTCAATTTATTTGATATATTGATAAGTAGTTCTTTAAATTTGCGTTTCATACATTTAATGGATAATTGATGATGTTAAGGATTGGAAGCCTAATTTTAATTTTAATTTAATTTTGATTTCTATTTTTTATTATATAACTTAATTTTTCATATCAAGGATTGGAAACTCTAAGACTGGAAGCTTAATATACAATCAAAGATGAAGAGACAAAAAATTGTTTACATCTTCATACATAATGTTCAAATACAGTGTGTATTTTGTAAGTTTCATTCAAGCCATAAATGGAAAATGGTTGTAATTTAGCATTTTTGTTTCTTTTTTAGGAATTTTTTTTCCTGAAACTCATCTAGTAGCTATTCCCGTGCGATGCACGGGTTAGCAACTAGTTTTGTTAACGACTATGAATCCTCTTAAATGCTCACCAATTTTTCTGTTAATGTAAATAATGAAGATCATTTCATCCAAAAAGAAAACATTGGTGAAGATCATAATACTATATGTGTGTGTGTGTGTGTGTGTGTGTGTAACAAAATGCTAAAGGTATTAAGTTTTACGTAGTAAAATTTACAAATTAATGTGACAATGAATATGATTAATGTACTCAACCACCTCATATATAAACCATTCATTAAAATCTTAATGCATCATATTAAATGTCTAATGCTAGAATATAATTCCATACAAAATCACAATCATATTAAATATATGTTAATAGTAACCATAATTATCAAATTTTATATTTAAGAAATCTAAATGATAGAAAAAAATATTATATTATGTTAAACTTCTTTTTTTTTTTTTTTTTGAGAATACTAAGTATTTTAATACACACACAAGAGGAGATGGGAGAAAGTTTTAAAGAAACTAATAGTGGTGTATTGCGCGAGTTACTGAAGAGTAAATAAATAAGCTTGCAAGGATACTACAAATTTTACTACAATGGACCTACAAATTAATGTGTCATCAATCATAAAGAGTAAATTCGTACATTCATTTATGAGGTTGTTGAAACTCACCAATCATATGCATTATTACATCAATTTGTAAATTTTATTTAATAAAACTTTTAACTCCTTTAGCATTTTTCCAAAAAAAACAAATATATATATATATATATATAGAGAGAGAGAGAGAGAGAGAGAGAGAGAGAGAGAGAGATTGGTTTAAGTTACACCTGGTGTAACTCTTGTAAAGTTACACCTTTTTTATACCATAGATTTTTAAGTGATCTAACGGTTAAAAAAAATATCATTAAATGTTATTGCTTTCCACCTTTGTCTCTCTCCTTATTTATTTTTTTTCACTTGATTAAAGGGCATTTGCCATTTTCAACAACCTACTTTTCAAATGATTCATCCTAAAAGAGAAATTAAATAGATATTTGATGATAAAATTAAATTATTTGAAATTAATATATATACAATTATATATACAATCAAATTTAAAAGTCATCTATTGCTTTTTATTTCAACAAGAAAGAAGAACTGATAATTTAAAAGTTTTCGCAATGCAAATGCAACAATAGTGAAAAATTATTATCCCTAATCAGGCTTTGGTCCTCCATATAATATAAAAATATTTTCTTATGAAGGATAAACAAATATTAATAGAAGACATTATTTCGAATAATTTATAATTTATGGTAAAATTTCAAGCCTAACATATGGTTTTAGATTTGAATTGCTTCTTCTACCGTCAAATAAAAACTTTTTGGGAAAGCTGTATTGATATTTTATTCATATATCATTTTTTTTTTTGGTTTATATGTCTTTGTTAAAAGTTAAAACGCAGATAGTTTAGCATGCAATTCAAAAAAAAAAAAAAAAGGATATTTTGCTTTAGCGTATGATAGCCACGAATTTGAAATTTTGGATCAAGTGGAAAACAATAATAAATAAGGAAAGAGAGAATGCTAGTATTAATTAGATAATAAAGTAAAAAGTAATAACATTTAATAATTTTTTTTAACAATTAGATCTCATAGAAATCTATGATATAAAAAATGTGTAACTTTATATATGTTTTTAGATTTGAATTGCTTCTTCTACACTACAAAAAACTAGGCCTATAATGGTGTTTTACAAACGCCACTATTGGTACTAAAAAATGCTACTATAGGCCCATTTTGGCTATAGCAGCGTTTGCTATAGTGGCGTTTGTAAACACCACTATTGTACCGCAACTATAGGCCTATAGTGGTGTTTTACAAAAACGCCACTATAGACCAATTTTTTTTTTTTTTTTTTTAAAGGCTATAGCTACCGTCAAATGAATTTTTTTTAGGAAAGCTGTATTGATATTTTATTCATATATCATTTTTTTTTTTATGTCTTTGTTAAAAGTTATAACACTAATAGCTAATAGTTTAGCATGCAATTCATAAAAAAAAAAAGAGGGGGGGGGGGGGGGGGGGGGGGGGGGATATTTTGCTTTAGCGTATGATAGCCAAAAATTTGAAGTTTTGGATCAAGTGGAAAGCACTAGTAAATAAGGAAAGAGAGAATGTTAGTATTAATTAGGTAATAAAGTAAAAAGCAATAACATTTAATAATGCTTTTTTTAACAGTTAGATCTTATAGAAATCTACGGTATAAAAAATATGTAACTTTACAAGAGTTATACTATATGTAATTTGAACTTATCTGATATATATATATATATATATATATATATCCAAAGAGTGGATGCACCCAGTGAAAGTTTAACTCGTGTAATTTGGTATTATTATTGTATGTAACTACAAAGAAGTACGAGACAGTATCTTTGAAAAAAAAAAAAAAAAAAAAAACTACGTTAGATATATGAAAATGAGCAAAAGAGATGATCAAGTTAGGCAAGTGGGAACTCACACAAATGAGTACAATAAAGTAAAAACAGGAAGTTAACTCATTGCACTTGACTACTACTTCCATTCCTTCTGGGTTCAAACCAATAATTCCACTGCTCCTCTATTTAAATGCTATGCCACATGCCCTGTGTTCCATCACCAAAGTTTGCTTCTCCTATTTCAATTTGTTTGAAAACATGACGCAGAAAATATTTCTCAGGTTTTTGGTGCTCTTCTTGGCTTTCACTTTCGTTGTCTCAACTGTTGCTCGTAAGGCTCTTTTTTTTGGGGTCTCTAATCTTAACTATGATGTAATCTTTTTCATTTATTCGTAACATTGAGCAATTTGTTTAATTTTCCTTGTTAATAGGAAGCATAAAGACAAACAAGGAAGATCCATCTGCACATGCAGTTCAAGATCTACAGGCTCAGGTTTGTCTCTCTCATTTGATCATTAAGTGAGGAGGTAGATCCAAACCCTAAACGAGTTTGGTGGAACCACTAAAAAGTATCAGTGGATCTAGATCTTGAACTGTAATCATGAAGTGCTATATATAATTTGCAGGATCTGAGGGATGGCGAGGAACTTTTTGATGTAGAGGGCAGAATATTGGAGTTTGAAACCGCAGACTACAAGGGCCCAGGAGCAAATCCAGGCCACGACCCAAAAACTCCTGGAAAGCCTTAAGTCCGAATTTTAGATATTTTTGTGTATAGATCGAAGTTTCGAGGGTTTGGATCTAGAAATGGGTTGGATTTCCTTGCTACTGAGTGTGCTTGTTATCCATAATCTTGAGTGTTGTTTGTCTTCTCTTGTTTACTGAATCTTGGAAAGTGTGTGTGTGGTTTTAGGTTTGTGCATATATATTGTGTGACCTAGCTTGTGTATAGTGTTTTCCTTCAAGAAATAAAATGGTTAAGGATGGTTTGGTTTGTATTTTCTTTTTTGTTCTTTTTTTTCCCTTATATTTTGGAATTTATTGTATGTTCAGCCAATCCTAGCTAGCCAGCCCCAAAATCAAAATAGAGAAAGAAAAAAAATCCTAGCTGTAAAAAAACAAGGAAAAATACAAACAGTACGTGTAGAAACAAGGAAAGTTTAAAATATTCTATGCCTAGAATGCATGCCAAATACTTGAGAAGGAAAAAGAAAAAGAATGAAAGATTGCAACCCTATGGATGAGCAAGGCATATGAGAAAAGATCTAGATGGCGAACTGTTAACTTAGAACAACCTCCAGCAGCACTGAAAATTACACAACATTTGGCTCGTTGTGATCTACTAATGTACTATGCCGATCTTTATTATGTGATTGTTGAAATATATTTCTCTACTGTACCTATAAAATAATATCTAGTTTCTGTATAAAACTAAATGAAACTTGGAATCAACGTTCTTTAGCATTTTTTTTTCTAGGATTTTATCTTATGTTATCCGTCAATCCATACCTGTTCTCCTTAGTTTGAAATTATGCAGACCTATGTTCATAATTAAAAATGATGGGAAATCTTCACAGTATGATATTATGTTTTAAAAGTTAATTTCTCATTTTCTTTTAAAGCTAGGCTACACAACAAGGGATAGTCCTCTCCTAACCGTAACTTTCACAAATCAGTTGGAGCTAAGTTTCGATATTAAGTATTGGTTAAAATACATTTTATACCCCTTAAGTTTGGAATATATCGCTTTTAAATCCACCATTTAGCATACAGAACTTGCAAATTGCACACTTGACTATTATAGCGATATCAATTTTCTTCAAAAATGATATTTATTTGTGAGTGAGTTAACGGCAAAATGTAATAATTAATGGTTAAAAACATAAGTTTTAAATGTCAAGGGACTATTTTACTAGTGATGCCAAGCTCAGAGCCTGTAAATTACATTTTAGCTTAAATTTTTGATACAATACCAAAAGATGTAATGCTAAACTATAATTTGGAGATTGAGTTAGATGTAAAAATTGTGGTTGTGTTTACTTAATAAATGGCATAAGCTTAAATTCTTATGAATGATTTTAGGTCTTTGTTGAATAGTTTCCGGTGCAAACCAACCACTCATACCGGGAAGCTAATAAATGCACTAGCAGACAAAAATGAGTGGTATTCTTTTTGCTTCAATAGTAATTTTTGATGAGTGCTTGGATAATCTTTCTTTTTTTTCCACTCTCTCTCTCTTTTATTTTTATTTTTAGTGCTAACCACTCGCACCAAGAAGTCAATAAATACACAAACATGTGGACAGAGTGAGTTGTAATCTTCTTTAGACTCTTGTAATTTTTGAAGAGTCTTGGATTGTTTAGTTCTTAGGCTCTAGTTTGATTATTTTAAAGCATGTATTATTCGAACTATTCTTAGTTCGTTTTATCTTTTTTTTTTTTTTTTAGTTAACTAATCTTAGTTAGTGTTTAGTGTTAACCTTTATTGCAAAATTAAAAAAATTAAAATAAAAGGATTCCAAAGGATTGTGTAATTAACCTTGAGAAAACCCATTTTAATTTAAAGAATTGTATAGATGCCCATAATCTTTTAGTTCAATGATTTTCTAGTCTCTTTTATAATGAGTGGGTTCCAGTTAGCTCAAATGGTAAAGTTATATTTAATAAGTGTCTTGTATGCGATTACAAAGGCCTTCACCATAATGCTGTCCAAATCAATCTCTCCCAAAAAAACATTGAGTTAGGACTTGTATATATATTACAAAGGTGTCTTTCCCTTATGGGAATTTGCAAACCACTACAAATTGAACATGAACATTCAAATTTTTTGTTTGCCAGACAAATAAAAACTTAAAATGCTGCTTAAATCTTTATGCAACAACAACTAATCAACTTAAAATGCTGCTTGACAGACAGGGAAGTTCGATTTTAATGCAACCAAGTAGGACATATTTGTAACACAAAGATTTGATATACGGTATTTGGAATATGATACATCTTTCTACAAAGAGAAAATTAGTCACTTGTAATCACTATAATTGTATTTATCTAGAAGATTCCCATAGCATATCATTGTAGTTATAAATAGTACTAGTTACGTATATATATTTGAAAAGTTATTCTTCCAGCGTTCACCAAACAAAACCTTATGATTCCAACATGGTACGGGATTGTTTTTATATGAATGACAATTTGTGAAACGCTTCCTCTGTGGGCTACAGTACCTGCTTCTGCTTCAAGTTTATGACACACTAAAGCTTGCTGGGATGCCCACCCACCCACCCAGTGTTCGGGAGCACATGGTTAGTTTTATGTTAATATATTGCTACTCCCTAATCATTCTCTCCTTCTATTCTTCTTTTTTTGTCACAGTTCTAGCGATACAAGATGTATGAGTGACCTTCAAACCAAGAAAGTAAAACATTTTAATCCTGAAGAGAGCACATTATTAGTACATAATGTAATCATTGTTGTACGATCTCAGTTTGCGTGGTTTTAATTCAGAGTTTGAATATTTCTGCAGTATGCTAAAATCGGTTTGCTATATTATATTCTGCTTTGATTTTACTGTCGGCTTTTGCTCTTCAGTTTATAGTGTTAATGTTGGGTATGTTGTATGCATGTGTAAGTAAAGCTCTACATTAAATAATAATGAGAAGTGTGAGTGTTTAATATAACACAATTGAGCCCAAACACAAAAAACTTAAGCTTATGAGCTAAGTGGTGAGTATGCACAGTGACTGAAGTCCCCATATTGAATAATAATACTAAGAATGAATAGTTAATATTAACTAATCAATTGGAGGTTCTTTAATAGTCTCAACAAAAATGTTCATAACCCTAGAAATCTTAATGGACTATGGTAAAATTCTTTTACTTGAAACTCAATTCTAGATTTTTCTGACATGATTTATACATGGAATGAAAAAGTAATTTTTGAACAAAAACTTTACCTCCATAAGTCACTTATATTGTTTACCAAAAAATAATTTTAAATGAGAGCTAGGTTTATTTGTTTTGTTTTTGTTTTTGTTTTTGTTTTTGTTTTTGTTTTTGTTTTTTCTTTTTTATAGAGAAAAGATAATCTTTTTCATTGATCAGTCATTACAATGTGTTGAATTACAGGGAAAAATTGACCAAACCAAAAGCTTGAAACTGTTAAATCCTTTGCCAAACGTGCTAAGGCATGTTAGACAGAATCCCCCACTCTACAAATAATTGCAAAGTCACTCGGAAGGGTCAGTTTCAAGTACATTTGTAGAGGAATAATACTATGGTACATAACCCATTCCCACACCTAAATTCACACCTTAAGTAAATGTCAACCCATGATTGGTGTATAAGTTGACACAGTATGCATGCTTAGGTACTTGTTGTGGGACCGCATAAAAGTTCTGAAAAAAAAAAAAAAAAAAAATTGTTGATACAAAAACAAAGTGTGGATTTGCACCTCCCAAAATTTTGAAATTTGAACTAAATGCTTAAAGGACAAAGTTTAACTATAAAACTGGTTGTAGCCTAATGTTATAACTTTACTCAATAAAATAAATATTACTACATACTTTGAAAATTTAACCGTTGAATTGTATGTTTTTTATGTTCTTAATATACATGTTAAACTCTGTGTCTTTACTATATGATTTATAAGTTTATATTTTATGCATAATTTTAAACTACAAAAACTTGCAATTTAAATAATTTATTAATGACATAGTTATTGATCTTTAATTTTCTAGAAATTTTGCAAGCATGAAAAATATAAGAGGAAGATGTAACCCAATGGTGAATTTGTCAAAATTCACCTCCAATAAAAAGATATCGAGTAAAGCTATAGTTTTAGGCTACAACTAATTTTGTAACTAAACTTTGTCATTGCCTAAATTATTAACCTCTTAAAAATTAATATTAAGTCACTAACCTGGTAGTCCCTAAAAGATAATTGGCTTAGGTGGCCCCTTTAAAATAGAAATTTCTTTTGCTCCTTTTTTTTATTAAAAATAATAATTTTAAAAAAACTCAACAATTAATCTATCTTTTTTTATTTTCTTGTGAGTAATGAATTTTCGTTATAGTTTGCAATTATTTGTAACACTTGATTGAAACTTAAAAATATTAAATTCATTTTATTGCCTAAAGGGATAGGTTAATAGGAGATATTTAACGTTACAACGAAAAAAAAAAAAAAAAATTATATCAAACTAACGGTGACTTTGTTTGATAGTATTCCAACATTAGAGTTTTTTAAAAATACATTAAAATTGCTATGAATCTCTTTGTATAAATGATAAAAGATAATTGTGGGAATGGGAAGGTGTTAGACACTCATATAATATCTTTTACCATAATAACTCATTAAACCAAATAATATTTAATTAGGAGACATCCTAGAAATATATAAGTAAATATTTTGAATAAAAACCATCTTTATTTTATTTTAATGTTATTAGAAAATTAGAGATATAGAAATTTTTTTTTTTTTTTTTTCCTTAGAAGAAAGCATAGTTGTGGATTTCATGGTTTTTTTTTTTTTTTTTTTTTTTTTTTTTTTTTGAGAATCATGGTTAGGAGTTAGGAATCCTTTAATTTTTATTAATGTTATATATATATATATATATATATATATATATATACACACTTGATGTAAATACTTTGTTAGATGTAAAAAAATAACATATGTTAAATCATGTTACAAACATATTTTATGTATACACACACCCACACTTATAGCTTATTCTTTGGATTTAATTTTATATATATTTAGTTTGGTCCCCTAAAGAAATTTTCTAGCTCCACGTACCACTGGGCGTCCATAGCTGAACTTTCCCTCCATCCACACATGCAATATGCCAAAATATAGTTGTACATCTTATATCGCTCGAACGGTAATAAAAAGACAGTAAAAATGAAAGAAAGAAGAATGATTAGGGCAGGAAATATATGACCTTTGTTAGATTTTACATAAATTGATAACTAGGGTTGTAGGTTATATAAAAGATAGATCATTTCACCCAATTCTTAAGTACTCCATTGTCACAGACCATGGGATTTGAGCTGAGTCTCATGTGAATATCAAAAGCCATTTTCCTATGATTATACATTTATCGATCTTTTGACATTGACAATAATTTCCTACTGTATTGCATAATTGATTCACAATCACTCTTGAAGCATTATGTCTTATCCTTTTCCATAAATATTCTTTCTGCTATCTAATCTGTTCTTTAGTATTCCATCAATAAATTTAAAAAACTAAAAATTATTTCCGCCTATGAACCAGTTAATTTGGTAACGTGGGGGCAATTGATAATTTATAAACTTCTGAGGCTTGGATAATTAGTGCAGATTAAGGCTCCATTGTACATTTAATTATAAGCAATGAAATAAACAAACAGTTTGTGCTGATCTATCTGAACTTGATATATTAACATAAAAGTAACCACTGGGGTTGGTGGGTGGGTTTTCCAGCAAGCTTTAGTGTGTCATCAACTTGAAGCAGAAGCAGGTACTGTAGCCCACTGAGGAAGCGTTTCGCAAACTGTCACTCATATCAAAAGCAATCTTGTACTATGTTGGAATCATAAGCTTTTGTTTGGTGAATGCGGGAAAGAATAACTTTTCAAATATATGTAATAAACTAGTATTATTGATGCAACTACAATGATGCTATGGGAATCTTCTAAATAAATGTAGTTATAGTAATTAAAAGTAAGGATGGCAAAATTTGACACAACTCGCAAACTTGACACGACTAAATCGTTTATAAACAAGTCATGGGTTAAGGTTAAACAGGTCATTTGTATTGACCTTTACATGACTTGTTAATTTAAACGGGTTAAACGTGTCATGTCGGGTTAGGTTAACCTGTTTAATAAACAGGTCAGGTTAGGGTTGAGAATTCTTGATACATTTACTAAATAGGTCGGGTTCAAGTCAACTCATATAGCCGAATACTCATGAGTAGACATAACACAAACTTGACGCGCAAACACAAATTGTCACCCCTAATTAGAAGTGACTGATTTTCGCTTTGTAAAAAGATCATATTCCAAATAACGTATAATCAAAGCTTAGTGTATGCAAATAAAACTTCCCTGTCGGCCAAGTGTGAGGTGCCTAACTTAATTAGCTGTTTTTGCATAAAGATTTAAGCATAATTTTAAGATTTATTTGTCTGTCAACTAACAAATTTCAATGTTCATGTCCAATTTATAGTGGTTTGCAATTTCCCAAAAGGGCAAGACACGTGTGCAATATAAAGGTTGTACTTGTGCCACAAATTTTTTTTTTTTTTTTCCTTTTGCAGAGAAAATGATTCTCGAGTTCAAATTTGTAATCTGTCGCATTTTAGTGAAAGACACTTGTTATCATGTACAAGACACCTATGTAACATGACTAACAAAAAATAGAAATGACTAATTTTCATTATCTTCTATAAATAGAAATTACATCTTCTTCATATACTCTTATTTTAATTCAGTTAATACAACAAAGGAGGAGGGGAAATTTTTTCAAAAAAAAAAAAAAAAAAAAAAAAAAAAAAAAAAAGAAGAGGAGGGGAGATTTAAATAATGGAATATTTTCTTTTTTGAGAAGAGCTTAGGAGTTAGGACATCTTAATATACCTTTCCAAACTAATTATGGGATTTTCTCTAGTTAATTTCATAATGCTCGGGAGACTTTCTAATTTTTGAATTTTTGTTATAAAGGTTAACACTTAATACTGCTAAGAATAGTTCGAATAATACATGCATTAAAATGATCAAACAATAGCTTAAGGACTAAACAATCCGAGAAACATCAAATGTTACAAAAGACTCAAAAAGATTACAGCTCATTTTTGTCTACTTGTCTGTGTGTTTATTGGCTTAATTTCTTGGTATAAGTGGTTAGCACTCAAAATAAAAATTCAAAAAAAAAAAAAAAAAAATCAAAATCATTCAAAATAGGACTCACAGCAGAATGAATGGGGGACTAAAAAAAATTTCCGGCACATATAAAAAATTACAACAGATTCAAAATGAATACAACAAATTTTTGTCATTCTGTGCATTTATGAGTGGTTAGCAGTTAGCATAGGAGGAAACAATTCAACAAGTACGTAAAAGGCTAAAATCATTCACAACAGAATTTATTGCTAACACTAAGATACGTTTAGTTCATTGAAGGGAAATTACGACAGGAATTGTAATTTTCATTACTAGTAATAAAATGCATTGTAATGTAATAATTAAACATATTCATTAGTTTGGTTGTAAGTTATAATATTAGAATGAAAGTTAACATTTATTTTAGAAAATATCTTACTTATACAATTATATCTCCTTAAAAATTGTTATTTTTAAATTTTAAGAGAGATATGTGTTATTTTTTATGATTTTTTATTTTTATAATTGTTAGATGTATATAGAAAATTTGTTTATTTGGAAATATATTAAGTTTTGAAATTGTTGCACTTACTAAGGAATAGTTAATATCACCTTTTAAAGAGGAATAGTTATTCCTCATTTTGAATAATAGCTATTCATAAGGAATAACTATTTTTTGTAATAAAAACATAACCAAACTAAAAAATAACTAAACCATAGGAATAACTATTACGTTACAACACGTATTACAGTCTACCAAACATGCCCTAAGATTTTTCCATACATTTAAGTGAAGCACAACCACAATTTTTGCGTTCCAAATAAGATGATAAAAATAGTCCATGGGGTCCGTTTGGATTGAAATTATTATTGTTAAAATTGAAAACTGAAAACTGAAAGTACTGTATTACAGTCTACCAAACATGCCCTAAGATTTTTCCATACATTTAAGTGAAGCACAACCACAATTTTTGCGTTCCAAATAAGATGATAAAAATAGTCCATGGGGTCCGTTTGGATTGAAATTATTATTGTTAAAATTGAAAACTGAAAACTGAAAGTACTGTAGCAAAATAATTTTTAAATGTGTGAATAGTACCGTGAAACCCATTTTTAATATTTTTTAATACGTGAACAGTGCATAAATAGTGATTTTTGTCCCCTGCACAGTGAATCCATGTGAGGTTACTGTTTACGTGCAAGAAAAAAAAAAAAAAAAAAAGCATGAAAACGCAAAACGTGGACGCGTGATTCAGTGGAATCCAAACGGGCACATATCTCACAGGTCACAATTCCACAAAATGCGTTCCAAACACTTTTTCTTTATTGTTTTCACACGTTTGGGCAGATTGCATTATGTCCTCAGTTTTAGGGTAGAGAGACTTTTAGGAATGGTCTGTGATGATCTGATACTTTTATTACGCAACTGGCAAGAAAGCTAAGAAGTGCCCCAATTTTTTTTTTTTTTTAAGACTTTTTTTAGAAATTATAAATTAGATACAACATTTATTTTTTCTGCATAAAAAGAATCTTACTCTATAAGTAAATTTTTAACAATTTTATAGACCAGAAAGTAAAAGTATCAATTGGCTAAAATCATTCACAAGAGAATTTATTTCTAACCCCAAGATTTTTCCATACATTTAAGTGAAGCACAACCACAATTTTTGCGTTCCAAATAAGATGATAAAAATAGTCCAGATCTCACAAGCACAATTCCACAAAATGCGTTCCAAACACTTTTTCTTTGCTTCTGTTTGGATTGAACTTATTGTTGCTGAAACCGAAAACTGAAAACTGAAAATAATGTAGCAAAATAATTTTTAAATGTGTGATTAGTATCGTAGGACTCATTTTTAATATTTTTAAATACGTAAACAGTGCTGGTACAATGTGTGAACAGTGCTGCTACAATATGTGAATAGTGATTTTTGACTCCTGCACAGTAAATTCATGTGATTTTACTGTTCATACACTGAAGAAAAAAAAAAAAAAAAAAAGGACAAAGACGCTGAACGCAGACGTGTAAAACGCGCAATCCAAACGGGTACTTTATTGTTTTCACACGTTCGGGCAGATTGCATTATGTCCTCAATTTTAGGGTAGAGAGACTTTTAGGAATGGTCTGTGATGATCTGAAACTTTTATTACGCAACTGGCAAGAAAGCTAAGAGGTGCCCCAAATTTTTTTTTTTTTTGAGAAAGACTTTTTTTAGAAATTATAAATTAGATACAACAATTTTTTTCTGCATAAAAAGAATCTTCCTCTTTAAGTATATTTTTCTTCAATGGTCCACCCAAATGTTTTATTCAAAATTCTGCCTGGATATATTTTTCTTCAATATGTTTTATTCAAAATTCTGCCTGGATATATTTTTCTTCAATGGTCCGCTCAAATGTTTTATTCAAAATTTTGCCAATGCACTTTACAAATTTTGATCTTTTTATAAGAAAACAATATGATATATGACAAGTTGTGATTGATAGTATATAATTAATATAAAATAAGGTAAATCTTATTCACACTCCCTGAAGTTTGGGCTAATGTTAACCAAGTTCAAGACTTTTCAAAACTAACCAATTTGGTCTCTAAAGCCAATTTAGTCTTTAAAGTAGATGAGAAAAAATAACTATTTGTTTAGGGACTAAGTTGGCTTCAGGGACCAAAACTATTCTTGAAAAGTCTTAGACCTAATTGGTATTAGCCCAAACTTCAAGATATATTAATAGAATTTACCCTATAAAATAATAAAAATAGGATCAAAGGATTTTAATCATCTTACATCTTTGATTGAGAATTGACAAAAAAAAATTGTGTGGAAAGTTATTTTCTTCTCTATTTCACCAAATTTACTACCCAAAATAGCTGTGATTTGGAATGAAGTTAGGTATACAAATTGAAATATACTAAAAGATATTTGTCTTCCTTTTTTTTTTTAACTTTCCGACCAAACACTGGAAGATTAGGTAAAATTTCATTCCTTATTTTCTTAGGTATATTTTCTATTCAAAATGATGTACCAAAGAGTCAAAGCTCTCCGTTTGGAATATGCCATACATTATTTTTTAATTCTATTATACAAATAAAATCTAGAAATTGCTGGTGATCTCTCTCTCTCATTGCCGTGTTTACATCCCCAGAGTTTTTTTTTTTTTTTTTTTTTAATAAAAATGGAAAAGCTGAGTTTTTTTTCATATTAAAAATATAAAAGAATGATTTGAACCTTGGTTATTTTCATAAAGAAAACAAATTAATGCTATTAAAAGACAAAGCTCTTGATTGTTCATAATATTAATTTTGAGCAATAAAGTCTTAACATAAATTGATGATGTGACTAACATTGAAATGAACCACATTAAAAGATTCATAGGATTGCAATTTTGACAACAAAATTGGTTATAAATTTTACTGTATAAGCCTTATAAACTAATTTTTTTAACTTTTAAACATAATATAAAAATATATTTTAAGAATTTTATTTATTGTGTTGTTGATGTGATACCAATCACATTTATTATCATGTGAATTTTCAATGTTTTTTCATAATAAAATTGGTAGTAATTTTGACATTTTCCTTTTAATATTCAAGGAATAAAGTGAAACTTGAGTTATACTGAACAAAATTATAGTTTTTTTTTTTAGAAAAAATATATATATACTTAAGCATAACATCTTTAGTATTGTATAACAAAATATTAAGCAAAATGTAATTTACAACCTCTTAGCTTGGCGTCATTTCTATATCGGCCCAAGCTTGATTTTCAAAACTTGCAATATACGGTACCACATGGGCTAAAATATCGTGTCGTTAACCCAACTGGTTTTTAGAGTTACGGTCAGGGGAGGAATATCCCTTGGCTGTGTATCTTAGCTTTTTGATCATGCATGAAAGAAAATGAGAATTTAACTTTAAAATATAATAATATACTAGTTTTCTCATAATCATAAAAATAGGTCTGCGTAGTTCAAGTAAAAGAGAACAAGTAGATAAGGATCACAGTCTTTCTTTATAATGTGAAGATCTCCTTTTTTTTTTAATTTTTATTTATTTATACCTACTTCTTACCTAGTACTGTCAGTATTTTTTTTTTTTTTTTTTAATTTTAAACGACTTATAAGATAAAATCCTAGAAAAAATACTATTAAAGAACGTTGGTTCCAACTTTTATTTAGTTTATACAGAAATAAGATATTATTTAATATTAATAAAGTAAAGAAATTTTTCTCAAAAAAATAAAAATAAAGTAAAGAAAATATATTTCAAAAACCACGCATCATAAAGATCAGCAAAGTAGATCGCAAAGAGCCCAACAGTTGTGTTTATTTTCAGTGCCTGGCCTATCCATAGAGTTGTGTTTATTTTCATTATTTCTTCATATGCCTGGCTCATTCATATGGCTTTCTAAGCAAGAATATTTTGAACTTTAATAATTATACAATCTATAGCAAATTATTATTATTTACTAATATCCAACATGTTTCGAAATTTATATAAAACTAGTGTGGTGATATAGGTTTAGTAAATAATTTTCAATATCTTTTTACGAAAATAATTATTAGGTCACGATCTACAAATCATTATATTGTTTAGATGTAAAACACTCTCCAGAAATCCAATGATGATGATGATTATGCCTTCAACCAAATAAATTTTTATACTCTTCGTAAAACTAGGATTTTTTTTTTTTTTTTTTTTTTGGAGCTGGCTAGATAGGATTGGCTGAACATACAATAAATTCCAAAATGTAATAATAATAATAATAATAACAAAATAAAGGAAATTAAAAGCCAAACCATCTATAACATTAATATATATTTCTTGAAGAAAAACACCATACACAAGTTAGGTCACACACACGTTCCAAGATTCAGTGGACAAGAGAAGACAAGGACAACTCAAGAGTATATATGAATAAGAAGCACACTGATGAGTAACAGGAAAAGCCAAACTATTTCAAGATCCAAACTGCAATATGTGTGTTTAGATCTACATCTACACACACAAATAGCTAAAATCTGGACTTTAAGCTTTCCCAGGAGGTTTTGGGTCATGACCTGGATTTGCTCCTGTGCCCTTGTAGTCCGAAGTTTCAAAATCCATTCTCCCCTCTATAAATCTTTCTCCTACATCAAAAACTTCATCGCCATCCCTCAAATCCATTGCTTCCTGCAAATTATTACACATCATGATTACATGTTAGGTTCAAATTCACTTAAAATGCATTAAAAAAAAAAAAAAAAGACATGAAATTTAATTCAGACATGACAATCAAGTGACTGAGAGAGAGAGAGAGAGAGAGAGAGAGACCTGAGCCAGTAGATGTTGAACTGATTGATCTTCCTTCTTTGACTTGAGGCTTCCTATTTAACCAGGAAATTAAAAATTAAAAATTAAAAATAACTCTCAACTCAACGTTACAAATAAATGAAAAAGATTTATGACAGTTAAGGTTAACTACTAGACCCAGAAATTTAATATAAAAATAAATAAAGCCTTACTTGTTGTAGGATCAGCAGAAATGGAGAGAACATAGGAGAAAGACAAGAAGAGCACAAAAAATGTAAGAAAAGCTTTATGCGCCATGCTATCAAACACAAATTGAAACTTTGGTGGATGGCTGGCAAGACAGGGCATGTGGGATATATAGCTTTTATAGAGTAGCAGTAGAATTTATTATTGGTTTGAAAATAGAATATGAATGGAAGTACTAGTGCAATTAGTCAACTTCCTGTTTACCCATTTGTGTGAGTTCCCACTTGCCTACTTCATCATCTCTTTTTTTTTCTTTTTTTCTTTTTTTTTCTTTTTTTTTCATATATCTAATTAACGCCATTTTCTCCAAAGATACTGTCGCAAATTTATTTGTATGTACATTAATTAATGCATTCGTATTTATATATATATTCAACTATACCATATGCCACGAGTTAAACCTTCACTGATAGCGTTGAGGCACTCAGTGAAGGTTTAACTTGTGGCATTTGGTATAGTTGAATATATATATATATAAAAAGTGAGAATCTATCGGGTATATATTTTTTCGATTTGACTTATCTACAGTACTTTTTTAATTGGACATGTTTTTTTATTTTAAATATGCAATAATAAATGATATTGAGTTTTAATTCCCATATTTTATTTAATTAATGAATGATGTGACAATTCTTCTTTAAAAAAAATATCAATTAAAAAAATACTGGAAATAAACGAAACCCATATTTTTCTCCACTAATTTTCCTGCACAGATGTTCCTCGTTTACGCATTGCTTCCAATGTGCTGCTCCCTCCTTATTATTCCAACACTAAATCGATTGTATTCTAGAATTAATGTCGTTACTTTTTCTCTTTTATTCAGTTTTATGAAATCTTCAACATTATTATTATTATCTTTTTGACATCCAATATCTTCATTATTTGATTGTTAAAAACTTCTAATTCCATATTAATATCGAAATTTCCTAATTGCAGTTTTCATTATATTTTAAAATCTGCATGAACAGTTCAATAGGACAAACAAATTGACTTCCATTATATTATATCACTTTTTTTGTCCTCGCATATTTTCTCTATCTGAGCCTTTAGGTTATATAATTAGTGGTAGCTAGCTAGCCACCTCCGATCTTTACAGATAGAACAGTAAATTCTCAATCTTTTATTCTAAGTCAACGAACTCCCGATGGGCATATCTTTGTAAAAAGAAAAACGTCCTATGATCGATATAAGATCCAAAAAACAATCCATAAAATGTTTACACAAGAGCCCAAACAAGTAAAATATGCATATAATTACACAGGGTTTTTTTTTTTTTTTTTTTTTTGGCTTAAGAAGAACTAAATAGGAAGTTGATATATAAAATCTACCGAGAATCAATAGCTATGTATCCCAGAACACGGTAGTAATGAGATAGAGACATGATCAGTAGAATACATGTACACACATCTATATTATAAAATTTTAAAATTAAAAAAAAAAAAAAAAAAAAAAAAAAAAAAATCTTCTTTGCTATACTACACAATAATATTTAGAAAAATATATATAAAAGATGTACTAAATTTTTTCTATATCCTATCTATAGTCTATACACGAAAATAATTCAATATAAGTAAGTACTCTTGCCAGCATTATAATTGCTTATTATACCAAGTTATGTTTTTATACATGGCACTATGATTACCAACATAATTTTTACCCTAAATACAAATTTGAGTACTACTTTTATTAAACATCAATAATTTATTTTTTTATTTATAATCTTGAATTTTCAATTGTCTATTAAGAGTCTTCGATAATAAAACTATTATGTTAAATATATTCGAATTTGGAGCTAGAAAAGATACATTCACTCAAATAAGAAATAAGGACATCCACAGAAAATATATATATATATATATATATATATATATATATATATTTAATGTAGTTTTGCTAACTTCATGCCTACATCCACGGCAAACTCTAATCAAAATGTACTATTAACAATATCATACAACCATATTCAACCAAACCCCTCTAAAACGAACTAATATACTCTCACAAACATGAGCAAATTAAAAACCTCTAACAAATAAAAAATCATGTACATGCAAATACAACAAAAATAATTTTGATTGTACTGGCTTACAAACTTTTGATTGTATATTGCCTTACAAACTTGACAGTCTCTTAAGCCCAACCCGCTAATATACCCAATGGTGCTCTCTCACTTAATAAATAGATGAACTAACACACTTGGCATCTTTCAACTCTAGAAGAAATACCAAATTACAATTCAAAGAAACTTACTTTGAATTATTCTAACACTCCGTTTGTTTCGATAGAAAATCTTATGTAAAGATAATTTTCCATGTTTTCTAATATTTGGTAGCATCAGATAAATAAGTCAAATGAAAATTATCTTTTGTCAACATAAAAAGTATGACTTATTTTTAGATATTGTTTTCCATTTTTTTTTTTTTTTTTTTTGGTGGAAAACAACTTAATCTCACAAAAAGCTAAATAACGAAAGTTATGAGATTATTTTTCAACTCATTTAAAGTTACTACCAAATATAGGAAAATGAGATATTTTATTAAAAAAAAATGTTTTTTGAAAAATAACTCATTTTGTAAAAAACATTATTGCTGAAATAAAAAGTTTTCTCCCCTCCCCATATGAGAGGACTTCTTGGCACCTCAAACACTATAGTGGTTCAATACTTATTCTTTTTTTTCTTTTTCTTTTTCTTTCTTTTTTTTTTTTTTTTGGAGAAACAAACACACACACACATAAGGGAGAGAGAAATGGGTAATTGTCTCACATTGCTTAAGAGGGTATGTTGCATATAGTATAACTTGTCACACCATCTTTTAAAAGTTACCATAACTTTTGAGTAGAGTTGTGATGTGCGTTTGTGTTAAAATACTTATTCTTTAGTAGTCAAGAAATATGAAATGATCGCAAGCCTAATTCTTTTTTTCTTTTTTCTTTTTTCTTTTTTCTTTTTTTTTTTTTTTTTTTGAAGCAAGGATATTCACATAGCAATTTGTCCTATTCAGATATTGGAACTATAATAATATTAGAAAATAAGTAATTTAGTTTGTCACTTAGCTTGAAAGCACGGCCAAAATTTAAAAATTTATTAAATATATCAATTGGCTTAATTAGTATCCTCAGTTGATTTTTTATTATAATGACATGAGTTTGCTGGTAATTAAGTGTTCATTTGGGAGCATGATTTAGAATCAGAAAATTTCAGAAGTACATCTTTTTAGGCCACCGTTTTTTTTTTTTAAGTACAATCTAATACTGTATTTTTGAAAATGTGAAAATTAAGCTAGACCAAGCAACACTAAATTGTATGGTAATAATACAAAAATAATATAACATGATGAGGATAAAAGGAGAGCCTAGCCACACGGAACATAAAACTGACGGTTTAGTGCAATCCTTTGGACATAACAGACGGTGTTATAGCTGACGGTCATAGGGTCAGCTGGCTCCAAGGCTGATGGCATTACTAGACGACGCCCAAAAAGCTGAAGGAAGTAAATTGAGGCTGACGGACCGAGCATAAGTTTACTTGCTACCCACGCTACGTATAAGGAATTGTCTTGCTTCCCACGCTAGATAATATTCAAGGGATCCCTATAAGGAAAAGATCCCATAAAATACGCTCAAGATGACTCCTATAAGGAAAAGACTTCTACTCCAAGGAGAAGAGGGGTAACCCTCGCCACTATAAAAACCTAAGCACCCTCGCAACCCAAGGTATGCATAATTTACCCTCTCTAGCACTCTAGAGCAGTGAAAATAGTTCTAACTTGACCTTCGGAGGGTGTTTGGCCGGTACCACACCGGTACTCTCTGCTAGGTTATTCCTTTTCGTTGTGCAGGTGTCATTTGCGATTGTACGAGGAATGTGTGACTCACTGGTGGCATTATTTTCGGCATCATCATAACACATATAAATTTTCTTTTATTCCTGAATTATTGATTCAAATTTGTGATATACTAATATTTACCTATACGTCTTTTCATTTCTATTTCGTATGTCGAAGTCAAGATATTTGATCAAAGAGGGTTAGGTTTTTTCTTTTTTTCTTTTTTTTTTTCTTTTATCAAGAGGGATTAGGTTTAAGTAATTCTTTAAGAAATAATTAAGTTATATATTGCTTATCTCTTTCAAGGTGAAAGCCATACGATTAGGATGGAGCAGGGCAAGTTTGGCAGTATTCATGGTTGAAAATCTCATACTGATAAATTAGTTTTGCTTCCAATCCACGGGCGATAGATCGGTGGGTGGGAGTGGGACAACTGAGGGTTTGGGCGGTGGCCCATATAAATATTTGACATTCTCATTTGACATATTAACTCAATATTGTCGTGAGTCAGGACAAGGCTCATTTGTCTCTTAGGTTATTTGTCATTTCAGCGTCGCACTGGCCCCTCACTTTATAATAGATATACAAAAAAACGGGGCCCGTATTCAGCTTCTCCTGCAAGTAAAGAATATTCATACATATAATATATTATAATCCTGATTAGTTCACCAATTTTAAAATATGTTTTCAAAAGTTAAAAACAGGTTTGTGAAAATATTTTTTACAATATATGTTATTGTAAGAGCATCCACAGCAGATGTGGCAAAAATTATGTTATTTTGCAACATCAAATACCTATTTTATTATTTTACCACACTATTTTACAACATCTCATTTATCAGATGTTTTATCATACAATTCTATACATTAAAATAATATTTCTTACACATTAAAATATCAACAGCCACTGCAAACAACCAACAGCCACCACCACACAACAACCATGTCCTCCACAACCCAAAACACAATTCAAAACAAACCCACCACAGCCATTAATCTCTGCCATTATTGAAAAATTTTAAGGTTTTGGATGTGTTTCTTGCTCTATTTTGGTTTGGAGGCAGAGAGAGATCTTTGATTGATCAATACCCAGCCACAACCACGGCCCCACGCCGCCACTACACCACCACGACCCAAATCAACGACACAAACCCATTACAAAATCACCCCAAACAACCACGGCCCCACGCCGGACCCCATTACAAATCACCTCAACAATCAACGACACCAACCCAGGCACGATCGCCGCCACTGCACCACCACGACCCAAACAATCAACGACACAAACCCATCACAAAATCACCCCAAACAACCACGGCCCCACGCCGGACCCCATTACAAATCACCTCAACAATCAACGACACCAACCCAGGCACGATCGCCGCCACTGCACCACCACGACCCAAACAATCAACAACACAAACCCATCACAAAATCACCCCAAACAACCACGGCCTTACGCCGGACCCCATTACAAATCACCTCAACAATCAACAACACCAACCCAGGCACGATCGCCGCCACTGCACCACCACGACCCAAACAATCAACGACACAAACCCATCACAAAATCACCCCAAACAACCACGGCCCCACGCCAGACCCTATTACAAATCACCTCAACAATCAACAACACCAACCCAGGCACGATCGCCGCCTTGGCCCAATCGGTCCACCCGATCGTGTTGAAAGCGAGAGAGAAGAAGAAAGCGAGCGCGATGAGCCACTGGATCGGATCTCCGAAGGCGGAGAACGCGGCGGCGAACGTCAGCGTCTTGGTGAGCACGGAGGCGCCGAGGTCGAGTAGGGCGATGGCGCCGAGAGAAACAGGGAGTGGGAGACAGAGTGAGGTTTGAGGGAGAAGAGAGGAACCGGAGACTGAGAGAGAAGAGAAAAGAAAAAAAATGAAGGGAGAGGAGAGAGAAAAAGAATATAAAACAATAAAAAATTTTACCACATATGTCCGTACCGTTGCAAATTTGCAACAGTACTGTAGCTATGTTGTATAAATTTTGAGATTTAGCACATCTCATAAAGCATCATTTTTGTGTTTGGTGTGGTAAATGTACCAAATATTTAACATTTGGCACATTTACCACACCTGTTGTGGGTGCTCTAACAAGAACATAATCTGTTTAGAAAATTTATCTCTATTTCTCTTCTTCTTCTTCTTCTTTTTTTTCTTTTTTTGCTTTAGATTCAATCCTACTTCACCATTTGTTTTAAATCACATGTACAAAAATAATTAACATAATCTCAAAATAAAATTTCTCTTCTAAATAAAAAATAAAAATAAAAAAACAAACCCAATCTCCAAGAAAAATCTCAACAACCCTAGGAATTCCTTTTGATAACAGTTATTAAAGTGAGAGCCTCAAATTTTGGCTCTAAAACTGTATCAGTGGCAAAGTGAGAACCTCAGATATTGGCTCTAAAATTGTAAATGTAGTGGTCCTAGTGGATAGAGTATGGTCTCACTCCCTCCTTTTCTTCCTTTCTCTCGACAACCACCAACCACTCCATAATCCCTTTACACGGGCTCGTGTTCTTCCACATGAGTCCTCATCAATTCACTGTGTCCGAGATCTCACTATCCATGTCGATATCCACTGCCCACTGTGAGGGATGATAGAGAGAGGGAGAGAGATAAAGAATAAAATTTAGGAAAGACTAAAACAATGAGAGAAAAAAAAAAAAATCTTATTATCCAACGAAAAATTTAGACAACAATTATATTTTACCAATTATCCAAATTGATTAATTTGTCAAATTATGCAATGATGTAAATCGGTTTATAGTGGGCACAACCATATTGCAAAACTAAAGTATGGTAGAAAATAAATTTAATATAGTGATATGGCTGTGATGGGAAACCATGACCTAAAAAGCCTAATAGGTGGTTTGAATTTTAGCACCAACTTCAAGAATTCACAATGTAGAATAGAAGTTATTACAATATATCTGATCCTAATATTTCTACCTACAGTAATAACTCACTCATGTGACTACACGCATCTCTAACCTAGTCAGACTCTATTTTGAATTCCTTTGGTGCACGAATACCAATCTGTAGTAGTCTTGGAGTTATATTGGGATTTTTTTCCAATGTGGTGAAAGTGCATGTTGGTGGAGTTGGTGCAGCTCCCTCTAATTCAAACCACTTTAACAGATATCTTACACGCACTCGTGAGTCATGACTATGGTATCTTACTTGATCAAAAAGTTGCTAAAGATATTTTGGGTTTTGTGGATGTTGACTATGCATAGGATCTTGATTGTAGGAGATCATTCACCATAACATTAGCTTGATGCAGTAGTCTTGAGTTATATTGGGATTTTTTTCGATGTGGTGAAGTGTTGGGGTAGTTGGTGCAGCCCCCTCTAATTCAAGTCACTTTAAAATATATCTTACATGCACTTGTGAGTCATGACTATGTATCTCACTTGATCAAAAAGTTTCTAAAGATATTTAAGTTTACTCTTGGGCCAATCCAATAATGGAAGTCTGATAAAGGCAGAAAATATATTAAATGACTGTTTAGTGAGATTTGTTTCAAGCAAATCAATGTAATGTTTGTTAGGGTCATATTTTTATGTAATTGGTATATCTAATGACAAAACGTAATTTAATTGTATTTGGGTCTAAGTGCTAGTGTGTTTAAGAATATCATGAAGTATTTTTACTAGTGGAGTTATTAAAGACATGAAGAATACTAAAGATACTGCTAAAGAAAAGTTGAATTTGCCGGTCCCGGTACCTCCTTGATACTAGTCGATTTATCAAGATTTAATGAAACTTGATACTTGTCTCAATACCTCTCAATCTATCAAGATATGGGATTTCCGATATTGCCTACAACATTTTATTCTAAGTGGCTATATGTTTATGGGTTTGTGTAATCTAATAGGAGAGTCTATTTAAAAGGTATATTAAGTTCCTATTTAAATGAGGTGGTAGAGACAAAAAATCCTAATACTTCATAAGGTTTTCATATTGAAACCCTAACCTCCACATTTTGAACCTATGAGTTCAAAAAAAACAAGAAAGAGATCTTGCTGGGACGTTTGTGTGCCTTTGGGTTTTGTACCAAGCAAAATCTCTAGCACAAACGATTAAAAATCTTATTGGTGTTTTGTGTGAAACTACTACAAATCAACTACAACAATCAAAATGGTAGGTGTGGAGCTAGCTAAGTAGTGGGATTCATGCAAACAAGTTAGGGATTTATGCAAAAGAGTTAGTCACGTACTAGGATTCATACAAAGAAGAAGTTTCTACAAGAACAAGCCCACATATTTGCCTTGCTATATTGTTGTGTATATATATCTCTTCATCTTTATATTGTTATTGCTTGTTTATGGTATTGTGTTTCCCTAGATGGGTATTGGACCATCTTCTATACTCTATGTGGGAAGTACCCTTAGGGGAAGAAATCTCATTCCATCTAGGCATATAGGGTTTTCTTTTGTTCTTGCTTTACATTTATGTCAACCATTTTATTTTCAAGTAATCCCCTTCCCTTTACATTTATGTCATTCATTTTATTTTCAAGTAATCCCTTCCCTTTACACTTATGTCATTCATTTTATTTTCAAGTAATCCCTTCCCTTTTATTTTATTTCATCACTTTAATTTCTTGCGCCATCCCTCTGCCCTTTATTTCATTTTCAAGGATTTTCTATCTATCTCTCTTAAATGGTTTTTAAATCTCAAGTAAAGCACAATATAGATATGTCTCATAAGAATGATTGATAGCTTAGAACTCTCATTTCTTTTAAATGAAGCATCCATAAGGCTTGAAAGAGATAAAAATCTATTTAAAAGAGACACCAAAAAAAAAAAAAATCTTTTTCCAATAAAACTTTACAATATTTCTGCACTTTATTTTAATGTCATTTAAATTTCTATACTTTATTTTAATGTCTTTTAAATTTCTGCTCTTTATTTTAATTTCATTTAAATTTATGCTCTTTATTTTAATTTCATTTGAATTTCAGCACTTTATTTACTTTGCTATTTATTTTTCTGCACTTTATTATTGCTCCTTTACCTTTCTCATCAATTACGTTGCCAAATAAAATTGCTTGGTTAAAACAAGTCCTTAACGTACTCTTCTAAGGAATCGCTTTTTTCTTTTAAAAAAAAAAATATTCTAAAAATATTCTTTTTAAAACAAATTCTTTCAAAAAAAAAAAAAAAAGAGTTTCCCTTTTAAAACTTTCCTTAGAACAAAAAAAAAAAAAAAAAAAAAAAAATGCTTTTCTTAAAGAAGCTGTCTTTTTCTAAAATGCCAAAAAAGTGTTTTTACCCCACTTCTTTCAAGAAAAATCCAAAAATAATTTGTAAAAAAAAAAAAAAAAAAAAAACTGTTTCAAAAATGTTTTTACCACGTTAGAAAATGCCCAAAAAGAATGTTTTGTTCTTTCCTTTCAAAAATCCGAAAATAATAAAATGTTTTTACCACATTGGAATTTCTTTCAAAAAAAAAATTGTTCACTTCTTTCAAAAATCCAAAAAACAAAAAAAAAAAAACAAAAAGTCTTTAGAAAAAATGTTTTTACCCCATTGGAAAAATGTTTTTACTACGCTGGAATTTCTTTCAAAAAAAGAAGTCTTTCTCTCTTTCAAAGAGAACTTTAAATACCTTTCCTAAAAAAAGTGTCTTTCCAAATATCCTTTTTCAAAAAAAATAAATAAATAAAGTTTACGCTGAAAATTTGTTCATACATTATAATTTCAAACTTTTCCTTAGAATAGTGTTGTATTTGTATCCATGGCTCATTTTCTTATGTCCCTGGACACTGGAAAATTATTAGTTACTCCCGGAGTACCATAAATATGTACTCCCCCCTCTTACATGAATGGTCGGTCCCACCATAAATTTAATTAGTGAGACCCATCATTTATGTGAGAGGAAGGAGTACGCATTTATGGTACTCTAGGAATACACAATAATTTTCCTTGGACACCAATCAAGCTTACATTGTCCCTCCTATCATTTTGGCACTAATGTATCCCATTTGTCTTTCTTTTCTTTTTTTCTTTTTTTCTTTTTTCTTTTTTTTGCATAATAATAAAATTGAGAAAATCGTAGATGACAACGAGTTGCTACTCTTCTAATCCCTCTCTCCTTTTTGTGTTGTAGTTTGTTTATGTATAGTAGTATTCATATGCTATCTACCTACTAAATATTCTACTCACATGTTAACTATGTATATACCTCATATGTTTTTATTTGTAAATATTCTTTGAAGTTAATACTCACATGTTATTTTAAGTAAATAATTACTCACATGTGTGTGTGTGTGTGTGTGTGTGTATATGTATATATTGTTTGAAAAACCTTTTCAAAAATCAAAATGTCAAGTATTCCATTTCTTCAATAAAAAGATAATGTTTGAAATAAATTAAAATGAGGTGGTGTAAATCATCAATATAGCTTTACTATAAATCTATAAAGGTAGTGTAAAGTTTGTACATAGAGATAAACTACATGTCGTTTATTACTAGTTAGTCAGCCTGCATATAGTTTTACTGTATAGAAGAGGTAGTTAGGAACAGTTGACAGACTGTTAGAATTCACACATATGACAAGCTTCATCAATGGAGGAATTAGATCAGAGATGAAGAAGAAGGAGCATTTGAATATGCATTGAATTCACATTGATTGAATATAAACAAGCTTTGTTTCTTATATAGGAAACAGAGAAAGACTAACAAACTATCCAAAGAATAAGTGCCATTTGTCAACTATTCCTAACTACCTCTTCTATACAGTAAAACTATATGTAGCCTAACTAACTAGTAATAAAAGACATATAGTTTATCTCTATGTACAAACTTTACACTACCTTTACATTACAAATTTTCAGTAAAGTTATAATGATGAATTACAATCTAACATCTAACACTCCCCCTCAAGATGAACTGTAGATGTTGATCAGGTTCATCTTGGATAAAAGAAATATAAATTGCTTTTGATGGAGAGGTTTAGTAAACAAATTAGCTAGCTGATGTCTCGTAGGCACATGGAAGGTCTTGATCACTCCATCTTCAATCTTCTCCCTAATGAAGTGACAATCAATCTCTATATGCTTGGTTCTTTCATGAAACACAGGGTTTGCAACAATGTAGAGGGCTGCCTTGCTATCATAGTAGAGAGAAGTTGGTCCTTTGTGTGTATAACCAAAAGTATCAAGTAAAGCAACTAACCAAACTATCTCACTAGTCACACAAGCCATAGCTCTATATTCTGACTTTGCAGAAGATCTTGAAACTACCTACTGCTTCTTACATTTCCATGAAATCAAGGATTCACCTAAGAAGATACAAAACCAGAGATGGACCTTCTAGTGTTAATACAAGCAGCCCAATCCGCATCACAGTAACACTTCAACTTCAAGTCAGACTGTGCAAATAGGAAAAGACCTTGTCTTGGTGTCTTCTTCAAGTACTTCAATATCTTGAAGGCTGCTTGAAGATGTGGCATTTTAGGAGTACTCATGAACTGACTTAACTTGTGGACAGAATAGCTAATGTCTAGTCATGTAAGTGTCAATTAGAGAAGTTTGCCTGTCAACCTTCTATACAAGGAAGGATCAGGTACATTATCTCCACTCTGCTCAAGTTGAGTGATTGATCCATAGGAACTTTTAAGGGTTTGCAAGCCAACAACCCTGTGTCTGATAGTAACTCAATGGTGAAATTTCTCTAACACAAAGAAATTCCTTTAGTAGTTCTTGCCACTTCAAGCCCCAAGAAGAACTTCAAAGTACCAAGATCCTTAAGCTTAAACTTGTTGTCCAAAAACTGTTTGAAAGCACTCACAGCATCCACATCATTACTTGCTATCAATATATCATCAACATAGACCAGCAAGATGATAATGGAACCCTTTTGAACTCTAGTAAACACAAAATAATCTGATTTTAATTGAACAAAGCCATGATCAATGATGGTTGAAGATAGTTTAGCAAATCATTGCCTACTAGCCTGTTTAAGACCATACAAGGACTTGGTAAGCTTGCACACCTCCCCCTTGCTGCCAAACCCAGGTGGAGGAACCATGTAAACTTCCTCATTCAAGTCACCATGGAGGAAAGCATTGTTGACATCCAATTGAGTAAGATAACAACTTTGAATGGTAGCAAGAGCAAGCAATGTCCTGACTGTGGTAAACTTCACAACAGGAGAAAAAGTCTCATAGAAATCAACCCCTTCAGTCTAAGTATACCCCTTGGCAACTAATCTTGCCTTATACCTCTCAATAGACCCATTTAATTTGAGTTTAATCTTAAAAACTCATTTACACCCTATGGCAACCTTGCCAAGAGGAAGAGGAGTCATAACCTAGGTATTATTAGCTTGCAAAGCATCAATCTCTGCCTGCATAGCCTCTTGCCATTTAGGATCTAAAATGGCCTGAGCATAAGTATCAGGTTCCTTGTGAACAGTGAGTGCAATGGAGAATGTTCTTTAAGAGAAGGACAGTTTAGTGTAAGAAAGAGTAGATGAAAGGGGATACAAAATACTTGAATCAGGAGCAAAGGAATCATTTGATTGACTGAAAGCAGCTGAAGCCAACATAGGAGCAACAACAAGATTATAATGATAATCTTTTAGATAAGTTGGTGGCTTGTGAGGTCTAGAAAACTGCCTAATAGGAACAACATCACAAATTTGGGGTGCAGGAGGAATAAGACCAATGGAATCAAGTTGAGTAGAAACAGCAGTAGGCTTAATCAAATTAGGGGAATCAGCCAAATTTGAAACATCATTAGGATGAACCAAATCAGGGAAGTCATCAGGTGGCACATCCATATCAAAAAATGAAATTGGAGGAGAAAACTCAGCAGAAGCAAGAGGAAATTTAGAAGAATGATCAGGAATATAAGATTGAGGAGGAAAAACATAATGAGAAGGAGTAGAAGGAGGATTGACATTGACATACTTGGAAATCCAAGACTTGAAAGGGAAAATAGATTCCTTAAAAACAACATCTCTAGACAAGAAACAAAACTTGGTTCTAAGATCCTACAATTTATATCCCTTAACACCTTTTGGATAACCAAGAATGATGCAAGACTTTGCTCTAGGGTCAAACTTAGTTCTGTCTCTAGCTAAGGTAGATGCATAGCAAAGACAACCAAACACTCTAAGATAAGAATAAGTGGGTGGATGTCCTAACAACTTTTCATAGGGAGTAAGGTCTTGTAATAAGGGACTAGGGATCCTATTGATATGGTAAGTGGCAATGAGAATACAATCACTCCAGAACTTTAATTGTTAACAAGCATGAAACCTTAAAGCTTTGGCCACATTTAAAAGATGTTGATGCTTTCTCTCAACAATGAAATTTTGTTGAGGTGTTTCTATACAAGATAATTGGTGTATGATACCCTTAGAAGCATTGAAAGAATGCAAGGCAAATTCTGGACCATTGTCAGACCTAATAATTTTGATAGTTTTGTTAAACTGAGTAACTACCAAATTGTAAAAGGACTAAATTAAATGGGAAACATCAGACTTATGTGACATGACAAAAGTCCAAGTGCATCTACTAAAGTCATCCACAATAGTAAGGAAGTATTTAGAACCATTCAATGAAGGGGTGGAATAAGGTCCCCAAATGTCAACATGAATCAAATCAAAACAAGAATTAGAAAATGAACAGAAGATTGAAAAGGCAACCATTTTTGCTTAGCAATAGGACAAATAGGACAATCAAAAGACTTATTATTGCTGCAATTGATAACATCAGGTACAAGAGTTTGTAAAATGGCTAATATTTGAAAGGAATGATGCCCTAACCTGCTATGCCAAAGACTAGTACTATCAATTACAGAAGCAGAATTACAAGATTGGACTAAATTTTCAAAGCTGAAAGAAAAAAGCTTGGACAACACATCAGAAACAGATTTAGGAAGAACAAAGTCTGCAAGCTCCAATGTATAAAAGCCTCCTTGCTTTCAACCGAACCCAATCATCTTCCAAGGCTATAAGTCCTGGATAAAATAGTAATGAGAAAGAAATATTCAACAGCAAGAAGGAGATTGTGTTAGCTTGTTGATATAGACACAAGATTAAATGAAAATGATGGAATGCAATGCACATTGTCCAGTGTCAATGTAGAAGTTAACTTAACAGTTCCTATATGAGTGACCTTAGCCATGTCTCCATTAGGAAGTCTAACAGAAAAATGAACAACGGAAGTGATGGAAGTAAAGAATTGAAGTGAATGAATCATGTGATTTGTTGCTCCACTATCAAGAATTAATCCAATCAGTGGAAAAAAGATGAGTAGTATCAACTTGAGAAGAAAAAACTAAATAGTCCAAAGAAGGTGAAACCAATCTTGGAAGGTGAGAGAAAAGAGGAATAGAAGAACTGATACCAGACATCTCATGGTCTTGAAGATCCAAAGAAGGCCGTGAAGGAGGTTGAGAGATAATGGTGGCTACTTGATGAACACCATAAGTGGAAGCTTATAAAGCTTGCACACCAAAATGGTTTTGAGAGTTGATCAAGGCAAGGAGCTGTTGATATTCTGACTTAATGAGATTAAAACTTTCTTCATTGATGCATTCAGTGGAAACAACATTGCTAGCAAAAGAAGAATGTCCACCTTGCTGTCCCTTGTTCTTAAACTTGTAACCAAGTGGGTAGCCATGTAATTTGTAACATTTATCAGCAACATGACCCAAAGCTCCACAGTGAGTGCACTGAGGTCTACCAGACTTACCCTTGTTAGATCCTTTAACAAAAGAACCATTGTTCTTGACTGCTAAGGCTGAAGCTTCAGTGGTGGGAGTCTTACTGACTTTCCTTTGTTTCTCATCTTGAACCAAGGGAGAAAATACCTTGCTTAAAGAAGGAATAGGATCCATTAACAAGATCTGCCCTCTCACAGTTGTGTAAGTATCATTAAGACCCATCAAAAAAGACATAACACATTCTTCAGCTTGATGACCACAAGAACAGGTCCTGTATTCTGATAGCTCATCCCATAAACCTTTAAACTTTGTATAATAGGCATTGATGGTTAGATCCTCCTGACTCGAAAAAACTTCCCTTCTTAGCTCAAAAATCTGAGGACCATTACCTTGAGAAAACCTATGTTGCAATTCAAGCCATACCTCTCTTGCTATCTTGAAATACACTATGCTAGGCTGTAAATCTCTAGAAACTGAGTTAAACAACCAGGCCAAAACAGTGCTATTACATTTACACCAGGCTATGTAACAGGGGTGATCAACAGAAAGAGGCTTTGAGATGGAACCATCAATAAAACCCAACTTGGTTTTTGCATCCAAAGCAATAAAAATAGTTCTACTCCAAGTGCTATAATTTTCTTCAATCAAATGTCGAACAATAAGGAAAACCCTTGGATTATCACTACTGGACAAGTAGTAAGGGCTAGAAGAATTCTCCTATGGCTGAATAGATGGAACAGAAGTACTTGAAGTACTGTCTGCCATATCCTCAAACTCAGATGTAAAATCAAGAATGTCAAAGTGCAATCAAGAATCACACAAAACCTCCAAGAACTATCACTTCTGAACTAGAATTGATCAACCAACAAATCAAAATTCTCAGACACAAACAATCAAATCACAATCTTGGTTGATCAAGGGATTTGAACGAACAACAATCCAATTGCAATTACCAACAGAATTCAATTACAAATATCACAATCAACAAGATAAACCCTAAATCAAGAAATTAGATCTGCCAATTACCGGAAAGAAATCAAGATCTAGGGAAAAGAATCTAGTGTGAGAATCAAGTAAAGAATGAACAACTTGATTGAAAGTACCACTAGAAACGGAAAGAAAACAAGAAGTATTGAACTAAGAATTGCAGAGAGTACCGAGATTGAAGGCTCTGAATTTTAGTTCAGCTCTGATACCATGTTAGAATTCATGCATATGACAAGCTTCATCAATGGAGGAATTAGATTAGAGATGAAGAAGAAGGAGATTTCTGAATATGCATTGAATTCACATTGATTGAATATAAACAAGCTCTGTTTCTTATATAGGAAACAGGGAAAGACTAACAAACTATCCAAAGAACAAGTGCCATCTATCAACTATTCCTAACTACCTCTTCTATACAGTAAAACTATATGTAGCTTGACTAAGTAGTAATAAACAACATGTAGTTTATCTCTATGTACAAACTTTACACTACCTTTACATTACAAATTTACAGTAAAGCTATATTGATGAATTACAATCTAACATCTAACAAATAGTGTAGAAAGTAATTGAGTTTTGGGTTTTATAAATCAAAAGTTTAATTTATTAGAATATTTTTTTAACAATAGTTTCTAAAATCTAATAGTTTGTTCGAATTGTTTGGATTCGAATTGCCCAATGCATTTTCATCCCATAGGTTATCTTTGTTTTCATACATTAGCTAGACTGATTGAGTTCACATATACGTCTAATGACCATGTCAAGTTCAACGACTCCACCAATGAGAGGGACAAGCAGAACGTGTGCTAGACTTCAAGGATAGAATCGTGAAGCTCACCATCGATCGGCAAACTTTGGGGCTCACCCTTTCAACCTTTCTCTCTCAACCAAAACATGAAGTTGGGCTGTGGTCTATGGGTCCTAAGCAGTTAGATCAAGATTTTGATTTGATCCCAAGAACTTGAGGTCTTCATTCAATAGTTGATTTCTTTTGTTTTTTGTTTTTGTTTTTTTTTTTTTAAGTTTAATCCTAGTCAGCATTACACGTGGTATCTGTGTTGGCAAAAAAAACTATTTTTTATTTGGATCATTAGCTACCTTAACATTTTCCATCCATCACTTAATAGCAAAGACCATTTGACATAATGTCCAAAGGTTAGGGGCTCGATTGATACATTTGAAATGTTAGTGATCAAATTGACAAATAACCTAAAAGTTAGGGACTAAATATGTAGTTTACCCTTTTTTATATAGAGTTTCAACCTATGACGTATGCTTCTGATAATTGTACTCTTTATCATAAAATGGAGATACCAATACCAATCGGTTTTTAGTATAGGCAGGAATTGAATCTCAAATCTCTTATTCAACCATCAAAGACGTTACCAATTGAGCTAATTAGAACCCACAAATATATAGATTCTAGTTAGCTCAACTAGTAAAGTCCTTAAACCCTAAACCTTTAAACATTGTGGACCATAAAAATTTACTTCTCAAAAACATGATAAAAAGAGTAGCAAGATTGCTGAGATAGATAAGTTCTAGAGTGAGTTTGCATAAACTGTTTGGATCTGATTTGCTATTTTTAGAGGGTCTATCGGTTCCTACACCTCCTGTTGTTTGTTTCTGGTCCACCAAATCACATCGCAGCAAATATCTGCAAAGAGGATTAGATCATATGCTTCATCTTAAGGCACTTTGAGAACCCTAACAATGGTTTAAAACAGTCTTATTCCAATCAACAATTGAGTGGCGTTCAGCTCAAAGAATCGAAGGAGGCCATGGTGACTGAGGCCATGCGATTCGAGCAATGGGGCTATCTATGCTCTACAATTTTTTCCTTCTCAATAAGACAACTACAAATGAAAACTTCATTGATCATGGTTTAAGTAGCAGTAAATACAAATGTGCCAACATAGGTTGCAAATGTCCCTATAATGGCAGACCAAAACTACTTTTTTTCCCGTAGAACCCAACTTGCATCGTGATCACTAGAATGAGAAAGACAGTTCTGGCTTTCATAAGTTCAACAAGATTCTTCTACTTGATTTCAATATGATGTTCTTATTGGAGATTAATACACGGTGAGCTCTAAGCCAAACCAAATCTCACCAACTTCACCCGACGAAAAAAATTTCTTCACAATTAATTTACTAGACGACTCGATAAAAGCAACCTAGCAACCTACTATTTTCGTTCACAAATCTACTTGATAGTTCAAGCCATCTAGATCCATCCAAACTATTACCGCTCTATTGTAAGATTAACCGTGCTTCTTAACAAACAAACTAAGCTTACAAAGAATATTGCCTGCTTCAATTAAACTAAGTTGTACACTGCCTGGGCCAAGGTGCGCAAGTACAGGTTTTACATGGAAACGAATATTAGTTGATGATTTGGCCACAAAACTACTCGTAGTTTTTGCCTAAACATTTGTTACAATCTCATCGTTATACAAGAAGAAACTACGTGCAGAAAAATACACAAAATGGTAGTGATAAAGAGAGCTTGATCAAGCCATAAACCCAAAAACTGAACAACACAACCGCACATTTCCCAGTCTTTGCTTGAGTTGTCATTTCTACAACAAAATCTACTTAAGTACCAGGACATTACCATAAAATTAAGCGGTAACAATACAAGACCAAAAAGAATAGAGAGCGAGATTGCCTCAGAAAAATTACAAGAATGACACCAGAGAGTCCTCGGCAACAAACTACAAAAAAAATCTCTCGCCTTCTTTTTCCAAACAAAAACCAATCCTAATCCTCATTGCCCTGACTTTCATCTTTGACAAGCTTGATCATGTCATCAATTCGAAGAATTGTTATTGCTGCTTCAGTCGCAAACTGTCAAATAGCAAATTTCAGGAAACAACTTTAAGAGCCATTTCAAAACTATATAATAAGTTTGTTACAACAGCATTTGTATGTTTGACAACATTTACCTGAATTATCTTCACTTTACTCATCGCAGGCTCAATGACTCCGGCTTCTAAGTTGTTACGAACTGTTCCCTTCAAAAGGTCCAGTCCCATGCTGCAATAATTAAATAACCAAAACAACTAAATATGGAATGACAGATCATGTGACAAAATTTCCATGCAAGAAATGTACTTAGATCGCTCAGGTCAGACTCCCTAAAAATCCACATTATGAACTCTCTCTCACACAAACATATACACGACACAAACACAAGTTATTATTATCCTATTACCTATTACACTGTATGATTGTTCCCTCAAAACAATAGTTTTGTTTTATTGGTAAGTTACATATGCAGTGAGTTTTGAACACAAAGGGAAGGAAGCATTATTTGAAATAGAACTCATCAGTGTTCCTCAAATGGTATAATATAATGATAGTATTGAAGTAACTTTGTACACACTGCACTGCATACAAATTCCATAACTGTCAAGCTTACCAAGAATGAACTGTAACCCACAGTAGCAGGAATGTTGTAACCACTTGAATGGAAATGATTTTTAGTGTGATTAGTTTCAGTTCAGGGAAAAGACAAAAAAGAATAAACAGTAACCTACTCAAAACGAATATCTAGTGTGATTAGTTTCAGGTTACAGAAATTGCAGAGAATGATGGGGAGCAATGAGCTTTAATCCAGAATGCCACTCACAGGAGCTTCCAAACAAATACCTGGATAAATGCTTCTTATCAGCATGGGTTTGTGCTATGGTATGGTAAGCCCGTAGTTTTGCAACTAAATCGGTGGCATCCTTGGCAGCATTGACGGCAAGCACCTGAAACAAACACATGTTATTGTCTCTTCAATAATATCAGTGGAAATGGGGGCTTATACCATGCACTCATAAATTATAGTAAACCTTTGGGATAATTAACAAAGATTCGGCAAATTCTGCAATTGCCAACTGTTCACGGGATCCTAAAGTTGTTGCAAGGCACTCCAAATACCCAGACAAGGCAGCCTCAACTGCACCTCCACCTGCAACAACCTGTATTGCACAATATGACAATGAAGAATATGATAGGAAATATGAAAACCACATTGATAAATGAATTCCAATTGCTCTTTTTTATTGTTAGAAAAATTGCACACAACTTCCAGACTTTTTTGGGGGGAAAAGACTCGTTTGGGGGAGGGGAGAGAAAAATGTCCTATTTGAAATTGAGAGAAGAAAAAAATGAAATAGCCCATTTGAATCCATGAGCAGCTGAATAGCAAACCCTGCAAATGCGAAATAACTCATGATGATGAAACAATTGATAACTCTAATTTTGCCAAATAATTTGATATATCTTCTAAAAGATTTTGCTCAACACCAGAAAGATGATACAATTTCACAATTCTACTAAATTAGTAACTACTCTCTTGTCATTTTTTGGTGGTTATCATCTGGGCTAGAAATTAAGTCATGCCAAAGTGCATTAATTCCACACTAAAGAATAACAAAAGAACAAATATGAAGTTCTTTTCCAATCTCAAAAGATTCTGTTCGACTGGAAATGACTCTCTTGTGCATATGCATGCTTTAGCAATTAGCATGCCAGGCTTGAAAGCTTGTCAGATCACCAGATTCCTAATATTTCAAATTTCATGATAAGATTTTGGTGATGACTCGTAGATATTTCTTCAATTGGAATTCTTTAGACTACTTTCATGTCTTCTTCCACGAAGTAGTCTCATTTCAATAAAATTATTATTACCAAAAAAAACAGGGTTCTAAATATCCAAATAATTAATGTAATGACATATCAAGTAAAAAAAACTATAATCCAAATCTAGTATGCATTCCACAGCAACAATTGTGCCACTAAGATACACGAAAAGCTTAACAGCAGACACAATAGAAAGCTCAATGGCCACAAAGCAGATTCTAACGTAATTATAATCATGTATAAAGAAAGAGACAAAGTTTACCGTATTGGATTCAAGGGTCCTTTTAACAATAGAAAGAGAATCATGCAGAGCTCTCTCCATCTCATCAAGCATATAGTCATTCGCCCCTCGGAGGATCAAGGAAACCTAGAGAAAGTATGTTGTAAAAAGGAAATATCAGGAAACTGTGCATGAAAACAACGTGTAACTAATATGTAACAATCAATACATTAAAAAATAATAATAATAAATAAAATAAAACAAAAACTAAATTTTTATATTAAGTTTCAGAAAATAGCTCAAATATATATATATATATATAAATAAAAACTAAATCCAAATTCAAAATAAAATAAATTACTCACTGCACTTGTAGTTTTAGTCCCCTTTATCAATATTACATCATCATCAGCAATGCGTTCCTCAACAACTTCATCTGCAGATCCTAACAGTGAAGAGTCAAATGATTCCTCTCCCTCCATATCAGCAAATGTTGAGACCTGCATCATCCATCAATAGTACACAATCATAAAAAGAATTATAATGGTTAACCTGTCCAAAATCCAGTAAAATTATCAAAAACACACAGCGGAGAATCAACAATGTGCGAACTTGAATTAAATAAAGAAAGAACTAAACATAGATTCCAAAGATTCCCGCCCCATACATGTCCTATAGGAAAAGTCATCACTGGAAATTCAGGATCAACGTTCTACAAAATCTATTAATTAAGTTGGGAGCATGTGCATTCAAACCAATCAGATGCCAACATGACAAGAAGTGCAATAAGGTCTCATGCTCAAGTCTAACAAGGCATTCTCTAAGACAAAACTGAAGACAGCCTCAACCAAGCAACCTCACTAAAATCATAGACATCACTGCTCCTAGACATCATATGGGAATTCTGGAAGAAATGGAAATTGATAGGTGCCGATACACACATGGTTTAATTTATTAGGCAAGGGCTAAATTAATGTCCAAAAGGAAACTTTAAAAAATATATTTTATATTAACATATAAAACAGCCAACAAGAGAGAAGCATATTCAACTGTACGCATACCACTACACTTACATGAGAACATGAATAGGATGGTACTCAATTCTATAATAAGTGGTGCAAATTGCAATTTTTTACTTGTTCAATAATGCATGTCCACATCCAAAATTTATAGCATTATTTCTGAACTTTTCCACAACACCCACAATACACATTACTTTCAAAAGACAACTTCGTAAAGTTTTGTTGAAAGTTTGAAATGTTTTAAAATTGATTATTTTTTATAATATTAATCATTTCTATTAAGACACTAATTATAGGATTAATGAAGTAAAAAACCTTGCAATTGAAATGCAACCTTAAAGGCCAAAAGCTGGAAATTGGTCAAAAACCAGAATTTTATTTTAGGATTCATTGCCAATATAAATATATAGAATTATGGCAACAATAACTAATTGAATGTAGACATTTAATGATACTGCCACAACATCGGAAGTCACTAAGGCAGATGCTTTGCCAAGTAGAGGAGTAATTCCCACATGCTGTAACTTTGGTTCACTTTTTCCAGTGAACATAATGTTTTTAAGTTCTTAATTTCTGTTTAATTTCTTGATTTCCAAGCAGTTACCTTTTGAAACAACAAGAGCGGCTAACGCAAACAAATGAGTGAATCGCTAAGAGCTTGTTTGGTATGTGATTCCAAACAACAGTTTTCAATGTTTAAATACTAAAAATTGTGTTTCTAAAAAAAACAATGCGTTTGGTAAGGGTGTTTTTTTAGAAATGTTTGAGTTACATTGCTCATTTTAGGGTATTTAAACACTGAATTTGGAAAACTCCTCTTACCAGTTTTCAAATTTCAAACAACGTTATTCAATGACACTTTTATAAATATTTTGAAAAACATGGGGCCCACTTGATTAGACAACACATAAAGCTTCCTTCTTCAATTCCAACCGGGGGGCCACTTGTCAGCTTTTTTAAAAAAAACACACACACATACCAAACACAGAATTATGTTTTTTCACACACTGAAATATGTTATTTGAAACATGGTAACAAACACATTTTTTGCTTTATAAATACTATAAACACATGTTTTCACAACACTTTATAAACCACAGTTTTCATGTGTAGAAATCTCCAACCAAACAGGCCCTAAGTTTTATATGTGTAGTTAACACAGGTTTTAGAGTGGATTAGCTTCTATGGCTAAAAATGTAAACCATTGTCTTCAGTAAAGCTATATCACGCGGCATTTGAGATTTTAAAAAAATCCCCATGCTTGTGATGAAGGAAAAAGCTTCTATATTTGGACACTGTGTGTCTGTTTGAGACATAAAAACTAAAAGCTAAAAACTAAAGCTGATGCCAAACATACTCTATGTTAGGGTTAAGCAAAGAGCTTATAAGAATCACCAGATCAAACATGAGTAACCTGTGCTAAGACTTTAGAGAATGCTATGGATAGAAGGGAAGTTGATCACATATTGATCAAATTCAACTAGCAATCAGAAGCCTAACTATATCCTGTATGTACACCCAAGTGCTGCTTTCAGCATACTTATGATATCAAATAACTTTGTCACATTAATTGCTGGTGTGAAAGAATTCTATTTTCAGTTTGCTCCTTTCACCACCCAAGAATTATTTAAGCTCTGCAGCTTCAGAAAATCTGCATCACAATATTCCAAACTGACTATTGCCCTTTGTACATCCATGATTGCATTGATTATTTGACAATGTTGGAAGAAAATTTAAAACAGCCTTAAAAATTTATATCTTTGCATAAGCAGGCCAGGAATTTACCATGGTCGCACCTGTTGCCTTGGCAACATGGCGCATATCCTCCTTGCGAACACGTCTCACAGCAATGGCCCCAGCCTCAACAAAGTACTGGAACAACAACAAAGAATCGACACAATAAATTAAATCTGCTTGTGGGCTTGATGGTAGGTACACAATAAACTAGGACCAAACCACAGAAGAATAATCCAAGAAGACAGCTTGTTAGGCTGAATTCACCATAATTAAAGTAAACCCATTCAAGACAATATAGAACACACAATCAACAACATACTGTATAAAAACTAGAAAGTAATTGACTTAAAACTTACATATCAAAGCATCACACTATAAACAGTAACCAGGAGTAAACTACACCAGGAGAAAAAAATCGTCCATCTCTAATAGGCCATTAGCTCAATTATCTTTTTCCCAGCCCACCCACTGTAAGTACAGTAACCAACTTAGACAATTCAATAGATCAATAATACCTCTCTAAAACAAAACAAAATAAAAGCTCTATGTACTTCCTTAAATATTTCCTATGGTATATGGATATACCAAGGTGAGTGATATTCCAAACACTATACACTTCATTTTTTCTCAGGGCTTAAAAGAAATAGGAACTTCAACACTTCCAATTCCCTACAAATTTTGTGTTTCATAGGTTCTGACATTTCCAAACAACATTCAACATTTCTACTCAACCCCATAAGACTGTGTTTTCCTCTTTTCAGAGCGAACATATTTCTCAATGCATGGAAATAGGCATGTGATTGGGTAATAAGCCAATTTGTCCACTATGAATGGAATTCAGATTGGCCCTGGTTCCTTTAGAAAATATAATTAGAGAAGCTCAGTGGTAGCATGTGATATAATGCTAATAATCATGCCAGCCAATTTAATGCTGGATGAGATAGTTGTAAAGCAGTTGGAGAATCAAATATCTGTAGAAGCTTACCTTGAGTGCCATGTCATCAATCCCCTTTGTTGTCAGAACAACATTGGCTCCAGCTTTCAAAAGTCTCTGAATGCGTTCTTTGGTCATATCGGCTTCTCTGTTAAGATAAATGCAAAAGAAGTTCTACATGAGCAAAAGAGTAGACAAATATTGCATAATGATTTTCATCTTAATAACCATAAAGAAGAGGTGATTACGATTGTCACAACACAAAGCAAAAGCATAAAGCATGAGACTCTTTGGGTTGTGCAAAACATGCATTAAAGAATAATAAAGGAATTTGAACAAGATACAAAATCATATGCATGTATATATGTGAAATGAGCTGATTTTATTCCTTTACCAGACTGCTCTATTATATAGGCAATTGGATACTAAATCAATTACTACAAAGAAGCAAGCAATTAAAAAGTGGTGTATGCTTCACTGGTGCACAAAGCCAATTATCAATAAAGTAATGACAATCACAACCTAAAAGAAAATACTTTTTATTATCTTATCACCTTTCACGAATTTTTTCAAGCTCCCTGGGATCAGTAACTAAGACTTGGACACCCATTTGCATCTTTGTTTTCTGAAGATTAAAGTCAAGACAAGCAATCTTTGCAAGGGCAACTCTAATAGGCATTCCTTGGGCAGCACGACCCGTATTTAGAGCATACCCATTCAAAAGATAGCTATCTTTTGCACTTTTGCCATGAGCTTTCAAAATATTAATTCCCTGGAACATCATAAGAACAATTAGGGCATTACAACTTTCATATCCACAAATTTTAGCATGTCTCTAAAACCATGAAAAGCAGGTTGAGCCATATCAGGCAAAAGATTTTACTTGCCAGCAGTTCACAAGAAACACAACACATACTAACAATATAGGAGATTTCAGTTTCCTCTAAGCATATGTCCACACTACAAAACCTTCCCAATCAAGATGTGGAGAATGTACAAACACCTACCTTAATTGGGTATTTGACTTCCCCCCTTGCATTCGTCATTTTAACAGATTGCACAGCTTCCACAACCTAGAAATACAATCATATACAAAAATCAATAAAACACACTAAACACTCATCACAAACCAACAATACACAGATGGCTTGGATGCACAAATGGCTTGTTTAAGTATAGAAAGTGTGTCAATTTCAATAACATCCAGATTCTAGGAACAAAATAAATCCTTATCACATGTATAATAAATAAGCATACCAGATTTGCAAAGAAGTCACTGTCACCAGATATCAACTTTGAGGACATGCTTGTCTTGGCACAGTTAATTAGACAATCTTTTCCAAGCTTTTCAACCTAGAAAAATCAACAAAACAAGTATACAGCCTTAACAAGAATATATACTGTTAGATATGCTATGGCTTAGACAAAGCATCGCCATCCAGAACACAATGAATGAGGTCCATCTTCTAGGTTGAAATGGCAAAATTTTTGATAGGGGATGTTTGGAAGTTCTTTTTTGGCATCACGTGTGTGGGGAGATGGCTTTAAATAATTTCTTTCCATACTTGTTTTTGCTAGCTGAGGGTAGGGATGCTTTGGTACCCACATATTTTTTGTATTAAGGAGAAGAAGACGAAGATTAGGATCTTCACTTTCTGAGAGCCTCCCAATATCGGGAACTAAGGTAAGTGGATTCCTTGGTTGAGTGGTTTTTTTCTAATTATCCTTGAAGAAAAGGCAACATTATAATGTGCAGGAGGTTGACTAGAAACAGAAGATGCACAATCTTTGAGAGGGTACTCTATGTTCCCTTGGAAGAGTATTTGCAGTGTGAAAGCACCTCAAAAAGTTCCATTCTTTGTTTGGGGGGCAGCTCTGTTGTAATAGAATTCAACAATGGACAATCTAAGAATGAGAGAGATGTGATCCTGTTCTGGAGGCTGGTGCTGTATGTGACATCTAGTGGGGAGAGTAAACCATTTATTACATCATTGTACAGCCAAAAGGAGTTTGGGGCTCTCGTTTTTTCTCTTTTTGGGAAATTTCATGATGCCTATAAGGATTATTAAGCTACTTATTTGTTGGAAAGGGAAGTTTACCAGTTTGGTAGTCCTACAAGAGGAAAATATAGAGTGTGGTTCCTTTAAGCATTATGTAAATTGCATGGAGAGAAGGAAATAATCACACTTTTGATGACGTTGATCTCCTTCGTGTACTTTGTATTTTTTTTTTTTTTTCTAAAATATCTATTACTTAACACAAAAAGAGTTCCCCCCCCCCCCCAAGCAGAGCATGTAATACTACATAATTTTATGATCTTTAGTGGGAACCACAGTATTGTATATCAGACCCTCTATCTATGCCATTTTTGGCATAAATGATGAAAACTCACAAGCTCATAATAAGGTCTGTAATGGCAGAGCAAGTGATTGAAACAAACTGCCATTCATGCCTTCAGTTCATAATACTGCTTATGAACCTTAATTGTCAGGTTTCATATAAACACACACATGCAACTATTTAGGGACAAAGACAGAGGAGCCTTACCTTCACGGCCAATTTTTCCTCCACATATTTGCATGCCTCCCTCATAGCAAGCTATTTACATTAAAAACATAGAGAAATAGAAAGGATAAAACTTTAAGGAAGCTTACCAAGTAACAAGCCACAAAACATATTCAAATTATGCATAAAATAATACACTTGCTTAGTGGTAAAACTGATTAGAGTTCAAAATTAAAACAGGGGAGAGAGAGAGACAGAGACTCACTCTGTAACCACTGATTATTGATGTAGGGTGAATGTTGTTCCTCACCAAATCATTTGCTCTCTGCAGAATTATGATTAAATAAACCATTAAGTCATCATCCATCAGACCATAAAAGAGTTGCTATCATATGAGATCCCAAAAATTCCACTTAATCGTGGATGTAAAGTAGATGTTCACTTTTTCTAACCATGATTATTATTTGCTCTCCGCATAATCATGATTAATTAAGTCATCTTTCATCAGAACATAAGAAAATTCCTTTCATGAGATCCCAAATTAACAGGCTGGCTACACTTACCTTCAGCAACTCTGCAGCAATAATGACCACTGATGTTGTCCCATCTCCAACTTCTCGGTCTTGAAGCTCAGCCAACTCCACGAGTACCTGTGGACCACCAAAAAATTTCTATAAATCAAAACATGTTACAGTGTGGCAAAGCTCGGTAACACAGCCAAAACACACATCCAGTAATAAAACAAAGTATGAGCAAGATGAGGCTGTTTATCCACCTTAGCAGCGGGGTGCTCAACTTCTAACATCTTGAGTATTGTAGCACCATCATTAGTAATTGTCACATCTCCAATATCATCAACAAGCATCTAAAACCATCAATCAAAAAGAAAATCAAATGATACCCTTTGGCAGAACTACATGGTCCAAATAAAAGTAGCAATGAACAGGGAAAAAAGGCAAGTTACGAACACCTCTATCAATAAATATTGTAAACATGGCAATTACATTGACATGCAGTTAAGTATTTTAACTATATCAAAACCTTTGCAATCAAAATGGAAAAAGGGTATGTCCCCAATACCCATATCAATTAATATCAATGATGCAATAACACTAACGTGCAGTTCAGCATCTTAACTATGTTTCTAGTCTTTACGGGGTTGGTACCCTTCTGAACTCAAAACACCTACAAGTAAACAAAAAGATATCCTTTTCAATCTTCACTGACTTACACAAATGTCATTCCAACCCATTTGAGCATCCAAAAATAGGGTTCAATGAACGAACATGTCCCACATGAGCAATGTCACAGCTTAAAGAACAAGCAGCAACATGCTTAATTTTACATCACACAGACAAGACTACGCATATTGCTCATTCAATATCTTACAATTAATTGCAAATTAAAATTCCTTACATAATGACAGTAAAAAAAGAAACACACACATTTACATTTCAGCATTCAACTAATTGTATGACACTGGCAAGCCTATATAATAAATAAATAATCAATCGACTAAAGTTAATTATGAATATACACCATTAAAATAAAATTTTTTTTTAAAAAAAAAAAAAAGGAAAGATTGAAACAACAAAATAAGCATCAACATCAACAGCAATAGTAATAGAAGTGGTAGTGGTAGTAGTAATACCTTGTCGAGACCAACAGGACCTAGTGAGGATTTGACAATATTAGCAACTGCTCCACACGCCATCACTATTTCACTCACCATTAAACACAAAACGACCTTAGTCAGTTCCTTTACAATACAACCATAAATTGCACAAAATCAAATTTTATTAAAAGCAGTTTTTTTTAGTAGTATTTGTAAAAGAGAGAGAGCAGTACCGTTTTGGGTGCGAACGTCCTGACCGGACTGGCGGTCGCCAAGAATGTCAAGGGTTCCCATTTGTTAGATCTGAAGAGGAAAATAGGAAATGCTTAGTCTTGAATGTATCTTCAGAATAAGAAAATGGAGTGTATTTTAACTTTTATGCGAAAGAGGAAAAAACTGTGAGACTCTGTTTGGGTTGGGATGGGTTTTAACGGGGGTTTTTGGCAGATGAGATGGGTCTTGGGGTGGGCAGAACTTAATGGGCAAACCCACCACCACATCGGAACCCACAACCACCTCATTGCAAATCCACCCCATATTGGAACCCACCACCACCACACCACTGTCGTTACCTGATAGAGCACACCACTGCCGTTGCCTGAGAGACGAAGTCGACAATGAAAGGGTGAATCAGAGAGAAGGGTAGGGTTGGAGAGAGAGGGGATGATAGAGAAGAGAGGCCTGAGAGAAACAGAGAGGCGTAGGAACAAAGAGTGCGAGAGAGAAGAGACGTTTGAGGAAGAACACGAAAAATGAGTATCAGAGGGTAACGTGGTTAGAGCATTCACAGCAAGTGAACAAAAAATTATAACTGTTTGCAAATCAAAAAGTTACCTCATATATTTTAACCATTCATTTTATAATACATCCAATCAACCTAAAATTTTTAGTTTTTCATTTAAATATTCTTTTTTATTACTTTTTATTCTTTCTTTATGTTTTATTTATTCTTTGTTTCCAAAAGTATTTTCAATTGATCATTTGAACATAGTGAGCACATTTTTTAAAACCCGGCTTTTTTTAATTAGAACTTTTTTTAATTGAACAATCATATTTTTTGGATTTTTTTTTTTCCTTCAACTACCATGAATGTTATTTATTAATTTTGTTTCTTCAACTATCATGCATGCATCATGTACGCTCAATGTATGACACATTTCTCTCACAGACATGTGGGCCCCATGCTCAGAGTATTTGAAAAATTTCTCAATGATCTCCCATATATATAAATCAACCTGTCAACACTATTTACATAAATCACATAAATCATATTCTCCAATTGAACTATCAACTATCAACCTGGCACATTCTTATTAAAAAAAAAAAATCAACCTAGAAAACATATTACCATAAATGATATACTCCAATTGAACTATCAACTTGGCAAACATATTACTTGAAGTAGTTTTAGCAACACTAAACTACCAATGTAGTCCACAAAAATATTCACATACACAACTCACATAAAATTACAATAAAAACTCACATGCCATAACTCACACACCCAAGTTCCTACAAATCGCAATGCAATTGCCATAAATGTTCAATAAGATCTTATTGGAGTTGAGAATGAATTTGTTGGTCTTTAATGCGTTCGTGACTTTAGATGAATGTCATAAATCCATTTGCATGCTCACGTGACACTTGTATAGGAAGATTATCCATTTCATTAATTTGTTCATAATCAAAGTCTACCGCTTCATTTTCATCTCACTCATCTTCAACAATCATGTTATGGAGGATTATGCACGCTTTCAAGATCTATTGGAGCGTTTCAGGATAGAAAAACCATGCAAGTCCACAAATAATTGTGAATCATGCTTAGAGTACTCCAAATGCATGCTCAACATCCTTCCTATACGCCTCTTGGGCTTTTGCAAATATATATATATATATATATATATATTTGGTACTTGTGGAGTTGGGATTGTTTTCACAAATGTTGACCACTTTGGATATATGCTATCGGCAAGATTATATCTCATTATGTAGTCATTACCATTAATTAAGTAATTAACCGATGAAGCACATCCTTGTGCTAGCTCAGAAAATACAGGAGATTACTGTAACACATTAATATCATTTATTTGACCCAAGTAACCCAAAAAATGCATGTCATATCCAAAGATCATATGATGTCACTGCTTCCAAAATGATAGTGGACTCACGAATATGACCATAATATTGACATTTCCATTCAGTTGGACAATTTTTTCATTTCTAATGCATGCAATTAATTGAACTTGGCATACCTAGAAATTCACGCATTTCGTTATAGGCCAACAATTTACCAATGTCTTCATTGTTTAGCTTTCTTAAATATTCCTCAGAAAAAATATCTATCACCGCTGTAACAATTTTTTTCAAACTCTCCATGGCAATGGTTTCTCCAATCCGCACATATCCATCCATAATATCACCATTACTCCATAGGCAATCATCCTAAGTGCAGCAATAATCTTTTGAGGAGAAGATAAACCAAACTTTTTGCTACCATTTCTTTTTTGCTTAAAGTAAGGATATGAGCTTCTATCTTAGATTAAATACGCAGAAAGAGAGAACGGCTCATACAAAATCTCTTCCGAAATAATTTCTCAGGATATACTGATGAGTCGGCAAAGTAGTCAAGATAAAGTCTTTCATGGCCTGCCAAATGATTGCGTCTAATATAGCGACAATGTTTACATTGTGATGTCGAAATCATGACAACTTTTTTGATTATCTCATCCTCATCGGAGTCATCAAAAAAAAGTTTGCAAAACAAAGAGTGACCCATGGATACAACCTTCAAGCGAAAATCTGAAAGCAAAAATTATATTTGCTTAAGTAATAAACTCCAATGAAAATAGATATAAGGACAAAAAGATAAAACAAGGCACGTAGGTAGTGTACTAATAAAATTAAACATATGTTAATTTGATGTACAACCAAACTAAGGTTATAATATATATATATATATATATATATATATTATGAACACCATACGCAAAAGGTTTTTGAACTCAAAATCCAAATTATTAAAACATTTAGTTCTAAATCTACATAACAAAGGTCATTAAACAACTTGTTATAAAAACTACCGAACAACATCTTCCAATTAACAAGCTTAGATGCTCCTATATCACTAATATGGTACAGAGTATTCCACAACAGGTTCTAACATAACCCATCATCCAATGGAGATGCAAACAACCTAAAGAGAGAGAGAGACCAAACTCATGATAAACAACATCTCATTTTTTATAAATAGTATAAGATAACAAAAAACATCAACCTTTTTCTAACATAAAAAAGTTTCTATTCTCCAACAAAATACATCAACCTTTTTCTAACATAACAAAGTTAATATTCCCCAACAAAATACATCAACCCTTTTCTAACATAATTGAAGTTGATCTACCACAACAAAATACATTAACTATTTTCTAACATAGATTAGTTCATATAACATAATAAAATACACCAATGCTTATAAATAAGCTACTACCAAAATAAGGTCTATTGAAGACATCATTTACATATGGCAAACCAAACTATTTACTTTGAGATTGTCTTGCAAGGATTCCCTCTTGGCGTTGTTCATAATAAAGTTTTTGTGCTTCAAACATGCCATTTGTATTTTTATTCATAATTCTCTTATCCTCTACCATCAGGGCTGGCCCAACAAAATTTGGGGCCTAAGGCAAAAATTTTATATAGGGCCTTTTTATATGCAAACATTAATTAAATAAAATTATATAATACTAATTAAATTAAGACTAATTTGATGTAAATACAGAAGTTGATGAATAATACTAGCTAAACTAAGGTTAATTTCAAATAGAAGATTGAATATTATAGTTGAATCAAAAGGAACTTACTTTAACTTGGATATATGACTGTGCATAGTTAAGTATAGTTGTAATCTAAATTTTAATTTTATATATTCTTTTTAAGAGAAAGAGATAGATAGATAGATACTATTTGGTGTGTGGCTTAGTAGGAGATTAGTTATCATTGGTGATTTATCACATTTGCAGCATTTTATTTGAAATATCTTAGGGTTTCAATTGGATTAAATTTTTATTGGTTTCCTATTTTAAAAGCCTTTTTAGAAATGAAAAAAAAAAATACTAAAAATACTACAAAATGTTCACAATAAATGTGATTATGATTGTAATTCATGAATTTTAACAACTTAATTTATTTGTGTTTGAATTACTTTTTTATGTGATTGGTGATATATCAGTTAAATCTATAATAAAAAAAAAATTGTAGTATTTTTAGCATCACTTTTAAAAAAAAGTACCAATTATTTAAAAAATGTTATATTTTTATAAAATTTTGGGCATTTTACTAAGGGAGATGGGCCTTTTTCTAGTAGGGAAATTTTTTATTTGTTGTGGGGCCTTAGGCCTAGGCCTTGAGCCGACACTATCTACCATACTTTAGATATGGAGTTTTTCCTGTTCAATACTAATTCGTTCCTCCTCCATTAGAATTCTTCTCTCCTCCAATCGAACCCTCTCCTTATCCTTCAACTCTTCTAATTGAATTCTCTCTTTATCCCTCAACTCTTCTAAGCAAACCCTTTTCGCTTTGATGCGAAGACTTTCTTTTTCTTGTTCTTGTGACTCCTCAATACATTTCATCTTTTTCGCCAAATATTTCCCAACATCTTTCTCACTATCCTTTTTCTTTCGATTGGCCTTTTCGGCCTTCCTACTTATTGGTCTCTCAAAGATGGTAGTGTCATCAAGTATGGACACGTCATCCCCTTTGGCAATGGGTATTGAATCCAGAGTTGGAGGTAACACTATTCTTGATTTTTCCTTAGGCATACTCCATTTTGGTTGGTTCTTCAACACGAGCCAACAATGTTCAAAATTAAAATTTCTTTTGTAAGTTCTTCTATACATAGCCTTTGCATTTCAATCTAAAAAAAATCCAAAGAAATAGAACATAATTAGTATCTACATCAACTATTGGTGAATGTCTAACAAGGCACACTATTACAATATAATTTTTACCTTGTCTTGTTCAGTTATGCCACTTTGACGCAAACCTTCAAGTGCAGACAAGAACCCACAAAATCTACTTGTTTCCTTATTAATCATTCCCTATCAACTTGATAGGGAGATAGGAGTGCATGTGGTGCCAGCTGCACTATGATTGTAAAAGTATTGCCAAATTTTTTGACGGAAGTTTCTTGTTTCAGCTCATTACCATGCATAAGATCGAGACTAGTATTGGGCTATGCTGATACTAGTAATTTATCTTCATCTACACTAAAGTTGACACCCTGTTTCCCTTTATTAGTGGTGATGGTCTCAACTTCAAGTGAAGAATTAGAAATAAGCATTGGATTATTTTGGGATACACCAAAAAAAGGTGAGTCAATATCAATGTCCCCTTCTAATATTGCATTGCTGTTCTTTGGGTATTGTAGCTAATATGTGTTTAGTTGTTTTGAAACTAAAGATAATATAGTATGGAGACGGAAGTGATGATTATTTCCCCAATTGATCAAAGCTAAACAAACTAAGGGCTCGTTTGGATTAAGGGAGGAGGGAGGGGTGTAACACCCATCTCACTTATATTTAATTTAATTGCTTCTAGAGTGGAGTTGATGGATTTTTTAAATTATTTTGGAAGTGGTATTATTTTTATATTATGATTTTAAAAAAGGAAAAAAAAAAGAAGAAAAAAAGAAAAAAGAAAAAGGATAACTTGAATAGTTATTTTGTGGTTTAGCTTATTCAAGGTTTTTTTAGTGGGCTTTAAATGCCAACCCAAGTGGAATCAGTTTTAACGTATATGTAAGTTAGGGTCCCTGCTAAAAAAAAAAAAAAAAAAAAAAAAAAATCAGTGGTTAGCGTATAAAAGATTAAGAGTAGAGAATTAGGGTTCTCAAAATTGAAAGGATAGAAGACCGTGGCACTACTAGGGGCAGACAACAAATTTGTTGTATTGAGGTAAACATCTATTTATGCAAGCCTTATTGATATCGTTGGACACATAGTTGATTAAGGAACCTTCGTCTCTAGGCTGCTTAAAAATATTAGAATTATAATAATAGTTGCATTGGAATAAAAGTTAACCAAACTAATGGTACTCTTTCTCATTGGCTCATCCTTTTATTGTGGGAGCATTTTTTGCTCTAAGGAAACTCATGTTTATCCTTAGGCAATTTTTACTTGTCCCACATTGGAAAGATGGCCTCCCTCTTTCTCCATTATAAGGGATGAGATCCTTTTATTGTGGGAGCATTTTTTGCTCTAAGGAAACTCATGTTTATCCTTAGGCAATTTTTGCTTGTCCCACATTGGAAAGATGGCCTCCACCAAACTAATGGTACTCTCATCCCTTATAAGGGAGAAAGAGGGAGGCCATCTTTCCAATGTGGGACAAGCAAAAATGGCCTAAGGATAAACATGAGTTTCCTTAGAGCAAAAAATGCTCTCACAATAGGTTAAACACTTGTAGATGTCCAAGGGTGGTGTTTAGATGGTCTATGTGCTATATATAGGTATAACAGGTTTTAGTTTTGGGGAATACATTGCGTTTATATAAAATCTAGAATAGGTATGATGTATTTTAGAAAGATATGTTAAATTTTATATTGCCAAATCTTCATAGTGGCTAAGGAATTGTTTTATCAGAGGACTTTCAGGTTATTCAAAATCTGCCCTTATTGAGTTATTTAATCCTTATTTAGGTTCTGGTTGACATCGTTTCAGATAATTGAAGTGAAGCTTGGTTTAGCAACTAGAGGTAAGTGGACTTCAAAACATGACGTCTCTCAAGACGTGTATATATATATATATATATATTTTTTTTTTTGGTAAAACTATATTTATATATACATGATTGCAAAAGTGAAGTTTCCAAAAACTTATACCATTGTCAATGCTTTATACATACTTGAATTTAATTATTTCTTGTATATTACTTTGAAATTGTATAAGTTAAGAATGACTCAAAATTATATTTTTGAGAAAGTATTTGTTATATGATATATGATTAGCAATATTGTAATAAGGTAAGAATGTATTTAAATGGTTAGCTAGACAGTTTGCAACCTTTGCCAACACAGGGTTAAGTGTTGGTCTTTGGCCGATGTAGTGTTATTGTGATGTGGTGCAGTGTTATCATTTGCTCTTTGGAGCCAGTGTTATTGTTCCCAATGGGAATCACCTACCGAGTGTTTAGTAGTTTATGTCTTTGTTTAGCTAATATCTAATGTTTTCCATATCGAACTACGGTTTTATTGTTATTGATCTTATAAGTGGAAAAATTGTTTATTGTCATAATATATTGTTTCTACCCATTTAATGTATTTTGGCTAACTAAAGTGGTTATTATTTTATTTAATGATTACAGCATTATAGTTAAATGTTTTATTCTTGACAGTTTTATAGAATATATTATATTACTGTTAAAACTATTTGTAAATGTTTTGTAAAGACTATATTTTGTCAATGTTACTAATGTTTTGTTTTGAAAGACAACCTCATGTTATGTAGTCTCTTATTGAGCTTCTAGCTCACCCCCTTTTCTCCACCCTTTCAGATTAGAGCAATGGAATATCTTTTGGTGGTAGATCATTGGAGCAATAGATTGAAGACTTCTTTTGGAGCTATGTTAATTGATGGATTGTTTTAGTATATTTTCTTAGGATAGTAAATTTGTTATTTGTGGAACTCTTTGAGATTGTATTTGGAGACTTTATTGTTAAATTTTTTGCTTTATGGATTTCATAGGAAAGATTTTGATGGGTTGAAGTTTATTTGTGGATATTTAATTACACTCTGTTCCATTATATTAGTGTTGATTATTTATAAGATAGGTTATGCATCTAAATCCTTGGTATGGGTTTGGGGTGTTACAAGGGAGAATGGAAGGGACTAGAGTAGAGTTGGCTAAAAATAGGCTAATTTTGAGCCAACTCTATTCTATTTTACTCCCCCTTCCTCCCCTCAACCCAAATGGACCATAAGCGATTTTTTCTCTTTTGAGAAACCAAACCAAATATTTTTGATCCAATTCAATTTAAATTATAATGACTTATTTTGATTTAAGGGTTTATTTCAATTGCAATTGCATAACCTAGAGTTTGGGAGGTCAATTCTCATAAATTTTTCTGAAAAAATTGTTTGTAAATTGGTCCACAATGAGGAGTTGAGAATTGATGTCAAGCCTTTGATTTATGCATAAATTGGGTAAGACTATTTTTCTATTGTAGTAGTAGGATAATAATGCATAAATCCTCTCAACAAATTAGTCAGGATCAGCCATCAGCCATATGTATTATTTTTGTCCATTCTAATGATTAAGAAAATTGGTGTATTGATCGGAATTTCTCTTTCTCTTTTGACAATAAAGGGTAAGGGAGGTTTGAGAAAAACTGAGTACAAGTAGTAAGATTACACTAAATAAGTTGAGCTGAGCTGGACTGAGAAAGAGATGGAGATGAACTTTTAAAGATTAGGAGTTGGAATGTATGAAATGAAAGATGCTTTTAAATGGGCTGAGCAAATGAAATTAATTTTAAATGCTATGTCTAATTTTTATGTAGTAGGCTGGCTGCCAACAACTTGTCACATTGCTAACTAGTAATTATATAGAAAGATAACCACCCATCTAATGAGTATCACAGAATTATTAATATTGTGTCTCCAATAATTTACTTTGTATGGGAGTGTAAAGAGGATAACTGAAATGGCTTAACTTTAATGTTTCTTGGAGATGCTCAAGTTGGGTTGTTGTATTGATAGACTTGGGTCCTGCTGCATTCATGAAAAGTGACATGAAGACTTTCTTGTAGATGATATTATAAGCATTTACTAGATGATTTTGTAAAGATTGATTCTTTAATACATGTTAGATTGCTACTACTGAAATTAAATGTACTTAGAATTTGTTGGGAAAGTATCAAATTCAATGAACTTAAAGGCTTACATTATGTAAAGCCTTGATAATTTTGTTGCAGTGGCATATATGCTATTAACTGGTCTCTTTTGTGTAGAGACAGTTTTCTTAACCATGACAATGAGGCCTCAACAAGCTACGCTTCTTCATTGTGATTGTATGTGATATATATCAGTTGAAGAATAAGAATCAAACTTTGTTTGATGTGTAAAATTTCATTGTTACTCTTTAATCTGGTTTGGAGACTTAAGATATGTGACAATTTTTTTACATTTATTACATCATTAGAGAACAGCTCCAAATGTATTGGTGAACTTCTATGGTACAGTCTTTGAGCTTTGATATATTATGACATCTGTTTTTTTTTTTTTTGGATGAAAAGGCGATGGGTCTGCTCAACCAAATGAGGATTTGAAGGGCAAGGAGTCAGCAGAGACAGAGATGGAGGTAGACATAGAGGTGATGGTTTCAGATGACGCATCGCAATCTGAGAATGGGGAAGATTGAGCAACTCATCACTTGACATATTGGTGATTGTGGTAGGTACATTCCCTGACTGTTGTCAGTTATTATTATTTTTAGAAGAAGGTTCAAATTTTTTTTCCCTAAGTCTCGATCAAAAAAAAAAAAAAAAAAAAACTTTCCATTGATTTTAGTCAAAAATCAGTTTTTAGCTATGGTGGTTGCATAATAAATTTTTGCAGTGGTAATATAAATATATAATCATATTTACTCCTGCTGCGATTTGAAATAGGAATCCTGCCAAAAATATGAAAAGAAAAAAGTTAAAATAGTAATGACACTTTAATTTTTAAGACTTGTGATGATTTGGTAACTATTCTTAGCAAGTTACCTCTAGTTGAGATTGTTGAAGTAGATAAGCTAGATGGCTTCCTTGAAGTTCTGCTAATTTTTCTGTAGCTACTGCATGGGATCAAAATAGGTGGCATAGGCCTGTGGTGAATTGGTGGAAGATAATTTGGTTTTCCAAAACAGTTCCAAGATGGGCCTTCATAGCATGGCTGGCAATGAAGGATAGGCTATCCACTAAAGAAAGATTGGCTAATTGTGGTATTACAAATGATATTTTGTGTCCTTTGTTGGTCTGCTGTGGAGAATAGGGAGCATTTACTCTTTAAATGCTCCTTTTCTCATAGAATTTGCAGTTAGCTAATGTCTTGGTGATGTGAAGATAGAATTGGGGATATGAGTGGGATAATATTACAGTAGGCTAGCATTTAGTGCTGCCATCTACCAAATTTAGGTTCAGAGGATTGTTTTCATTTTTCAAGGCTTGGTTAAATATGAAGATCAAATTGTGGGGCTCATTAGGAAGCAAATTAAATTTTGAATTCAATGTGGTAAACCTTATATCTAGAATAAATCAATAATTCTGCTACAGATGAGGACTAGCAAATTCAGTTCTTAAGCAAGTTCACCCTGCTTCTTCCTAAAAGTCTATAATTTGCTATTGGTTGCTTCTAGTTATCAAGTGTTTTTCCTCATGTTTTGAGGTTGTTATCTGTTGTTAGTCTCTTCTTGGGACTTGTGGTTGTATCTCAAGTCTTTTGGCTTGTGTGAATTCTGTCATTGTTGTTGGTTTTCAGCTTGTGTTTTATCAAAAAAAGAATTATACATACTCCCTTGCACAAAATTAGAATCACAATTTTCATTACATTATCAAATTTTATTGTTGCTGGGCTGCCTACTATAGCAGCTTTTTTTGGTGAATAGTTATAATAGTTTTACCACAACGCCAATCAGTTTTCCCTTATCCCCACATGTGAACATTTACAAGCTAGGAGAGAACATTGCTCTGTATTAGAGATTGTTAGAGAGACAGAATCTTGTTACTCTACAAAGTATGTTCCTAAAACCACAAGAGCAATATCAAATCACATAAATGGGGGCTTTACTTTTCTATAAATGTTGAATATTGTTATAACTATTGTACAAAAATGGTTATCATCAGGGATGCTCTACAGTAATACAGGGACACAATTCTTAACTATCGTCAATCCTGCTACCTATATGCTATTCAAATTTTTCTTTGTATTACTTTAAGATGCTTCTTTTCATTAAATTTTTCTTTGTATTCTTCTCCACATGGAGGTCATGCCATTATGAACAAATGCATATTAACAAGGTTTGTTGAGCACTTGAGCTTGATCAGATTTTGATGTTCGTGGATCTTGTGGTTGAAATATCGTATTGGTTATTTATTAACCTTTTTGTGAGAGGGCATGCCAATAACCTTCTTGATAATGTCTTGAATTTCTCAAAATTTAACATCTTTGGACAAATGGCTTTGTTAATGAGAGATATGATGCAAAATGCAGCCGCCCGGAGTGCCTGACAATTTGAGGGTCTTTCCCCAAAAGTTACTGACTATTCAAAATAATGCAGGAAAGTATACCAAGGATTGATGAAACCTACAAGCAATATCCAACAAAATGTCAATCCTTCATATTATAAACTTCTCCTATATTTTCCAACAGTTTGAACTATTATGATTGAGTAAAACAATAAGCTTGTATTTGATGATATTTCACAACCTAATACCATGTTTTAAGGGGGGAAAAAGAAAGAAAATAATTAACAACCGATAAAAGTCAAAATTGAACATTCATAGTATCATAGATTCAATCTACTCATCCTCAAGTCAATATAATTGTCCTTACAATAGCAAATAAGGCTCTAAGCTTTTATAGGGTAAATTAGTGCACTCATGCATGCTTACCAAATAAGAATTGTCAAAATTTTACCCCACTATTCCGGCCTGACCCATTTTTACTTGGCCCATGGGCATAATGGGTTGGGCATAATAGGCTATTAACTAATTAACAGGTAGGGTCGGGCTGGGCCAAAAGAGAAAACCTCAGCCCATGACCTTGCCCATGGGCAATGCCCATTTGGTCTTTAGTGAGGTGGGCTATCAGGTTGGGTCTAATGGGCTACCCATAGGCTTGTGTTAACATATTATTTTATTATTTTTATAAGGAAATAATCAATTTTTTATAAGGGAATAATCAATATATTTTTTTAAAGAAAAGGATTAAAGAATTTAATACTTAATTACAAATTTTTTTACAGTCAAATCTATTTAATTTTTTGTTTTGTTGATGGAAACCTATTTAATTTTTTTATTAAGGCTTTAAATAGTTTTTTATTTTTATCTTTAATAAAAAAAAAATGTCAAATGGTTAATTCAAATTTGCTAGAATACTAGAAAAATATATATTTAGTAAACTAAGTTTAGTACAATTACTTTGAGTATCTTAGTGGTTGAGAGAGTTTTTTTAAGAAATTTCTCTATAATATCTCAGGATCAATCCTTCATACACTTCCTATATATTTTTGTTGTGAATTATGAGTTATTAGGCTGGACCAATGGGTTAGGCTAATGGGCTGGGCAACGGGTTGGGTTATTGGGCTAGCCCACCGGGTAACCATGGGCATAAAAACTAGCCCGCGACTTGACCCACTAGGCTAGTGGGCTACCCATGGGCCTCAATAACAACGGGTCGGACCGCCCATTAGCCCGATGGGCCGTCAGGTTTCTGGAACGGGCTGTGGGTCATGGGCTATTTGATGACCCTTACCCACTAACAAATAATCCTCTCTCAAAAGAACAGTACAAATCAGATTTAAATTTTGCAAACAACTAACTAGAAATTTAAGATAATTTGACAAATTAACCCAACAAAGGGCATGGATCCAGATAAAGGAAAAAAAAAAAAAAAAAAAAAAAAAGAGAGAGAGAGAAAGAGGTTAGGAACGGTATCAAAACAACCCATAAATCCCATAGCTAATTGCCAAAAAGATCCCCTCCACCTATAGCTGAAGTTAACACATACCATTGAATAAATCAACTGCTAAAAGGATTATTAGTCAGAATTTCATATAACATAACCAGTTAATTGTAAATCAACTGCTAAAATTCTAAATTATCTCTGTTTTTCACTAAAAAAACTTATTGTTGAAGTTTTCCTTCTTGGATCTCAAAAGAATAAAAAATATAACCCACTTAACTAAATTTTTATAAATAAAATTAAATTCATCAATTATCCACCGCAGAGATAGATATTCTATAACTTGGTAAAAGACTAGATATGCATTGCTATTTCTATAGTTTAGATACATGGTCATTAATATTGTATTCAAAGAAAATACATAGCTAATCAAATTGCAAATAGGAAAGCAGCATTAACTTCATCTCTTCCCTGCCCTTAATTTACCTATTTTTTAATCCTAGTCTCAAGAAACTTGGGTGTGGTATAAAAAAAACCCATAAATCTTATAGCTTATGGAGCAAATCCAGATCAAAACAACTCATAAATTCCACAATGTTAAAACAACTTCAATCCCTAAACTCAAAAACAACAACTGAAAAATACCACACACACACACACACACACACACACAAACACAAAAAAACCAAATTTAGTAAGAGAGAGAGAGCCCAAATATTTGTTGTAACTCTTCATTTCAAAGGGAAATAGTTCAAAGGGAAATAGTGAGGATCTAGATCCTTAATTTAAGGAGAGAGAGAGCCCAAAAACTCGGAACTTGGAATAATTGAGGAATTCATTAAAAAAATAATAATTAATTAACTGAAGAACCAAACAACAATAATCGAGCTCATATATTCCCAAAAAATTGAACATTCATAAATTACACCTCACCTAATGAGGGAGCTAGAAAATTTTCAGTAAAGCCCACACAAAAAAGTGGTAGGCAAAGGGCCTGTTTGGTAGACTTGTTTAAATACATGTTTTCAATTTTTAAACAATATTACACATATTTCCACATACTTTTTTACCCACACGTATTTCCAAAAAAATTGAAAATTGTTGTTTAAATACACGTACCAAACGGGCCCTTCTTTAGAACCACCTTTGCACTCACCAAAATGCCATGTGTCCTTCCTCCATTAACAAAACCTAGAAAACCAAATAAGAAACTAAGAAAACTCATGATTTTAACAAAAGAGATGGATGGAGCTGATTGAGATCAGTATTGCACCTGATGCAAATGGCTATCAATGGTTAAAATTAAAAGTTCAAAAGAGAAACTCTCAATTTCAATAATTAAATAAATAGTAAGTCCGGTATCACAATTAATTCTACAACTTTATCACATGACTACTTGTGAGTGGTGAAATCATAGACCCACATAGACTCGCTATTTTTTTTTCACCACTTACAACTTGTGGCAAGTTGTGATAAAAGTAGTGGAAATTATTGACTTACTCTTAAATAAGTAAAGTGAGAAATTTTTTTTAAAAAAAATGGTAAGAAAATTTTGTGTGTAGGAATGGGATAATTGCACTGGTATAGTACCCTAGCAATTGCATCCGAACCAAATCTGGGTGGAGTAGCTTTTGATAGTCTTTGGATTTGGAATAGTTTTTAACAGCTTTAGGAAATAGCAAAGGCACCAAGGTCTTTTTGTGAATAAGAAAAGAAAAAAGTTCGGGGTCAAAGACATGGTCAAAATAAAATACCTACTAGCATTATTATCTTTTTTTTTTTTTTTTTTTTTTTTTTTGGTTTCCCAACCGGTATCCGAACCCACTGGGCCGACTAATCCGGTTTCGGAGCGGGTCCCGGGGTTAAGGTTTTAAACTCCTCCCAACGGGCTTGCGGGGGATCGAACCTTAGTTCGCCCTACCAAGTCTAGCCCCTGGCACCACTAGACCAAGACACCGTTGGTACTAGCATTATTATCAACAAGTGGAAAAGGGATATTAATAGTAAATCTAAATAAAAAATCAATAAAAATTTGTCACGTAGCAATATACCTCTCTCTCTTTTTTTTGGGTAGGGTTCTCAATTTGGCATCAAACGTGTTGGCATTGGAGATTTTTTGAATCGGTTTAGGACTAAAGGGTGTTCTATGTGACTGGCATATATAACAATCTTCATCTACTCGGGAAATAGAAATCAATGCCAATGATCTCTTGAACACTCTGAAGCTCCTTCAAACAAAATATACAATGACTTATATTAAAAATAGATCCGATTAGAACTGTGTAGCCAACTTGCCAAAATCAACTTGATTCACCTAAACTCACTAGGTTGAGTTGGTTTTTAGGGGTTGGTGGATTGGGTTGGACAATGAATTTTTTAAAATTTTAAAATAATTTTTAAATTTTTTTTTTTTTTATTACAGTGGGTTGGGTTGGGTTAGGGTCATAAGATTTATCCACTTAACCCAACCCAATCCACCTATATTTAATTAAAAAAATATATTTAATATATATATTTAAAAATATATATTATACAATTTTGCCACTCTTCCTAAATAAAAACCCTAACCCTAAGTTCTCCTCATTTCAATCTCCTTCCTATCTCATGTTTCTCTCTCTCTCTCTCTCTCTCACTCTCTCTCTCTCTCTCTCTCTCTCTCTCTCCACTCCCACCCCTATTTTAAGCCCTAAATAAAATTTAAACCCTAAGTTCTTCTCACATAGTTTGTGTTATTTAGGTGTTATGCTCAAGATTATTTGATTATAAATTTGTTCTTATTTGTAATGGTGTTGTTCTAATGCTCAATTTAATAATAATAATAATAATAATAATAGCAATTAAAAAAAAATTGTCCAACCCATGGGTCCAATGGGCCACAAAAATATATATATATATATATATATATTTTTTTTTTCTTTCTGTTTTTTTCTTTGATTTAGATATATTTTTATTATCATTTCAATTTTCACGGTTCTTCCTCCATTGTTCCAAATTTACATCCAGTGATCACACCGGTCACTTCCAAGGTCATCTTCGAGGCATCATCAAGGCCTTTTTAAATGATTTCTCAGGCTTGTTCTTAACACAAGGATCGTCAAGCTCTTTTTTTTTTTGATGGGAAAGGATCGTCAAGCTCACCTTGTGTTTTAGGGAGATGCTGCATATATTGGTTATATATAATGGCCCAAGATACCCACTTGTGGTATAAAGTCCATTTACACTTAACACTAGACGTGTAGTATTTATATCCTTAGGATTCTCTGTATTCAGCGACCATCTCTTGTATTTCTTTAAACATATGTTTATTAACCTGAAATTAGATAGCCAACTTCAACTTCTAAATCAAAGGTTCTAATTTCTACACACGTGGTTCATCCATCTCTTGCTTTGAAGAATAAGAAGATTAAATATACAATTAATTTCTCATTTTCTATTTACCCAAAAAAAAAAAAAATTTCTAGATTAAAATTTTTTTAGAGAGTTTCAACCTATGATGTCCACTCCTGATGATAGCTATTTATTATTAGACCAAGACACCAATATCGGTTTTTGGTAATATCGGTTTTTGGTATAGGTGGAATTGAACCTCAAATCTCTTATTCAACCATCAGAGACTTCCAGTTGAGTTAACTGAAACCTACAATCTAGCTTAATTAAAAGGTGCCTTTTGTTAATTTAATTTCCATGATTTTTATTCAAATTTAAAGTTCCTTTATAAAATACAGAGACAACTTTGATGAAAAACATTGCCATACACTATAAATGAAGGCTACATACTTTATTAATGACTAGTCGTTAACCTGTGCCATGCACGGGAACTTACCTATTTGTAAGGTAAACTAAAATAATTTTATAAAATCTTAAATTGATTAAGAAACTATACTATTGCATGATTTGCTCTTGTATAATTTCAATTTGTGTTACAAATTGATAAAGAAGCCATTGCTTGAACGTTCAATGACTTACAAAAAATTTGTCAAACAATTTTAGATATTACAAAAAAATAACTCAAAAATTCATATATTAAAATTTCTGAAAAACTAAAAAATATTAAAGAAAAATTATCAATGTTTGAGTTTGAGTTTAAGTTAGACTTGTTAGAGAAATAGAGTTTCACTCCTTGTTAAATTTGGATTAAAAAAAAATGATGAGTTTGAGTTTGAGTTTAAGTTGAACTTGTTCAGAGAGATAGAGTTTCACTTTTTGTTAGGTTTGGACTAAACAAAAATAATTTTAATTTAAAAAAATGATGAGTTTGAGTTTAAGTTGGACTTGTTAGAGAGATAGAGTTTGAGTTTAAGTTGGACTTGTTAGAGAGATAAAGTTTCACTCTTTGTTAAATTTGAATTAAACAAAAATAATTTTGTTAAAAAAAATGATGAGTTTGAGTTTAAGTTGGACTTACTAGAGAAATAGAGTTTCACTCATTATTAAATTTAGACTAAATAAAAATAATATATTGTGTTGACGAAAAAAATTGTATAAGTTTCAGTTATTTATATATATATATATATATATATATATATGATATCGGTAACATTTGTGTAAGTGAAGTACGTTGGTACTTGGTAGTATTATTATTTGTGTCAGTGAAGCACGTTGGTAATTAGCAATACTAATAATATTACAAATCGAGTGGTTATCGTTGCACGCATGTTCTAGTTCGCAACCACTTCCTTTATTAATTAATCCTTTCTCCTACTGACGGGGGATCGAAGCACCACAACACAACAAAGCAACGTTCATTTTTGCAAAAGGCTGCAAGTGCTCAACTACGTGTACGTGCGCCCTTTTTTTTTTTTTGATAAGTACTTGCGCCCTTTTTATAAAAGGGTTTAGCCGTTTAGCGAGCAATTCAAGAAGACAAATGAACTGAATCCAATGAGAATCCTGATCTATATACTGCTACTCCGTATTTTCTTGTGGTTCTCAGATGACAACTCGTTATAATTAACCTATATCATTTTATATAATTACTGAAATGGCATTAGAGACGTTGTAAGATTAGGTATCAATCATTTTGTCTTTTCTTCCCCCTTATAATTTAAAAAAAAAAAAAAGAAAAAAAAAGTGGTGTGAATAGTGTGATTTTTTCAATTTTACTATGAAAGTTATACAATTTCAATTTTACTACGACGGTTATACAAATTTATCTAATAAAATTTGTAGTATTTTTAACCTTACTCTCTTCAAAATCTTTTGTGAGTAAAGTTGGTAGAGATAGATGAGTTCCGATGAGAGCACTTGTAGCAATGGTGCTAAGAAATTATTTTTAGCACCACTAAAAAGCTATTTGGAGCTGCAGTAGTGGAGCTATAGCCAAAAAATTTGGCTTCTCAGCAACAATGCATAGCTAAAGATAGCTGTGCACTGTAGCTCAAAAAAAAATTGTGTTCACACTATTGGTTAGAATATTTGTGGTTTTTTTTTTTTTTTTTTAATTTATAGTGGGATGTATTATTTTATTGTAGTAGATATATTATTTTATTGTGTTGAAAGTTAAAATAGATCCACTACTGCAGCATGTAAGTAGGTAAAATAGATAAAATAATTTTTTATGATGCCAAATAGCTAAAAATATAGCTCCACTACTATGGATGTTTTGACAAATCAAACTGTAACAGATTGTTTTAGTTCAAACACGATTATAATAAACTACGCTTCATCGTTATCACCTTTAGGTTAGCTACTTGGGTTTAGTCTCATGGAAAAGGGTTGAGTTTATTTAGAATAAAAGAATATTCTTTTACATTGGTCTAAATCCACTATTTCACACATATATTCACAATTGATGCATAGAGAAATGTCTATTTTTATCACATAGAAGTGGACAAGAAAAAATTAATGTGAAATAATGGATATGTGAGAATCAAAACCCTATTTAGATGTTTTTTCTTTATCATTTATTCCCCCCCCCCCCCTCCTAGAACTATATTTGTAGACCTAACCATGCATTATATTTAACCACCAAAATATGCTAGTAATCTCCTCCAACTAATTTTCTAGGCTTGGGAGTGTTTTAATATTATTCCCAAGTAGCTAGCAAAAAAATTAGGTACTCCAAAATTCAAAATAGTGCGCTGCTTAAATCATGTGCCCTTAGCAAAGCAATATATACCTGGCCCCTACAATCGGTGGTAATTTCTAATTATATCTCTTAACAACATGTCTGCAGTTCTCCAAAATAAATAACTTAATTTTGAATGAACCCTTTTCTTACTCTCCCTAGATTAAGAGCTTACGGGAATATCAAACTCATTCATTCTGAACGAGATTAATTAACAATTTATCATATACTATATCACATTCTTGGAGTGAAATATATTTTCCTCATCTGCAGATCTCTATTTTTTTTTTTTTTTTTTTTTTTTTGAGTCAAAAGCAATAGTACTATTGTGTTTGATTAATTAGGATATAACATCATTTTGAACTATTTCCCCCTTTTCTTTTGAATTTTGATAAATCGTTACGGTAAGCTATACATAGACAATAAAACTGTCACAAGATATCTTTTTTTTTTTTTTATTATTTATTTTTATGAGAACACTGCATAAATTTTATTAAGAATGGAAAGCAACAAGTACATCATGAAGAAGAGTTTATTCAATAAAACAATGATTTTCTTCAATCCAAACAGAGAAATTAGCAATACCAAAAGCATGTTTTGCTAGTAAATGAATAGGCCTACTAACTTACCTAAATACATGAAATATTTTCACATGATGAAACTCATGCGTCACAAGATATCTTCTGTTCAAAATAAGAGTGGAACTACTTGGTTACAAATTGAAATATGTTGTAATCTAATTAAGCATATGATCTCTCCTTTGAAATGATATACCTTTTTTTATTTATTTTTTTTTTACTTTATAATTTTAATTTAATCGTGTGTCACCTCCTTCTTGTGTTCTTTCCCATCCTAACAGAATAGTTACACTTTCACCAAAGAAAAAGCATTATATATGTTTTTATGTTTATGTATTCTACTTCTCAAAAAAAAAAATGTTTATGTATTCCCATTTCTATCTGTACAATATTTCCCATGATTCCCATGATCACCGAAAGTGTGAGAAATTCATGGACTTTTGTAAAAAGCAAAAAAAAAAAAAAAAAAAAAACCATATATTAATTATTATTCAAATATGATCCCAAATAAAGCTCCAAATCCAACCAGACAAAGAATGAAAGAATCCACATATATTACTATTATTATTATTATTTAGCAAGGTAATTAGCACTCGGCAACAGGCACGCTGTTTCATCTCAGAAATCCACATCACATGCCAAATCTCGCACTCCAAGATCTCGCCACGTTTCAACTTTTGTCTTACGTGTCCCATCTGACGTGTCCACGCTCCTACCCTTTTCCTTTTTAAATCAGATCACATCACTATATGTATCTCTCTCTCTCCGTCATATCTCTCATTTTCAAACTCACATTTCTGTTTTTCTCTGTGTCTTAACTCGAAAAATTCATACCCCAAAATAAATTTTCTTTTACTTTTTTTTTTTTGAATAAAAATTTAGCTATGGCTGAAAGCTGTGGCAGAAAGCTGGTGGTGGAAGTTTGCAACGCGAAGAATCTAATGCCGAAAGACGGTCAAGGAACAGCGAGTGCCTACGCCATTGTAGACTTTGATGGGCAGAGGCGGAGAACGAAGACAAAGTTCAGAGATCTGAACCCGGAGTGGGACGAGAAGCACGAGTTTATGGTCCATGACAAGGAGACCATGGAGTCGGAGATGTTGGAGATCAATCTCTACAACGACAAGAAGACTGGTAAGAGAAGCAACTTTCTTGGTAAAGTAAAGATGGCTGGAACCACTTTTGCCAAGTCCAGCTCAGAAGCCATTGTGTACTATCCGTTAGAGAAGCGGAGCGTGTTTTCCCAGATTAAAGGAGAGCTTGGGCTTAAAGTCTATTACATTGACGAGAATCCAGATCCAGCGGCGGCGGAGGAAGAGAAGAAACCACCCACAGAAGAGGAAAAGACGAAGACGGAAGAGAAAGTAGAGGCGGTACCGGAGAAGGAGGAGGAGAAAAAGAAAGAAGAGGAAGAAGAGAAACCAAAAGAAGAAGCAGCAGCTAAAGAACAGGAGGAAGTGCCTAAACCCGAAGAAGTTCCTCCAGCTGAGGTACACTCCGAGAAGAAGCAGCAAACTAATAATGAGAAAGAAAATTTAAAACCCGAGTCCGGAGATGTGGTTGTTGTTGGAGGCTTAAACGAGGCTGAGCTGCTACGTTCTCTTATAAGCAGTAGGAGTCGTAGTGGTAGTGCTGACGATCTGGTGGATCGTATGCCTTTTTTATATGTTCGTGTGGTTAAGGTTAAGGTTAAGGTTAAGTCTGAGGAATCTGTTGCGCCTTCTTCCTCCTGCTTTTATGCCAAGCTTGTGATCGGAACACACAGTATCAAAACCAACAAGAGTCAGAGTGATAAGGATTGGGATCAAGTTTTTGCGTTTGATAAAGAGGGATTGAATTCCACTTCATTAGAACTGTCTGTGTACAGGGCTGATGAAGTCTCTGCCTCTGACTCTGTCTCTGAGAGCTGTTGTTGTTTGGGAACGGTGTCGTTTGATTTACAAGAAGTCCCAAAGCGAGTTCCACCAGATAGTCCTTTAGCTCCTCAATGGTACACTTTGGATTTGGAAGCCGAAAATCCTTCTTCAGGTTCAGGAGGAAATGACGTCATGCTAGCTGTTTGGTTCGGAACTCAATCCGACGAGGCTTTCCAGGAGGCTTGGCAGTCGGATTCGGGTGGGTTGATACCGGAGACCCGAGCTAAGGTCTACTTGTCTCCAAAGCTTTGGTATCTGAGACTAACGGTCATCCAAACCCAAGATTTGCAATTGCAGCAGCTATCCGAACCTATTAATAATAATAACAAGAAGGTTCGGAGTCCAGATAATTATTATGTAGTAAAGGCTCAGTTGGGGGCTCAAGTATTTAAGACGTGCAGGAGCAGGACATCTGGCAGCTCAGCAAATAATCCTACGTGGAATGAAGATCTTGTTTTCGTGGCCGCTGAGCCGTTTGAGCCGTTTTTGGTGGTAACAGTTGAGGATGTGAGTAACGGTAACGGACAACAGTCGTCGTCAGTGGGCCATGCTAAGATACATGTGGCGAGCATTGAGAGGAGGATAGATGATCAGACGGATCCAAAATCAAGATGGTTCAATTTGGTTGGTGGTGCTGACGGTGGTTTTTCGTACACTGGAAGAATACACGTCCGAGTATGTTTGGAAGGTGGATATCACGTGCTAGATGAGGCTGCGCACGTGACTAGCGATGTTCGTGCTTCCTCCAAGCAGCTAGCCAAACCTCCAATAGGCTTGCTTGAGGTTGGGATTCGTGGCGCCACAAATTTACTACCCGTCAAAACCAAAGATAACGGTACACGTGGCACCGTCGACGCTTACGTGGTCGCCAAGTATGGTCCCAAGTGGGTTCGTACGCGTACCATTCTGGATCGCTTTACTCCACGGTGGAACGAACAATATACTTGGGATGTGTATGATCCTTGCACAGTACTTACTATTGGGGTTTTCGATAATGGAAGGTACAAATCCAAATCTGAGAAAGACGTACGCATTGGAAAAATACGTGTACGCCTATCCACGCTCGATTCAAATCGGATCTACATAAATTCGTATCCCCTCACAGTATTGCTGCCCAATGGGGCCAATAAAATGGGAGAGATTGAGATAGCCGTTAGATTCACTTGCCCATCTTGGTTGAGCCTAATCCAAGCCTACACGTGTCCGATGCTTCCGAGAATGCATTATGTCCGTCCGATGGGTCCCGCCCAACAAGATATCCTACGCCACACAGCAATGAAAATAGTGACGACTCGTTTAGCAAGGTCCGAACCAGCTTTGGGTCAAGAGGTGGTGCAATTCATGTTGGACTCGGACACGCACGTGTGGAGCATGAGAAGAAGCAAAGCCAATTGGTTCCGAGTGGTGGGCTGCTTAACACGTGCTGCCACGTTGGCACGTTGGCTAGATGGGATTCGCACGTGGGTACATCCTCCCACAACTATGTTAGTACACGTGGTGCTAATAGCTATTGCTCTGTGTCCCAATCTAGTGCTCCCCACTGTATTCATGTACGCTTTCTTGATGATCCTATTGAGATTTCGATATCGCCATAGGGTCCCACACAATATAGACACAAGACTGTCCTACGTGGAAGCAGTGAGCCTCGATGAGCTTGATGAAGAATTCGATGGGTTTCCAACCACACGATCACCAGAACAGGTTAGAATCAGGTACGATCGGTTGCGAGCGTTAGCTGGGCGAGCCCAAATACTTTTAGGTGACGTGGCAGCACAAGGTGAGAGATTGGAGGCTTTGTTTAGCTGGAAGGACCCACGGGCTACTGGAATTTTTGTCGTTTTCTGTTTGTTTGCGTCGTTGATGTTTTATGCTGTGCCGTTTAAAGCCTTTGTGTTGGTGTCGGGGTTTTATTATCTGCGCCATCCTAGATTCCGCCACGACATGCCGTCTATTCCAGTCAACGTTTTCAAGCGACTGCCTTCACTTTCCGACCAAATTATGTAGAGACTAGACTAGAGAGACTTTTCTTTCTTTCTTTTGTTCTTACCTATAAAACATTGTTTTATTGTTTAGTATTGCATTTATTTTTTTTATTAATTAAAGCAATAGTGGGATTTAAAGTGGGGGAAAAGAATGTGGTTGGTATGCAATTTGAAAAGGCTGAAAAAGTTACCGTTATTGTGTGGGTGGAGGTGGACCATTCAATAAAGGGTATGTATTGATTTATTCAAAAGAAAGTGGAGGAAGGACGCTATCTGATACCTTTTTCTTCCATAAATAAACAAAAAAAATAAAATAAAATGTGGTGGTAGGGTGACCGTTAGATGAAGAGCATGTGGAATATGTCTACCATTTGCTTTCTCATGAACAATTCAACCTACCCAGAGGCCGGTAGTACCATTTATTGCACCTGGTAATAGAGAGTTGATGACAAGATTTATCTCCAACATAAATATAGGCAAAAGCCCCCCCTTGATAGAAGACAATCATTAACGTATGGGTTAGGACTTTTTTTTTGTTAATTAGACAGAATACTAATTGTGGGGGGGGGGGGGGGTGTTATATTACGAAGAAATAAGGGAGGTAATTGCTACAGGGCAACATTGCAACTGCCCTATAATTAAGGGGGGAAGTGCAATTTACCCATTAATATATTTTTGAGGCTACTTTTGTGGGGGCTTAAGATAAACCATCTCTTCTCAAAAGACTCCACTTTCTATTTTTTATTAGGTACTGTCTGTCTGCATGCAATTGAAACGTGCTTAAGTTATGACATCTGTTTTGCCCTTAAAAGTTATATATTGTATATAAACAAATTTGACAGTGGTTTATTTGATGTAGCAATGAACAAATGGCAGCTGCATCAATGGTTATGCAATCAAGAAGTTAGCTGGCTCTCCTGAAGGGATGGTAGAAAAAAAAAAAAAACCTATAAATTTCTCATGAAGGTCAATCCTAAAGAAATACTTATGATAATTGTGGTTGGTAATGCTAAGGCGAAAAAGTTATCATTATTGTTTGTGGGTCCATTAGACCATTAATGGAGTATTTTAATTTTTTTTTTTTTTTTATTACTTATTATTATTTGAGACTTGAGAGGTCCATCAATGAACTTAAGATAGTGGGGATCAAATAAGGGCCATATACTTTCTCAAAAAAGAAAAGGGAAAAAAAAGGCCCATATTGGTATATATCCAAATGAAAGTGGAGGGACTTGCTATCCTTTTTTCTCCATCAATAAATAAAAAATAAAAAGTTAGGTGCTAGGTGATTGTTAGATAAAGATATGTTAAAAATTACCTATTACTTTTACATAAATTAATTAATTTTTTTACTATTAAGAAAGTTACAATTTATTACATTAAAATTGTGGCAAAAATAGTTATGATCCTAAATTTTTTTTGTTGAAAATTTGGCTTTAGTATATCAATGAATGTGGAAAGGGGAACAATTTGGATTTCTACAGTGTCAATCAATTGTATCGAAAAAATTAGAATGCTTCTTATATGGATATGAATTTGTGACTCATTTATTTTTTTGTTATTAATAATTTTTTTTCCATATTTGGATTTTGCTTAAATAAAAAAAAAATTGATGACAAAAAACAATGTTTTATTTCATAATATTGGCTTTAACTCAACAAAGCTCTACCCTACTTTCTTTTATACCACTGAAATCATTAACAATTGATTCTTAGATTAAGAATGTTTTTAATTCTAACTTCTATATTGATATGGCCCAACTTTAAAATGTTCATTAAGACGATTGATTAGTTGTCATAATCCAATGTTCCATTTTAAGGAAACAATATTTATTTCTCTAGATTCACATCTTTGAGACTTTGTGAGGAATTCAACACATGGAGTTTCAACATTTGGGATATAAGATTGAGTAGTATCTTTTGAATCTTGAACACTCTTTCTCTTAAAATGTAAATCACTTGTGGATAATTTCTCTAAAACTTACTCAAACTTTGAAACTCTAAATTTTAAATTGTCTAATATATATAGTATTAAAAAATGTAGATCTAAATAGCTATGTATAATAATTACACATGCATTATAAAAAAATAAAAAAAAATAAAATACAAATATATATATATATATGTATGTATGTATGTATGTATGTATATGTTAAAAAACCAAAAACCAAAAAGTAAAAGCCAATATGCATAACACCTAAACAAAAAAAGTTTGTGCAAGCCAGTTGGAAGGCACTAGCTACTTTAATAACAATAAATTTGGAAATTACTCAACTTAAAACTTAACTCAGAGGATTCACATTGGTGGATCTAAAAAAAAATACTTATTTTCCATCCTCAGAAGCTATTTTATTTATTTTACCAATCTATTTAACAATACACCCAACATCTCAATTCTTATTTTTACAAACAATCCAATAAAATAATATAAATACAGTAAAATAATATAATATAAATTACTCTTCTCACTCCTCTTTCTTCTTCCTTGTCTTTCTCTCTTCACTGAATATTACTCTTCTCTCTCTCTCTCTCTCTCTCTCTCCACTATAAACTAACCAACCAATCACCACTGAACCACCGAACCACCACCACCACTGAACCACCAAACTAGCAACCCAAATCACAAATTAATTTTTGAAACCAAACCAAGATCCACAACCCATTCAAACCCCCATTCCAACCCAATGCAACCACCGAAACAACACCACTGACCATCAAAACTTTGAAACAAACCCAAAACCCACAACCTGTTCAAACCCATGGCAGCAGCACACCCATGATCCACGACCCATGATAAGCAAAACCCACCCATGACCCACGGTGAGCAAAGCCTAAAAATGATCCACACCCACCATTGCCTTCAAGCCTCCACCACACCAAACCACTACCTCCAGCTCTTCATCACATCCTTTTGTCTCTTTCTTCATCGTAGCCACAACCCATATCACCACCACCACCACCACCACAAAACCAGCCCACCACCGTAATCCACCACCACACAAACCCACTATGCCTCCACCATTGGAAATGCCAATCAGAAGCCACCCACCCAAGGCCGATCTATGGCCACCCCAAATAGCAAACCAAAATCTTGAATAAGAGAGAGAAGCAAGAGTCAGTGTGAGAGGAAGAGAGGAGAGAGAGTGAGAGAAATGGAGAAGAGAAAAGAAATAAGAGAGAGAGAGTTTGAAAGTGAGAGGAAGAAAGAAGAGAAAGAGTGTGTGTGATATATTTTTCTAAGAAGAGAGAGAGAGAGATAGAGAGAGAGAGAGACCGTGGAGATCAGTAAAGGGCAAAAAAGTCATGGCAAGGAATTGGGCATTAACCCAACTGAACAAAAAAGCCACTGATAGTAGCAAGTCCCATTTCACCTCAGCCACACAACCTCTTTCCTTTCTCGACAACAATGGCGTTGATGCAAGCTTCCAATTCTCATTAGCTCCATGTGCCGAGTTGGGTAAGAAAGGTCAAGGGAGAGACCGTGGAGATCATAGGGGGGTGATAGCAGGAATCAAAGTGTGACCGACGCATGTGGCGGAGTGGATTGCTCCAAGCTTGAAGGAAGCTTGGAAAAGGATGCTGAACTCGAGGTGGGTGTTGGGTTAACTACCATTGCTGTACCCAACTTGGGAAAGGATGACGAACCCAAGGTGGGTGTTGGGTATGGGGGTGATCGCTCGACACTGAGTCTAGGGAGACGAAGGACGGCGGCAATGTTGGAGAAGATAGGATGGAATTCCAAGAAGGTGGTGGATCTGTTACCTCCTCATGAAGAGTGCCCTACTCCTAATCTTTCTTTAATCATGAATATTATAGTTTGGAACAGTAGGGGCATTTTGAAGCCCAATTTTCAGAACCATGTGAGAGAGTTGGCTAGGAATCATAACCTGGCCATCTTAGTAATGGAGACCAGGCTTGGCAGAGCTTGTGCAAAGGAAATAACGGACAAATTTCCTTTTGATGGCGCCATTCTCACCGAAACAGTTGGGTTCACAGGAGGCCTCTAGCTGCTTTGAAATTCAGATCTTGTGGAGGTGGTGCAATTGGCAAATACTAAGCAAGAAATCCATGTGGAAGTAAAGGTACTTGCTACTAACCTCTCTTGGATTTTCTCTGCTGTCTATGCTAGTCTTAGGAGTGTAGAAAGATGTGTTTTGTGGGAAAATTTAATTAAAGTTGCAAATCTTCATAATAAACCTTGGGTGATAGCCGAAGATTTTAATGAACCCCTGGTGGGTGAGTATAAGTTTGAAGGAAGGCCAATCAACATCTCTAGATCACTATTATTCAAAGATTGCCTAAATAAGTATAATATGGTGGATTTGGGTTTCTTGGGGCCTAGGTACACGTGGACTAATAGGAGGGAGTTAAACAACCTCATTCAAGAGAGAATAAATAGATATTTCATGAATCCGAGCTGGTGCCTCTTATATCCGGATGCTAGAGTGTCTCATCTCACTCAATGCCATTCGGATCATTGTCCGGTGCTACTAGAGACTGTTCCCAGACAAACCACCTTCCTAAAGAGGCCTTTTAGATTTCAGAGCTTCTGGCTGTCTGATCCTTCTTTTCCTTAAGTTATGACTAAAGCTTGGAATCGGGATGGGAACCTCTTTGCCTCTATAGCAAGTTTCGTAAATGAAGCGACTCTCTGGAATAAAAATCAGTTTGGGAACATATTTGGGAAGAAAAGGAGATTGATGGCTAGACTTAATGGAATCTGGTGGGTTTTAGCTTCCAACCCCTCCACCTCCCTTATTGACCTGGAGAATTAGCTTTAAAAAGAATTGGAATTAGTGCTGAATCAGGAGTCTGAGTTGTGGGCATTAAAATCCAGAATTAATTAGATGGTGATGGGAGACTGAAATACCTCTTTTTACCACATTTATGCTCTTGCAAGGTGAAAAAGGAATACAATTACTATGATTAAAAATAAGGTAGGGGATTGGTTATCGGAGGAAAGAGAAGTCATGACTCATTTTAGAGAGGGGTTTATCAGGCTGTATTCTACCACCCAAGTAAAGGCTGATTGGAGTTATAACCTTTGGCATGGATGGCAAGTTAGTCTCACGGAGGAGGAGAAAAATAGCTTAGATTAGCCGGTGTTAGATGAAGAAATTGTCTCTACCTTGTGGTCCCTTAAGGCTTTTAAAGCCCTAGGACTTGATGGACTACATGCTAGTTTTTTTCAAAGATTCTGGCTCATAGTGGGGGATTCAGTGAAAGAAGAAATCATGAATGTGTTCCTACGTAGGAAAATTCCAAATTATCTGAATAGCACCAATATTATCCTTATTCCCAAGATTCAAATCCCAGAGTCCATTAGTAGTTTTAGACCTATTAGCTTTTGTAACTCGGTGTACAAAATCATCACTAAAATTATAGTAGGAAGATTGAGACCATATTTGGATAAATTAATAGGCCCTTGCCAAGCAGCTTTTGTGCCAGGAAGAAGAGGAGTGGATAATACAATTATTGTTCAAGAATTGATTCACATTGTGGGTAAAACTCAGGGTAGAGGAGGCTATATGGCTATGAAGATTGATTTAGAAAAAACCTATGATAAACTGGAGTGGAGCTTTATTAGGGATATGTTGATTCGATTTAATCTCCCAGGGAATTTAATTGATCTTATTATGAGCTACATTTCTTCGGTATCTACCTCTTTACTCTTTAATGGAGGGGCCCTGGAACCTTTTTTGCCCACTAAAGGGTGTGAAGATAAGGCTTGGATTCCTATTAAAGCTTCTCGGAGAGGGCTGGCATTCTCACATCTGTTTTTTACAGATGATCTAGTCCTTTTTGCCAAGGCAAACATGGGAAATCGCCTAGTTATTAGAGAAGTGTTGGGTGATTTTTGTAGCCAGTCAGGGCAGACCATAAGTGAAGCAAAATCCAGGGTTTTCTTTTCTCCAAATGTGGACCAAAGTGACAGAGAAGCATTGAATAACATTCTTGGTTTTCAGTCTACACCTAATTTGGGAAAATACCTTGGCCATCATGGTGCTTCAAATCAGGATTTTAACTTTGTGTTGGACAAGGTTAAAAAGAAACTTGCAGGTTGGAAAGCAAACCTCCTTTCCTTGGCTGGGAGGCCAGTTTTAGTTCAAGCATCCACCTCAGCCATCCCAGCTTATGTAATGTAGTGCAGCTAGCTCCCAGGGAAGATTCTAGATGGCATAGATCAAGTTAATAGGAATTTCTTGTGGAATTCTTCATCTAACAAGAAAAGCATGCATTGGGTGGGTTGGAAGAAGGTCACTACCCCTAAGGATGTAGGTAGGTTGAGCATCCAAGTTGCCAAGGGCAGAAATACGGCATTACTTGCTAAATTAAACTAGAGATTTCACACGGAGAAAGATTCTCAATGGGCGAAAGTTCTGAGATTGAAGTACTACAAAAATCAGCGTTTAAACTCCAGGAATGAAGAAAGTTTACCTTGTTCTTTCACTTGGAGAAGCATGAAGAAAGGGGAAGCTATTTTTAAAAAACATCATCTAAGGTCCACTTACCACTGAATCAAATATTCTTAAAATTAAGGATGTAGCTAGTTTGGATGGGTGTAATTGGAACTTGCTGCAGATGAAGGTCCTTGAGGATGTTAGAAGAAAGATCCAAGCTACCCCTTTCCCGTGTGTAGTAAGGAATGAGGATAAACTAGCCTGGAGTCCTTCTCTTAAGGGTTCATTTGATCTTAGAAGTGCTTATCTCCTTGTTAGTGAGCCCCTCCTTGATCCGGCTTTCCAAGGGAAGTGGATTTGGAAGATAGATACTTTGCCGAGGATTTAAACTTTCATTTGGAAATGCATGCACAAGAGTATTGGGGTAAGAGATTGTCTACAAGCTAGGGGGATGCAAGTTCATAACATTTGCCCTCACTGTCACAATAGCCCTAAGTCCATCCTACACGCCCTTCGGGACTGCCATGTGCTTAAGAGAATATGGCACCAGCTGGGCATCAGCTACCAGGACACAGCCTTCTTCTCGGCCAACCTCCAGGATTGGATTATGTCTAATTGTAGAGATAAAGGGATTCAAAATTCAGGACAAGTTCATTGGAACCAAATCTTTATGTTTGCTATATGGAAAATTTGGAAGGAAAGGAATCAGTTGGTATTTGAGAACAAGGAATTGAAATCAAGCCTTGCCTTGGACATCAACCATTGAGCTCTTGAATACTTCCACTATGTTGGTAAGCCATTAGGGACTAAACATAAAATTTTGAAGCAGGTGCGATGGGAGAAACCTTGTAGTGGCTGGTTGAAATTAAACACGGATGGCACATCCATGGGGAATCTGGGTTTGGCTAGTGGTGGAGGTCTCCTTTGAGATGAGAATCACAGCTGGATTGGGGGTTTTGCTAGGAAGATTGGAGTAGCAAGTAGCTTCACTGCCAAGCTATGGGCTCTGAGAGATGGCCTCCTGTTATGTCGTCAAAGGAATGCTTAAGCTATTGCTATTGAATTAGATGCAAGAGCCATTGTTGATGCCTTCAACCACCAAACTAATTCCTACACTATTGTGTCCCAATTATGGATGACTATAGGCATCTGGTTAATCAGATTCCCCAGGTGAGCATTAGACATGTTTACAGGGAAGCTAACAGAAGTGCAGATTGGCTTCCCAATTTTGGTCTAAAACTAAATTCTGAGTTTGAGTTTTTTACTGGTCCGCCTGTGGATCTTATTTTTGTGTTGGAGGCTGATAGCTGTGGATTATATTGTAACAGGCAGTGTACTGAACCTGTTTTTACTGTTTAGCTTTAATGATGTTCCATTTTCTACCAAAAGAGAGAAAGAGAGAGAGAGAGAGAGAGAGAGAGAGAGAGAGAGAGAGTGATTAAAATAAATATTTTTATGCTTACAAGAATAGTAGGTTGTATATACACAAACTTACCGTTCATGGTGGCTAAAAAAATTTAGCAACACACACCTTGGCAAAGCTCAATTTGAGCAAGTGGGATGCTAAAATAGCAATTTGGGAGGTGTGCACTTAGAGCATTCACAATAATGGTGCCAAATTGCTATATTGCTATTTTCAACAACCAATACAACAAAAATGAAGCTGCAATGAAAGTGCTACTGCTAATTTTTTTAGCAATTAAGTTACAGAAAATTGCCATCTATAAAAAAAATTAATTTCTTTTTCCTTTTACTCCCTCTGTTTAAATTTTTTTTTTCTCACTTTTCTACTCCCTTATCAAACAAAGCCTTAATTTATAGCTAATAATTTGTCCAATATGTAACTAATAGTGGTCATATCATTGATATATCCTTAGGAAAACTTCCTAGTCTTGCCGGTGACAAAAATATGTCGATCTGGAGGTCTATTATTTAAGTCTACGGCCCCCTTTTTTTATTTTTTATTTTATTGTTTTTAGATGTTAGTGTCTATAATATATAGATAGTAAACTACTCTTTCGCAATTTAATAGTGTCTAAGATATGTACATATTACGTTCAAGTTAGGTTAAAGAGATATTTGGAAATGAGAGGTGCTAATGCAGGGCCTTCAAAGATGTTGTGTGCTTTACCAGCATTTTGGTAGTGTTGGAACGTGAGCTGTGCCATTCCACCTCAAAATCAATTGGTGATGAGAAAGATACACTCAAATCTTTTATGACATTTGACGTTATGCCACGTGGGCCTGTTTTTAAAGTGGTTGTAGGGAGTTAAATTGTGGTTTCCCCAACAATCCCTCCCTCACAATGACACTCCTATGACTCGAACTCATAACCTTGGCTTTGATACCATTTATCGAACTGTGAGCTGTGCCATTTCAGCTCAAAACCAATTGGTGATGAGAAAGACGCTCAAATCTTTTATGGCATTTGACATCACGTCACGCGGTCCTGTTTTTAAAGTGGTTGTAGGGAGTCAAATTGTGGTCTCCCCAACAGGTACTTAGTTTGATCTTTTTATTTATTTATTTATTTATTTATGATGAGTCAATCTTCTCGTATATGATTTAATAGCACATAACTATATGAAAGAAGCATCACTTTGTAAGATATTTAATTAGAAACATTTTAGAACTTTGGCAATGGGCATTCAACTTGAGGATCTAGGATATGAAACTAGTAATCGAGATATTTTTTAAATGTAATCACATGCTGATTTAGTTACCAAGTGATTTTTCAGATAATATTATGACAGCCACTTGTGGACTGTAGAGTCATGTCCATACTTCAGTTTAGATACCACATAAAAGAGAGAGAGAGATGAAAATTAGAGACAATCATCAAATGATGTGTTTAGTTTGAATAAATTAAGATGTTCATCATTTCAATATCCCAACTCTCTAACTCTGATTATATGTTAAATTCAGGAAGACAGATGTTAAGGGATAAGGTAATGCAAGTACTATAGAAGCAACTAATGCCCATTCTCTTGCAAATAAGAAGTCTGCATATTATGTAATTGTGTAAATATTTTTTTATAGATAAAGTTTAGTTACAAAATTAGTTGTAACTTAAGGCTACAACCTTACTCAATATCTTAGGCTACAACTAATTTTGCAACTAAATTTTGTCCTTCTTTTATTTCCTCTTATTTTGTATTTTGCATGGGTAATTAGCATGAAAATATTACAATACTTATATAATATAAAAAGTGATTGGCTTGTTTGAGATAATTTTTTTATTTAAATCGCATAATAATGAGAGAGAGATTATAGGTAAGACAATGGAATTTGGAAAATGATGTCTATCTAGGTGGAATTTGTTGTTGACATAAGATTTTGAATTTCCCCTTCTAATTTTGCCAAACTCAGGAAATTACTAACAGTTGAATTTATTACACCGACTTTATCCCAAATTTTGTCAAAAATATCACTCCCAAACACAAAATATATTTTTGGTAGACATCTATAGTTTTGGTAAGTCGGAAAGTTTAGATTGTATTTCAATTGTTGGAGTTGAAGTATTGACTAGAAGAGAGAGCCAAGCATGGCGGTTATTATAAGAAAGGAAAATATCAATCTTTTCGGTAAAATTACACAAAAAGCTCCTCAACTGTTATTTTCCAACATACCTTCTTTTTTTTTTTTTTTTTTTTTTTTTTTTTTTTTTTTTTTTTTTTTTTTTTTTTTTTTCGCTGAATAAATACTTTATTGACCAAGCAAAATAAGAGAACAGTTAGAAGAGCTAGTTCTGGATCCATCTCAATTCAAAGCTTGGACAATTGGTGGCGATAGGGAGGAGATGGGCACCGGCCCAGTCCATAACAAAATGGCAGCCCATTGTGCTAACAGATGGACAGACATGTTGGCAAAAATGGCCCATTAGCATTAATTTTTGAAATATTTAGCAACAGAGCACTGTTTCGGAAATAATTAGGAAAATACCACTTTTTCCGAAAACGCCGCTATAGGGCCCGAAAACGTCACTATAGAGCTTAAAAAACGCCACTATAGGGCCCCCTGAACCTGTTATGGGGACTTATAAAAAAAATTTTGCAGGAAAACGCCGTTATAGGGCCCAAAAACGTCACTATAGGGCTTAAAAACGCCACTATAGGGCCCCTTGAAACTGTTATGGGACTTACAAAAAAATTTTGCAGGAAAACGCCGCTATAGGGCCCAAAAACGTCACTATAGGGCTTAAAAACGCCACTATAGGGCCCCTTGAACCTGTTATGGAACTTATAAATTTTTTTTTCAGGAAAACGCCGCTATAGGCCCGAAAAAGTGGTAGATTGCTATATAGTTCGGAAACAGTGTTTCTGAGCAAATTATTTCCAAAATTGATGGTAATGGGCCATTTTTGCCCAGACATGTTGCCTTCTCTGTACATGAGAAATTTACATTTACAAAAGATTTGGCTAAATTAAAAATATTTTCAACTATAGCTTTAATGCTCCAATGAGGAGATTAGCCTCATTTTTGCAGAGGCTCTATCACATTCCATGCATCTCCTTCTATAATTATTCTATTAAATCCCTTAGCTGCTGCTCTACGGATAGCACACCAAGCTACCTCATCTTCACCACGAATAGAACTTCCTGGACTAATTTTCTCAGTCCATGCCTCAATAAGATTCCCTTCATGGTCTCGGCTTACCACAGCCATAAGGCTATATCCTTCTCTAATATCTACATCAAAATTCAATTCATTTGGTTCTTATCAAATAAGCATAACTTTTAATAGGATTAAGTCTTTATTTGTTAAGTTTGTTTCTTCGAACAATGACATCATAGTACTATCATCTATAACTTGGATCACATGACGACTTTTGTCCTACTTTGATTGCATCTTGTAGAGAGGGAAAATTCCCGACCTATCACAAGCTGACACGTCACATTACCAAGTCCACAAAATACAGCCAGTTACAGAACACCATGTATTGCTGCTAGGTTTTGCTATCACTATTCAGAAGCCAACAGAAATTTGCCAAGTGTCATGCAAGAGCCAATCACGCATCAGTGCACATGTAAGCGATGACTCAAGCAGCCTCGCACGTGTAAGCGATGACTTAAGCAGCCTCGCACGTGTAAGCGATGACTCAAGCAACCTCGCACGTGTAAGCGATGACTTAAGCGGACCAATCAAGCTGTGACATGTGTCACCAATCAAGCTCCGCCACGTGTCGCTCACCCACCCCAAAACTCCTATAAATAGAAGCCTTCCTGAGACATTCAGGGGGACCAGAATTCAGAAGTGAAAAAGCTCTGTGAAGATCAAGCCTCGAAGCCTTCAAGAACTTCAAGAACTTCAACCCCAAAATCGAAGAACATTCGAAGCAGAATCATCCAGATCATCTGCCTAGATCCTAAAGTTCACGGGAATCAAGCCAAAAGTGTCCGAAAACATCAACAACTCACAAATCATTGAAGCTCAACGGATTCAAGCCTCTAAAGCTCCGAAGAACTTCCACCACAAACCTTCGAAGACGAAGAACGCACGAAGAACACGAAGAACGCGAAGAACAAAGGATTTCTAAACAAGCTCATAGCCAGAGATTCATTGTAATTCCGTTTCAGTAATCTTCGATCCATCCATCAACCAAATTGAAGGATATTTTGTGTTCAAGTCAAATCCACATTACCATAAATCTAATCAATAAGTTTTGCAAGGAGATCGAATCAGAGGATCACTCTTTTGTAATCCCAGAGAATTGTACCACACAATCATCAATATAAATTCGCATTTGTGAAACTATTTTACTTGTTTGATTTATTTCAAACTAGAAATTTAGTCGCTTACAAATTCTGGCACGCCCAGTGGGACATCTCTGCCTCTCATCTCATTCTCCTTCAAAGAAAGAAATCAACATCACCATCTTGCTACCTACTTCAATGGCCTCTAGCAAGAATGTCCGAAAATCAGTGGTTGATGATTCCAGTGCTGATGAGTATGTCGGCCCAATCACTCGCAGTCGATCTAAAGCTCTTGATCGACTCCAACCTCAACCAACCCAAGAAAATCAATCTCCTGCTGACATTTCTCTGGACTTTCTTGTAAATAGGAAAGCTACCACCAAAGATTCATCTACCTCGGAAGATTTGGAAATCAGTAATGAATCGTCCCCAACAAAGACCTTTTCTATCAACTCTTGGCCCGTGATGAGAAACTTAAGGAGTGAAGTACCACTAACTCATCCTGTTTCATCATTTTCTCCATCATCTATAGAGGTCATGCCAGTAATGATGACTAACACCTCTACCATGGAAGAAAAGATGGCTGAAATGGAACAAAGAGTCATCCTTCTCACAAAGGCACTTGAAGAAAAGGACGTCAAAATTGCAACCCTAATGAACAAGCTGGAGGTACAAGATTCGGGTGAATCAAGCCTTGGCCCTGAGCAGCCACCTGGCTTTACCTTCAAAGGAGAAAACGTCAAGGGTGATAAAGGAAAAGGAGGTGAAGGCACTTCTCAACACGGACATTCCACCTCAATGGCCTCAATATCTGTCCAACAACTACAGGATATGATTACAAACACCATTCGAGCATAATATGGAGGTTCTTCCACAAGTTCTCTCATATATTCCAAACCCTATACAAAGCGCATTGATAACATGAGAATGCCAAATGGGTATCAACCTCCCAAGTTCTTGCAATTTGATGGCAAAGGAAACCCTAAGCAACACATTGCTCACTTTGTAGAAACTTGCGAGAACGCAGGGACTCAAGGAGGCCTCTTTGTAAAGCAGTTTGTCCGTTCCCTAAAGGGGAATGCCTTTGATTGGTATACAGACTTAGAGCCCGAGTCAATCGATAGCTGGGAACAACTTGAAAGGGAGTTTCTCAACCGATTCTACAGCACACGACGTACGGTAAGCATGATGGAGCTTACCAATACTAAACAGTGGAAGGATGAACCCGTCGTTGATTATATCAATCGGTGGCGTTCTTTGAGTCTAGACTGCAAGGATAGACTTACTGAAATATCTGCCATAGAGATGTGCATCCAAGGCATGCATTGGGGACTTCTTTACATCCTTCAAGGAGTAAAGCCCCGAACATTTGAAGAGTTGGCAACTCGGGCGCACGACATGGAATTAAGTATTTCCAGCCATGGAAATACGAAACCTCCCGTACCTGAGGAAAGGAAAGAAAGACGGGAAATAAGGAAAAATGACAGGAATGCGAAAAGTAATATCAAAGATTCAATGAATGTCAATCCTGCCCCAGTCAAAATTTCAACAAAAAATGTGAAGGTCAATGAAAAGAGGCCCGAAGGAGGTTAACAGCATGAAACGCGTCGCTCATCACTTAAGGAATGGGAACAAAAGGTCTATCCTTTCCTAGACGCCGATATGCCTGAAATGCTAGAACAACTGCTTAAGTTGAAATTAATTGAATTGCCAGAATGCAAACGACCAGAAGAGATGAGAAAAGTTGATGACCCGAACTATTGTAAGTATCATCGCATCATAAGTCATCCAATCCAAAAATGCTTTGTTCTTAAAGAACTCATCATGAAGCTAGCCAAGGAAAGGAAAATCGACTTGGATTTTAATGATGTCGCTCAGTCAAACCCGGTCACATTTTCTTGTGGGTTACCTAGTTCCCTGTCTCCAAATACTAAGCAAGGGGCAAATACCACGCTCATCCATTTTGGTTCTCTAGAACCGGTTCAAATTCAGCTCTCACAAAAAGCACCTGATTATAATTCAGATGATGATAAAAGGTCAACGATGGATGAGGAAGAAGGCTGGACGATAGTTACTCGCAAGAGATGGAAGAAGAAATGAGCATTCCCTCTTCATTTGATCACCCGAGAGTCCAGAAGAGCACAAAACCAGATTCAGCCTTGGTCAAAAAGAATGAGTGATAAGAGGCAAGGGAGACTAGGAACAAAAGTGTATGAAGATTCAGCACAAATCCAAAAATCTCGAAAGCTCATCACATTGGAAGAATTCTTCCCTAGGAAATTCTTTCAAAATGACTCAGCCGAGGCCATCCACACAATTTCTCGTTGCGAAATCCAGGACGAAAAGGAGGACGTTGACCATGATGATCCAAAAGAGACCTTGTCATCTTTGGAGAAATTCCAATCTCAGGTCGATGAAGTTGAACCCTTGCAATCCCCCACATCACCAAAAGAAGTGCTCACCCGAGCTCTTGAGGAGCCAGAGATATACGCCCCTCATACCAATATGCTTCAACAAACACAGGGATGTTACGCATGCTCTCCAGACTTGACTTTCACTGATGAGGATCTATTGTTAGGCTCTAAACCCCACAATCGCCCACTCTATGTCTCTGGTTATGCTCGTGAACAAAGGATCGAGCGTATCCTTGTTGATGGAGGTTCAGCCGTTAACATACTTCCAAAAATGACCATGAAACGACTAGGTTTTACTATGGAAGAATTATCACACAGTCGTTTGGTCATCCAAGGTTTTAATCAAGGAGGACAACGTGCAATCGGCCTAATCCACCTAGAATTATCCATTGGAGAATTGAAAAGTAACGTCTTGTTCCACGTCATTGACGCTAAGACGACCTACAACATGTTGTTAGGACGTCCTTGGATCCATGAAAATGGAATAGTGCCATCAACCTTGCATCAATGCTTCAAGTTCTTTCAAAATGGAATAAAAAAGGTCGATGCCGATTTAAAGCCTTTTGCAGAAACCGAAGCTCATTTTGTTGATGCAAAATTTTATGCAAAAGAAGACATTTCTAGCGAGGTTCTTCCAGTTGAGATCCCGTCTATGAAAAGTAAACAGGATGAAAAAGAGCATGTTAAATTCATCGCCAAAAAGGACATTTCTTCCCCAAAGAAAGGCCCAGAACCCTTCCTCCGGTATATACCATTATGACACCGCAAGAATGGACAATCACCATTCGCGGAATGCCTTCAACCTACAAAAGACATGGGAAGACCTGCAAAGCTCACGATGGAGGATGTAGCCATATTGAAAGAAGATCATGTCATGCCTTTAACTTCATCCACAAATCCTTTGCCCTCGAAGCCGTTAAATGGATTCGTGAGGTCTTTGCAAACTCCGATAGAGCATGGTATTCTACCAAGTGGGCGGACAAAAGAATGGTTCGACCCAAAGGCATATAGGCTGTTAGCCAAAGCAGGCTACGATTTCTCAAAACGAGAAGACTTAGGGAAGCTAATTCCAGAAGCCACCGGAGAAAAGATGCATGGCCTTAGCAAAACACAAAGGAAAATGCGGCTTGAAGGGCATGAAATTCATATCCCAAAGACCGGATTAGGTTATACTCCCGAACAACCAGCTCAGATATGGATCAAGAAAAGAAGCGATCCTTCAAGTTCCCAATACATAACGGTGGAGGTCGGCGAAAGTTCAAATCAAAGAAAAGACCATTCTTCACCCCATGTCTCAGTGTTTGATCGCATCGAGGCCTCATCATCACGAATCACAGTGTTCGATAGGTTAAATACAACTTGTTTAACACCAAATCGGGACACCCTTGCTTGTAAATCAGTCTTTGATCGACTGGGGGCAACGAAAAGGCCTATTGGTAGTCATTCTCAAAGTTCAATAAACTTTGACGTTCAAGGGGAGAAGAAAGCCAATGATGAGATTCGCAGTAGCATTCCTTCACGCATGAAACGTAACTTTACCTTGGAGATCAACACTGAAGGATCGCTCAAAGTCAAAAGACGAACGATTGTACATACAAGTCAGTCACCCGTCCATGATGAGGAAATTGAAGAGGTGTCATCCTCGTTTCATATTACAATAGAAGAGAGTACACTGTCAGATGCTGAAGCAACCAATGAAGAGGTCGATGAAGCTCCTCCAGCCTTGGAAGATGGAGGACAAGCTACAGTTGATGAACTTAAAGAGATCAATTTAGGAACTGTTGAAGAACCCCGGCCAACTTTCATCAGTGCGCTTCTTACCCCTGAAGAAGAGGAAGGATACCTCAAGCTCCTAGTAGAGTACAAAGATGTGTTCGCTTGGACTTACAAGGAAATGCCTGGGCTCAATCTGAGTATTGCTCTACACCATTTGGCAGTAAAGAAGGGCGTGCGCCCAGTCAAACAAGCTCAAAGACGCTTTCGGCCAGAGCTTATCCCTCAAATAGAAACCGAGGTCAATAAGCTCATTGAAGCAGGCTTCATTCGTGAAGTACAGTACCCGGAATGGATCGCTAACATCGTCCCTGTCAAAAAGAAGAATGGACAAATCCGAGTGTGCGTTGACTTTCGAGATTTAAACAATGCATGTCCCAAGGATGATTTTCCATTACCCATCACTGAGGTCATGGTTGATGCCACTACTGGTCATGAAGCTTTATCTTTCATGGATGGATCTTTGGGTTACAACCAAATTCGAATGAATCCTAAGGATGAGCAGCTTACAGCTTTCCGTACCCCTAAAGGAATTTACTGTTACAAAGTGATGCCCTTTGGGCTAAAGAATGCTGGTGCTACTTATCAACGGGCCATGCAGAAGATCTTTGATAATGTACTTCATAAATACGTGGAGTGTTATGTCGATGATTTGGTGGTTAAAACAAAAAGGAGGGAAGACCATCTGGCAGATCTACGATCCGTGTTCACCCGACTGAGAAAGTATCAGCTTAAAATGAACCCCCGCAAATGCGCTTTTGGCGTAACATCTGGAAAATTTCTTGGTTTCATTGTGAGGCACCGCGGTATTGAAATTGACCAGTCCAAAATTGAAGCTATCCAGAAAATGCCAGAGCCCAAGAATCTACGAGAACTTAGAGGCTTGCAGGGAAAACTGGCCTACATACGACGATTTATCTCGAATTTGGCCGGTAGATGTCAACCTTTCAATAGATTGATGAAAAAGGATGTGCACTTTGAATGGGATGAGGCTTGTAGCAATGCTTTTGCGCTCATCAAAAGGTACTTGCTTAATCCTCCAGTTTTAGGTGCTCCTATCCCAGGAAAGCCTTTGGTGCTGTATATTGCGGCCCAAGAAAGGTCTCTAGGTGCTCTTATGGCGCAGGAAAATAAAGAGGGGAAAGAAAGAGCCCTTTATTATCTAAGTCGAACTCTCAATGGGGCTGAATTAAATTACTCTCCTATCGAAAAGATGTGCCTCGCTCTTTTCTTTGCCATAGACAAACTGGAGCACTACATGCAAGCATATACAGTCCGTTTGATAGCAAAGGCGGATCCGATCAAATATGTCCTCTCCAGGCCAGTGGTTTCGGGTCGTATAGCTCGATGGGCAGTCTTGCTACAACAATATGACCTTGCATACATTCCACAAAAAGCTGTCAAAGGACAAGCATTGGCAGATTTCTTAGCTGATCACCCAGTTCCATCTGATTGGGAGTTCTCTGATGATTTCCCGGATGAAGATGTGTTTTACATTGAAGAAATGCCACCATGGATTATGTTTTTCGATGGGGCTGCACGTCGAGAAGGAGCGGGGGCAGGTGTTGTGTTTGTTTCTCCACAAAGGCAAATACTTCTGTACTCGTTCTCATTAAGCGAACTTTGCTCTAACAATGTAGCTGAATATCAAGCATTGATTATTGGTCTACAAATGGCCATTGAGATGGGCATAGCGCAGCTTGAGATCTTTGGGGATTCCAAATTAATTATCAACCAAATCTTGGAGCAATATGACGTTAAGAAAGAAGACCTCATCCCCTTTTGCAAATATGCGAAGAAATTGCTAGCAAATTTTGAGGCCACCACATTGGAGCATATACCAAGGAAGGAGAATAGACAGGCCGATGCTTTAGCTAATTTGGCTACTGCCTTAGCATTATCCCAAGAAGAGACAACCAAAGTTGCTATTTCCCAAAGGTGGGTGGTACCTCTCGTAGTTGAAGAAGAAGAGGAAGAGCAAGCCAACATCATTTCTGTATGCCTTGTCGAAAAAGAAGATTGGCGACAAGTGATCATTGAATACCTTCAACATGGAAGACTCCCGGATGATAAACGCCACAGGACTGAAATTCGGCGGAGGGCTGCTCGATTCATTTACTATAAAGACACTCTCTTCCGCCGTTCATTTGATGGATTGTTTCTCCGTTGCTTAGGAGAGGAGGAGGCTAAACAAGCCTTAGAGGAGGCTCATTCTGGCATATGCGGCGCACATCAGTCAGGTCCTAAGTTACACTATAGGATCAAACGAATGGGTTACTATTGGCCTACGATGGTACAAGATTCTATGGAGTGCGCTAAGAAGTGTGAAGCTTGTCAATATCACGCGAACTTCATCCATCAGCCGCCAGAACCTCTACACCCAACTGTAGCTTCTTGGCCTTTTGATGCATGGGGTCTTGATGCAATAGGGCCATTACCAAAGTCATCCGGTGGCCACTTGTACATCTTGGCCGCAACTGACTACTTCTCAAAATGGGCGGAGGCTGTACCCCTTAGGGAGGTGAAGAAAGAAACGGTGGTCAATTTCATTCGAACTCATTTGATTTATCGGTATGGTGTCCCTCGATATATCATAACTGATAATGGCAAACCATTCTACAATAGGCTGATGACAGAGCTATGCGAGAAGTTTGAATTTAAACAATACAACTCCTCCATGTACAATGCCCCGGCAAATGGACTAGCTGAAGCGTTTAACAAAACACTTGGCAGTTTGTTGAAAAAAGTGGTATCCAAGACAAAGCGAGACTGGCATGAAAGAATCGGAGAAGCATTATGGGCATATCGAACAACATTTCGAACGCCTACTCAAGCAACGCCATATTCTCTTGTCTACGGAGTTGAAGCCGTCCTTCCTTTAGAACGCCAAATCCCATCATTACGGATTGCCATTCAAGAAGGATTGACTGGAGAAGAAAATGCCAAGCTCAGGTTGCAAGAATTAGAGGCACTTGATGAAAAAAGACTCGAGGCCCAACAACGCCTTGAATGCTATCAAGCTCGTCTTTCAAGCGCATTCAATAAAAGAGTCAAACCACGATCATTCCAAGTTGGTGACTTAGTCCTCGCCGTTCGAAGACCTATCATCACAACTCATCGTACAGGCAATAAGTTCACTTCAAAATGGGATGGACCTTATGTTGTGCAAGAAGTCTACACCAATGGAGCTTACAAGTTGATTGATAATGATGGTGTTAGGATCGGCCCCATCAATGGGAAGTTCCTCAAACGCTTCTATGCTTGAAAATCAAGGATTGCTCCTCGGTAAGAGCTTAAACTACCCACTGTAGCGCTGCAAGAGTACATGATGTCTTCCCATTACCCTTCAAAGCGTACCAATAAAGAGAAATTAATCTCACTTCATGACAACAATTGCGAGTGTGGCGTAGCGGTTGGACGCCCGTGTCACCCTTGAGGCCATCTCGGGTTCGATCAGTGGTGATACCCACTATTACACACTGCGCCCCCCTTTTTGCAAAAAAAACACATAAGAAAAAAAAAATTATAATTTTAAAAAAAAAAAACAAAAATCATTTGAACTACGTGATGACTTGATCCCTCTCAAGGGTACGTAGGCAACTTAGTATCTTTTGCTAAGTTCAGTCTCGAAAAAAAAATCATTTGAACTACGTGATGACTTGATCCCTCTCAAGGGTACGTAGGCAACTTAGTATCCTTTGCTGAGTTCAGTCACGCACTAAAAAAAAATGAATGAAGGAACAGAAAATAAAGTCTTCTTTATTGATTGATGAAAGGAAAATAGTACAAGAAGAAAGCATGTTGACATATATGAAGGGAATTAAAACGAAAGAAATTATGACATCCATTTCAAATCTTTCAAGCTAGAACGATTATCTTCCAGAAGGACTCGTATCTTCTCTAAAGCCTCTATATCCTGGTCTTCAAGAACGGGGGCAAATTTGACTTCTTCAAGTTGTTCTTCTAAGTCTTGCACAATATTGTCTTGTTCAACTTGATGAGTCTCAATTTGAGAAAGCGATTGCTCTAGTTGGACGAGCTCGGTTTTCAGGTCAACCATCCTCAATTTAACAGCATCAAGTTCGGTCTTCAAAGATGCTTTCTTCTGCGATGCTTCAGAAAGGAGGAATTCAACTTCAGTCTGGCGTTGAGATAAGATAACAGGACTTGGTCGTTTGTTCAGAGATTCCTTCATCTTCAAATAGTCTGCGATACCCTCACAATATTTGTCAACATTCTCACGCAAGTGTTGAGGGTCCACTCCAAAACTTTCAACCCCACTATAAATTTCATGTACTTCAGCTTGTGGGAGGATGGTGTCTACAGAAAGATTCGAAAGCCTATTTAGAAGAACATCTCCTAGCATAGAAGCCCCTTTCCTACGCACGGAAGAAATATGCGCCTTGGCTTGAAACACAGAGACTTCCGGAGGTTTAGTCGGTTGCAGGGATGGGAGAGGTGCCCTTTCTGTCTCAATCGGAAATTTGGACGACGTACCAACATCAGCAAACTTACACCTCCTGAGATCTGAACTCTTCGCAGATGGTTTTGAAATAGAAGACTCACTGTTTGCAAAAAGATGCGCATGATTAATAGAATTCTCTGGATCAACACCCTCCATTGGACTCTTCGAATGTCTCCAATTGGAGCCTAGGTCATTACACACCTCCTCTTCAGAAATTTTAATGGCATCTCTAACTGGTACAACAAATGGACTTTTGGTGCCTTGACTGCAAGTGACTTCGTTATGTTGAGATGAGTCCTTTGAATGATTACCATCTTCAAGACGACGTCGTGCAAACTTTGACAAAGGCTGTGGAATGTATAGGTCTTGTAGTTCCCTCTTTCCCCTCTGAGGTTTGTTAGATGTTACTAACTTAACAGGGAAAGAGGCAATGTCAGCAAGAAGATCTGTTCCTTTGGTAAAATCATTTCCGCAAACCCTTTCCCACCATTGTTTGTAGCTATGTCTGACTCGACTTACGAAGTCGGTGGCAAAAGCTGAAATGAGTATCTTAGAATCTGTGTTGCATCGAGTGAAGGATTGGTAGAATTGGCATAGGTCTTTTAAAGAACCTGTATGAATTTCTTCCTTCAAATCACCTGGAATGTCTTGATGAAATCCAAAACGCCGACTGAATCTGTGAGGACTATATGGCTCTACAATGTGTTGATCTTCACATCGAAGTGACAAGTACCCCGAGCGAAGGCTCATAAAGTAGTCAAAATTCTGAATGGATAAACGATCATTATCAATAAAAGTCTGGTCGTAGTTTTTCTTGAAAGCAGTTCGGTGCCAAAGAAAGTTGGTGGCGTTTCGTATGTGCTTACGTGCAGAGAATTCATTGAACGGAGAGGCATAGCCCACACCAGAATATTTAGTCATCAAAGCATCAGATGGTTTATCATGGGTAAGGCGATTGCTTCGGAAGAAATGACCTACCCAGGCATAAACGTAGTGGATGGCAAAACTAGCTCCAGACTTGCTCGGGGTAGGAGAGGAAGAAATAGTGTTAAGTCCACGATAAATGCTAGCCAATACTGGGGAAGCAAGGCCGAATGAACGACCATTAGCTATGGAACTAGCAATCTTGAAAGTGCCTGGACGAATACTGTTCTGATCCTTGATAGGAAAGACAAATATGCACAGCCAACAGGAAAGAAGCGCCGATAAGTAGGTCTCCTCCTTTAAATCACCTTCAACTTGAAGATCCGCAAAGACCCCGTGTTCTTTATCAAGCCATGGTCCATGCTCCTTTATCTCACCTAAAGGATTCTGACTACACTTGGGAATGGTTGTCCGTCTCGCTGGTTTTCTAGGAGCTGGGTACTTGTTATTTCCTCTGTACCAAAAAGTAATCCAGTCGCGAACACTTACTTTCCCTTGTCTCTTCAATCGGTTTTGAAGATGATGATACGCTAGGAATAGGTAGCGACAGCTGTACGGCAGATAAGGTCGTCCTTGGTCATTGATTCCATCCAGCTCTTGCGCATTGGGTACTACTTCATCATAAAATGCACCGGTGCAAGGAAGTCCACCGAGAACGAAGAGATCCCATGGGGTGATGGAAATTTCCCCAACTGAGGTATGGAGGGTATTGGTTGACGAACTCCAACACTCACAAAATGCTTTCATAAGATTCTCATCATAATCATATGTGAACAAAGAAGCAAAGATAGCACTGTAGAGGTGGGTTACATCAAGGAGGTGTTTACACCGACTGAGCACATCTTCTAGCCAATCCCAATAAAGGGAGAAGTAGGAAAACCCTCCATTCACGCTAAAGGAAAAATCCCAATCCGCACGTTTTGCAATTATCTCTCGCCCTAAAGTGTTATACGGCTTTGATCTAGCAACATTTTTATGGTGTGAAGCAAGAAGGATAGTTGTTTCCAAGTTAGAGCCGCCATCAGAAGGGACGATCTGTGACCATTTCGACAAATGGAGAGGATAAGAGTTACGACCCCATTTTTCTGAAAATCTTCCAATTATGGGTGGACGAACAATCAAAGTCGTAGCCTTCGCATCCTTGCCATCTTTCTTCCTATAAATAAACAAAGCTGATTCTTCGCCAATCTTCGAATCTTTAAAAAAGAGCGTCATGATAGCTGTGTAAAAAAAAAAAAAAAAAAAATTATTATTATTATTATCAAATAATAGAAAATGAATAAATAAATAAATAAATAAATAAAAAAAGAAAAAGAAAGAGGGCGTGCATGGTTTCTCCATAGTATTATGTATTCTTGTTTTTAGAGGTTATGTCTGCACAAGTTAGTGCATGCCTGAGTGGCTTTATATAGAGATCCACAGAAGCTTCTTGCTTTACGGAGCCAACTGCCACCAACTCCTTGAGATCAGCAGAGACACTCAGTAGTTACTCTGCAACCACTCCCTGCCTGGATTGTCAAGCGTTGTCAGAACGGCAAACGCCAATGTAGACCAAGGTGGCAACAAATCCAACAATGGCTGCGGTCTCCCACTCCAAATTTCTACAATTTCTGACAAGGTTTCACAAAAAAAATCAACCCACATAAATCCTCTAAAGACTTTGGTATACAAAACTCAGAGAAAAAAAAATAAATAAATAAAAAAATAAACTTCAGCAACGGAGCCAACTGCCACCAACTCCTTGAGATCAGCAGAGACACTCAGTAGTTACTCTGCAACTACTCCCTGCCTGGATTGTCAAGCGTTGTCAGAACGGCAAGCACCAATGTAGACCAAGGTGGCAACAAATCCAACAATGGCTGCGGTCTCCCACTCCAAATTTCTACAATTTCTGACAAGGTTTCACAAAAAATCAACCCACAGAAATCTTCTAAGGACTTTGATGAACAAAACCCAGGAAGATCTTCAGCAGCGGAGCCGCCACGCACCGCCACGAGCAGTCACAAACTCCTAAACGTTCCGCGAAGTTCCTCGTTCAAATCTGCACGAATCTGAGAAAATTTTCACAAAATGGGTGCCACCACTAGATTCATCGGCCCACGATCTACAAAACCCAAAAATTTCAAGCCCAGAAACGGCCGCATCCGCCTCCATACGCCGCCACAAACTCACGACGACCCGCGGCTTAATCCCTCGAATCTGTGCAAATCTGTCCATAATTTTGGAAATCTGACTGAACCATGGTCTTTTACGGCTTTAGATCAACAAAGCCCAAAAATTTCAGGCCCAAAAGCCCAAGCACGCGCCGCCACGCGCCGCCAAAAGATTCGGCGGCGCGGCCATCAGTCTCACGCGCCGATTAGGACCGCCAGAGATCGCACGTGCCGCACGTGACCTATGACATCATGGATGACGTCATCCTTCGCACGTGCCACACGTACCAGCACTGTGACGTCATGAATGACGTCATCCGCTGCTGACCCGTTTGCCCAGATCCGACCCAGACCGACCCAGACCGACCCGGAAATCTGACCCGGTCCGAACCGCCTTAAAAAAAAAAAAAAATGAGAGAGAAAATGCTTTGACCAAGCAGACTTTTGACCTTGACCAGAAAATTAAAATTTTCAAAACGGACTTGTCCCACTCGATTTTTCGAGTACATTCCGATTTTGGGACCCGTTTCTTCATTCGAAGTTCAGAAATTGTGCAAATGTCCAATTTCCAAAAAATTGACTTTTGTGTAAATATTGACCAGAAAATCAAAAATTTCAAAACGGACCTGTCCCACTCAATTTTTCAAGTACATTCCGATTTTGGGACCCGTTTCTTCATTCAGAGCTCAGAAATTGTGCAAACGTCCAATTTCCAAAAAGTTGACTTTTGTGCAAATGTTGACCAAATGTCAAAAAATTTTGAGATGGACCTATCTTGCTCCATTTTTCGAGTACATTCCGATTTTGGAGTCCGTTCCGTCATTGGAGACTTGAAAATTGCAAAAAAATGACTCAATTCCAAGTGTTCAAAACTTAGGTCCTCAAGAACAAAATTTGAGATTCATCCATTTAATTGGGATCCCCGCAGGGTTATTCTCCAGATTTCATCAAGGCTTGCCTTTCAAAGTACAAATAAATTCTCACAAGTGTGTCTTAAAATTACACTAGGTCATTAATTCAATCTGCCATTCCCGTTCGGTGCCTACCAGTCTCCAAACTTACCATTCCCGTTCGGTGCCTACCATTCCCACCTACCGTTCCCACCTACCATTTCCACCTACCGTTCTCACCTACCATTCTCACCAAAAATTCTCAACTACCATTCTTAACTACCTACCTACCATTCTTCATCTCTCTTCTATAAATAGCAGGGCCGGGTTCATCAAAAACTCATCCAAAAAAAAAAACACTGAACCACGAAATGAAGATTTGCCTCTTTCAGATTTTCAAATCCTCCTTTTCACAACCATTTCTCACTATGATCTTATCATTCTCAACACCTAGCAACCGATTTTGCTTCATAATCGGTTTGAGATCAACCCTCCCATGGTTCAATCGAAACCCTATTTACAACATCATTGCAGTTTTGAGATCCAAACAAACTTTATTTCTCCACTTAACGACCACCTTTGTCCATAAAATTACTCGTAACAAGGTCTGCATTGCGGTTCCATGTTTCCTTGGACTTGGTTGGCCAGGAAATCCAAGTCCAGCAGAAGCACCCGTTCCTAACCTCAGGGCTCCTGTAGTCTCTTTCCAATTGCTTGGTCTTCCAGCAGGAGCAGTAGTTCGAAACAAGCAGCAACTTGGCTGGTTTCTAGGGCCAGAATCACAAGTTAGCTCCATCTTTCATTTTTCTGTGCTTTTCCAACAAGTGGCAGTAGGTGAAGATGGTAAAAAAGTGTTGGGGTATCCTACAAATTGTTTTCCATCAACACTTAAAACAACCTCCAAGGTGCCAGCTCATCAGAATTCAGCCTTTGGTGCCGGTAAATGGTCATTAAAGCCTTATTCCATGTCCCCACTACTACGGGACCTAAAGGTCATCGTTGCTGGTACCTCAAAATTCATTTTCTGAAATTACTCCAACTTAAAATCAGCTTGAAGAATTTCAGAAGGTACTCTTCTGAAATTACTTCAACATAACATCCGGCGGCATGGTCCCATCACACAGGCGCATTCAATTACTTGCTGTCGGACCCCATGCAACACACAGTCAGTCCCATATTCAAAGTTGTACTTCCCATAAACATCTACACCAGAAGGGTCCCAGCATACAGGGCTAGCACCATGGTGGTGTATGCTTTGCTCATTTGCTTTGCTTCATCTCCATCTTCTTCATTGCCACTACCAGCATACCCAGAATACATAAGCTTCTGAAATTACTTCAACTTAACTTGAGTGATACAATTATGCAGGCGCATTCAACCACTTTCCCACCTGTCCTTGTTGTAATCCAAAGTGTGATCTTCTGAAATAACTTCACCAGAAGTTCTTAAGAACACGAGGTTAGTTCCATGACCCTGCATGCTGTATCCAGCCACCATTCTCTCATCTTCCCCATCTTCAACATCTTGTGATCGCCGCCAACGATCCAAAATACTCTTCTGAAAGTACTTCAACTTAATCTCATGCTTCTGAAAGCTCCACCGCCTTTAACAGCTCCACCACCTTCAACAGCTCCACTACCTTCAACTACTTCACTTAAATAGTCAAGCACCAAAAATCCATTTTTTCGAAACTCATTCCCACACCACACTCTGAAACTGTGTGCGTGAACGAGTCTCGAGGGGGCATTTGTAGAGAGGGAAAATTCCCGACCTATCACAAGCTGACACGTCACATTACCAAGTCCACAAAATACAGCCAATTACAGAACACCATGTATTGCTGCTAGGTTTTGCTATCACTATTCAGAAGCCAACAGAAATTTGCCAAGTGTCATGCAAGAGCCAATCACGCATCAGTGCACATGTAAGCGATGACTCAAGCAGCCTCGCACGTGTAAGCGATGACTTAAGCAGCCTCGCACGTGTAAGCGATGAATCAAGCAACCTCGCACGTGTAAGCGATGACTTAAGCGGACCAATCAAGCTGTGACATGTGTCACCAATCAAGCTCCGCCACGTGTCGCTCACCCACCCCAAAACTCCTATAAATAGAAGCCTTCCTGAGACATTCAGGGGGACCAGAATTCAGAAGTGAAAAAGCTCTATGAAGATCAAGCCTCAAAGCCTTCAAGAACTTCAAGAACTTCAACCCCAAAATCGAAGAACATTCGAAGCAGAATCATCCAGATCATCTGCCTAGATCCTAAAGTTCACGGGAATCAAGCCAAAAGTGTCCGAAAACATCAACAACTCACAAATCATTGAAGCTCAACGGATTCAAGCCTCTAAAGCTCCGAAGAACTTCCACCACAAACCTTCGAAGACGAAGAACGCACGAAGAACACGAAGAACGCGAAGAACAAAGGATTTCTAAACAAGCTCATAGCCAGAGATTCATTGTAATTCCGTTTCAGTAATCTTCGATCCATCCATCAACCAAATTGAAGGATATTTTGTGTTCAAGTCAAATCCACATTACCATAAATCTAATCAATAAGTTTTGCAAGGAGATCGAATCAGAGGATCACTCTTTTGTAATTCCAGAGAATTGTACCACACAATCATCAATATAAATTCGCATTTGTGAAACTATTTTACTTGTTTGATTTATTTCAAACTAGAAATTTAGTCGCTTACACATCTCTATAGACTATATGGAACTAAAATGGCAAACCTTAAGTTGCACTTTTATTTAATAGATATTTAAGACGGATTGAGATATAGGTATTGCATCTGATGTAATTGTTATGGATGATTGAGATTTAAAGTTGCAAAAAGCTACATTAAATCTCAACTATTAAATATTAAAAAAATGAGAAAAAAAAAAATAAGAATAGTAAAAAATTGTTGTGAGAAGGAGGATGATTAATTGCACGGTGTAATTGCATATTGCAATTGCACTGGCTCTCAATCCCCCTAAGACCAGTCTAAATACTCCATTTCAAGGGGGCTTGGTAAAGGATATAACTGAAAGTGTTATAAAGTGGGCGAAGGTTAGTGTCATTGTCATTGTCGTAGTTGTTATCGTTTTTCTTCTATATAGGATGGCTTGGAAAGGAGAGGCCTCGAGAAATCAGTGTACTTGATCGAGCTAGTAGAGGTTGTTATAACAGTTAACTAATCAGTAAGGCATGCGTCTATTCTTTTTCTAGTTTCGTAATATGCAATACATGCATGATGTTCTTGATTAATGTAGGTGTGTGTGACACCAGCTGAGAAGCTTTTGCATGTGTATAATGAAAAGTAGGGGACAAATTAAATGTGGATTTTGCGTTTGGAAAGCTACGCTACTGAGTTGAACAAGGCTCTCATAGCAGCAGCAGTTCATTAATGCCCTTTTTGATGTACTTTTTCTTGTTCTTGTTCTAAACTACTTTGCATGAATGGTGAGGTGAAAATAGCCAAATATCACGTTTTAGCAAAATTTATGACAAATTAACACTGTTTCGAAAATATTTAGCAATTTACCACTTTTTTAGTACTAGAGTTCCACAAAATCGAGTTCTAAATAGTACTCGAGTTCAATGAACTCGAGTTCCTAGTGAGTCGCTAGTGTGGCATTGTTGACCTGGAATTTGTGTAATTAAAAAAATAATGTGGTACTCGATATTACTGAAATCGAGTTTCTTTATAGTACTCAAGCTTCATACAGTCGAGTACCTTTTTATTTTTTTTTTATTTTTTACTTTTTTTCCTTTTTCTACTTTTTGTTTCATACAAAACTTTTACTTAGGAAATGCAGACTTGTTTTCCGCACAACTACTATGTTGACTCTATCTATATATATAGCTATATATGCTATATGCCATTCTCATCCTTGACACATATCTAACTCAATGGCTTTCTTTGTTTGCTTCTTCCTCTTGTGATCGTTGTGTCCACCAAGCTAAGGTTGCCTATTTCTCCAAAGCTTCAGTACTTTCATGAAACTTGTCAACTCAAAGAAAATGGCAAGCATTTATGGCCAAAGTGTCATCCATTTCGGCCAAAAGAAAAGAAGCATGAATTTGGTTTGCATGTCAGGTGTTGTTCCTGGCCATCTTCTTTGCCAATTCATGAAGAACATTTAATGCAAGCTCTTGCATTTCTTCACGCATGAAACTTCTTGAATATCATGTATCTTCCTGACATAGGCATGCAAGCCATTTAATGGTTTGTTGGCTAATGTCAAGCCACTAAGTTCGACTATTCAAGCCATTCCAACATAAACAAAAAGTAGAAAAAGGAAAAAAAAAAAAAAAAAAAAAAAAAAAGAAAAAAAAAAAAAAAAAAACAAGGTACTCGACTGCACTAAGCTCGAGTACTATAAAGAGATACTCGATTTCGGTAGTATCGAGTATCACATTATTTTTTTTAATTACACAAATTCCAGGTCAGCAATATCACGCTGGCAACTCACTAGGAACTCGAGTTCACTGAACTCGAGTACTATTTAGGACTTGATTTTGTGGAACTTGAGTACTAAAAAAGTGGTAGATTGCTAAATATTTCTGAAATAGTGCTAGTTTGCTACAAATTTTGCCAAAACGTGACATTTGGCTATTTTCACCTGAATGGTTTTAATAAGTTACTATCTTGTAAGAATAAATAATGACATATATCGTTCCGGAATATATATAATAAAAGATCTTTGATTTTAAAGTACAATATATCAATTCATATACTGAACAATATTCATTTAGGCAATTCATACCAATAGTGTGTTTCAAAATTTGGGAGAGGATGAATGAAAATTAAATTTTCTTATATAATTTGGTAAAATTAAAAATGAGGGGTATGGATGGATATCTTGTCTAACACCTCCCAAACCTTTTTTTGCCCCATTCAAAAACATTTAAATAAAGTGAATTAAACCACTCCATCGTGCCCCTTCTACTCTCTTCTTCACCCTTTCATCCAAAAATGCTGTAAATGTCCTTCAGGGGGATTGCAATAGTGAGCTTCCATTTGGAAAAAATAGAATTTGTGCAAAAAATTACAATTTGAATACCAAATTGTGCCTTTTGGCCCCAAAAAGCTAAAATGTCCTTAATAGGTCATTAGCAACATTTACTCAACATATGCTATAAACTGTCATTATCATTAGGAATGCATCATGATGATGCTGAAAATCGTCAGTTAGTCGCACAGTACTCATGTGCTCGAGTTAATACTTGCGAAAAAAAAAAAAAAAAGAAAAAAAAAAAAGGAAAACTCTAGGAGAGTACTGGTGTGGTACCGGCCAAAGTCCCTCCAAAGGTTAAGTTAGAAATCTTTTCATAACTCTAAAGTGTCAGAACTGGGGTGAATTATGCGTACCTTTTTTCCTGAGGGCCTTAGTGTAGAATCGACCTCCGTTTTTTGCATTGGAAGGTGTTTCCTTACGGGGAAGATTAGTATAAATGTGCGTATATTACAGGATCCCTTTCCTGTTAGAATTCTATTGATTAGGGTTAATTGTGGGACGCAAGTTGTTTTCATTTAGGATTCCTTGGAGGCCACTTAAGCCATGTGGATACCACGTGGCCTTGAGATCCGTTCGCCTCGTGTCCGTGTATCTCATATCCGTCCATGTATGGAGACTTACCGTCCACTTAGTCTAGTATCGTTAGGTCTATTTGAACGGATCTGTCATCCCTGATTTTATACTTTTCATTTGTCCCCTCACTCCATGGGTCCGTCACCCCCTCTACACGGACCTATGGAGTGACGGTTAGACTTGTTTCTTGAGAAATGCGCACAGATTGACAAGCTAGCCTAGGGTCATTAAATGTCGTAGGGTATGTGTCATTTCCCTAGTGGCCAATCTCTTGGAACGAAGCGTCCCTTCATCTTTCGCGTTGTTCCCTCTATATAAGCCTACTCTCTTACCTGTCATTTTTTACTTTCCGCGGTGAATTCATAATCAAAGCACTACCGTCTACCTTGTCAAACCAGCCTATCGTCAACTTGGTGCATCCATCATCTACACCTTTCCTGTTGTTCATCTTCAATTAGTAAGTATCCTTCACCTTTTATTGAATTCTCTTGTCATTTTTTAGATTTTGCACACCTGTAGTCTATGTAGATCCGTCAGTGTCTTAGGGTTTACCCGTCACGTGTAGGTGACAGATGTCTAGTGAGTCAAGTAACCAATTGTTTGTCTGTGAGGGAGCGGGCTACGATGAGGTGTTCTCGTCAGGTTAGAACGACCCTGGAACCTTAAGTGAAGAAAGGAATTCGTCGGCTACCACACCTTCCACAAGGGATGAGGATTTGGACACAGATAGGTTAGAGGGTGACTCTACTGAGGGAATAGTTGGTGCTGAGAGCCCCTAACCCAATCTGTCATTGGTCCAGATGGACTTAGGGAGTTTATAATACTTCCTTTGTGGACAGTCAATGACTTCATATCTACCATCAAACAATCACATTTTAATACACTTAAGGACAAGTACCAGATTCCTGTCCACATACCCCTCCGTCAACCCTATAAATTGGAGAAATGTTATTATGAGGGTGTTGAAGATGTCAGAATCTATGAGCAAATGCTGAAATCAAGGCTCAAATTTCCATTAAGTGCTCTCCACTGTCACCTCCTTTAATACTTAGGGTTGGCTGTCACCTAAATTGCCCTAAACGCTTGGAGGGTTTTCCTTGGCGCAGAGGTTTTGTACAAGGCCATGTCTGATGGGGCGCGTAGGTTGATGGTGAAAGATTTTTTTCACTACTACCGTCCGATGGAGACCGTGAAGTCCAAGGGCATGTATAGTTTTATGCCTGGGAGCCCGTTGCTAAGGCTCGTGTGTGACATTCTCGACTCTAACAAGAACTAGAAGAGTCTTTATTTTTTCATGGAGGGTGATGGGTGGATGTGTCACCCTGGTGACTAAGAGTTCATGCCCATTGATAAGACATGGGGTATAATGCCCCCATCTGGTATGCATCCATCTGTATTTAAGTTTTTAGTTATGTTAGTTTTACTTGCCACTTTAACCGTTTCCATTCATAGCCTAGGATCGTTCACAAGTCTCACTTGAGTAGTGGAGCTTTTTGGAAAAAAAGTTTAACAAGAACAAGCTGTCAGAGAGGACGCAGGCTAAATTAGTCAACTTAGATACACTCCACTGGTATTGTGATGGACCAAAACCCACAAAAGCTACCCGATGCTACGAACGTCAAGTTTGCAAATGTAAGTTCTTCGCCCAATGCGTTTGTCTATTCTTTGTTTTTTAAATTATTAACTCATTATGTCCGTCCACCTTCGTGCAGAAATGGAAGACAGCAAAAGAATAGCCTACATCAAGCAGTAAGCTGTTGTAAAGAAAGCTGCTGCAAAGGAAGGGCCTAAAGGTACGGGTCCAGCACACGCGTCATCTAAGAGGAAACCGTCAGAGAAAATTGACCGTCCTCCAAAAAAGCCCAAGTGGTACCCAAATCAGTTGTCGGGTTAAAGGCTGAACCTAAGAAGATGGTTACTTCGATAGGTCCAGGAAAGGGCAAATGACTCATGACGAGCCCTGCCTCCATCGAAAAACCACCCGTCCTTCTCCGCGAGGACTCTAAGTATGCGCTGGAGCAACTCTCGTTCATAATCACAACTGACAACTATGAGGACTTGAGTAACCACGCTATAGAAGCTGTGGGGGAGACAGGTCTTTTCAGTATTGCGCAGGTAACTGTGTCCATCCCCTTTCTATTTTTCTTTATTTTTCCTTGCTTCTAACCCTTCTTTTGTTTTTAGGCGATGCTAATGATGAAGGGTTTGATGGGTCGTTGCCTAAACCACCGACGCTAGACCGTGTTAGGGCGAAGGCGAGGTCGATGGAGGATGAGCTTGCTGAACTGAAGGCTTGGAAGAGGCGATGTGTGAGTATTGCGACTCTAACGCATACTTGATAGAGCTCGGTGGTACTTACGCGGACGGCTTCGACGACTGCCTTAGTCAAGTCAAAGCTTCTTTTCCAGACCTGGACTTGTCATATGTTACAATTGATGCCCAAGCCCAAACCTCAGTTTAGCCCGTTCATTTTGAGAGCATGGATGAATTATTCGCTGATGATGCCCTCGTTGACGAACCTCGTGGCGATGGAGAGATTGCCCTAGTTGAAAGTCAAATTAAACTCGTTGATGACAGCACCTATTAACCTGATGAAGTTATGGAAGAGAGAGATGAGAATGCACCTGTCCTGCAATAGTATTTATTTTATTTTATTTTATTTTATTTTTGGCGAATATGTAAAGATTTTTGAAGAGCAGTTTGCTTATTTTAACCGTCGCTTTCTGTATCTAGACTTTTCCCTTCACAAGCTTTCGTAATATATAAATTATCCGTCCGCTTTTATTCCTGTAGATGAATCCGTTCAGTTTATAGTTATATAAATGTAACTCATTCTTTAGGGTGAATCCATCTACCTTGTAGGTTTAAGCAAAAAACATTTGAGCTTAACGGGCTTAAGTCATCTTCTTGGGATGATTTGTCCACTATATATAAATTTTGCAAATTTAAGCAATTATTTTTGGGATGATTTCATCCAACTTAAGGATCTTGTTAAATATAAGCTTTTTCAAGATGAGTCCGTCCACTTTATGGACTTGAGGTTGAACCTGTCCACTTTTATGGACTGGTTCATCCTCTTATGGACTTATGATTTTAACTCATGTGGTTGAATCCATCCACTTTATGAACTTACCATTAGCTATCATGTTTTAGGGATGATACCCATTCACTTTGGGCTTGTCACTAATCATCCTTTGAGGAAGAAACCTGTCCACTTATGGACTTGTGTCTGTACACTTTATGGACTTATCATTAGTCATCAATAGCTTGAATCTATTCACTTTATGGACTTATAATTAGTCATCCTTTGAGGATGAAACCTATCCACTTTGTGGACTTGAATCCGTCCATTTTATGGACTTATAATTAGTCATCCTTTGAGGATGAAACCTATCCACTTTGTGGACTTGAATCCGTCCATTTTATGGACTTATCATTAGTCATCCTTTGAAGATGATATCTGTCTATTTTCATATTTATAGAAATGTAGATATAATAAACATGTGGCATTTCTGAATAACTCCTTTTATTATTATGGTAATTCATGTGTAAAAAATTGTTCTTAAAAGATAAAAAACCTACCCTTGGGCTTAAAAGAAACTGTAGACAACAATAAAAATTAAGCTAAAAGGAAATAAACTGGAAATGAGGAGTGTCGTCACTCGTCTACTGGTAGTACTACTTTAGGTGCTCTGTGTTCCATGGGTGAAGCAACTTTTGCCCGTCCAGTGTCTCCAGGTGGTATGCTCCATTCCTATGCCATGATGTGACTCTGTATGGTCCTTCCCAGTTTGGTCCTAACTTCCATTGGGAGGGGTCTGTTTTGGCACCCATCACCTTTCTCAGGACAAGATTTCCAACCTGAAAGTCCTTGTGTCTGACCTTGGAGTTGTAGTGCTTGGTCATGAGATTCTAGTACTGCGCTAACCTCTGTTTAGCTGTTGCTCTTACTTCATCCACCAGATCAAGTTGCAGGCGCATTGCTTCATCATTCTTGCTTTCGTTATGGTTCCTTACCCTGTACCTTATAAGTCCCACTTCAATCGGGATGACTGTCTCGCTTTCGGTGCACTTCAGCTGGGATGACTGTCCAAAATTCAAACTCAATGAGACTTACTTTTTGTCATGGTTTACCAACACTACAAACTCAAATCCTAACAGTTTCAAATATTTTTTAATAGGAAAAATTTTGCTAGAAAATTTAAATGAAACATTTTTTTTTGGATGAACTAAATGAAACATTTTTTGAAACTTTAAGATTTAAATGAAACATTTTAAAAGTCTAAGTTTTAATGAAACATATCTAAAACATTGAGGTTTAGAAAGTATTTTAACAATTATTGAATGATTTAGAAATGTTTCCTTATCCATTGCACATATTATTGGTGTGATGGTCACTCTACAAGTATAAGTGTTTGTGGGGTATAGAGGTAAGGGTTGGGAGTTAAATTTCCAGGAGGGAACTTCACATATATATACATTTAGATTAGGTTAGAGTATAATTTCTATCTTGTATTAAAAAAAAAAAAAAATTCTTTGCTTAATAGGTGTATTTTCCCAGATGAGCACTATACGGTTCTTTTTTCTTTCTTTTTTTTCCCTGAAAATCGTTGTACTTAATCCTTGGTTATGATTATTATTTTGGAACTACTTTCTATGTACATTCGTGAACTGTGTACTAACTTATATGTGGTCTTAGCAGAATACGTACAGAACACGAAAAATTTGGTTTTGAGTTAGGAAGTTTACGTCCAATGAGATACGGACAAATAGCAGAGTTGCTCAATGGTATTGCTGAGAGATTTGGTTGGGATAAAATAATGGAAGGTGACAATGTCATAGGACTCAAACAGGTAAATTGCTTCTTTTTATTATTATTTGAGTTTCATTTTAGTTAATATAAAGGATATAATTATGGAAAATTATTGAATATTCTAGGAGTACCATAAATGTATATTTTCCTTCTCTCACATGAATTGTGAGTCTTATCATAAATTTATTTAATGAAACTCACAATTATGTGAAAGGAGGAATAAATTTATTGTATTTCGAAAGTACTCAATAATTACCTTACAATTATACTCACAAGTCACAGTTGAAAATGGTTTCTCCATGTCAAACATCAACATGCTTTCAAATTCCCCTCCGTGTTTATTGTAAGCCAAATAAAAATTATATAGGTAAATTTGTTTGAATGAAATTTATCATGAGCCAGGGAAAGCAAAAGGTAACATTGGAACCTGGTGGTCAGCCTTAGCTAAGTGGGGCACCTCTTGAAACTTTGCATCAAACTTATGCTGAGATTAATTCACACCTTTGTCCGGTAATTAAGTTGTTTCTGAAGCCATAGGCAAACATGTTGCAATAAATAGTCTAAAGTTTATTTTTATTTGTGGGTTCCAGTTAACTTAATTGGTAAAATTTTTGATGGTTGAATAAAAAATTTGGAGTTCAATCCCTGCCTACATAAAAAATGGTGTCTTGGTCTGATGATAAAGAGTATCATCAGGAGTGGACGTCATAGGTTAAAACTCTTCAAAAAAGAGAGTTTATTTTCATTTAGTTTGGGGCCCATGGGTGATTGGTAATTTTGGCATTAGTGTTTTGGGAGGATTCATTTTCTATATAACTTCACATAGTCATGCATGTTTATCTTTTTATTAGATCAAAATATAAACTCTTTTTGAAAAACATTTTAATCTGTTGGGGGTGATAAACATCATAGAGACATTTTGAGTAGTTAATATAATATATAAAGATATACTTAACGCAAAAATTCTAAGCTCAATAGGTATGAACTCAACTATATTATATTAATCACTCACTCTTCTCAGTAGCATCCATGTGGGACTTTACTCACTCATGTATATCCAACAATCTTCCACTCACATGTGAGTCTTTCCCTCTCTTTAGGCTTCAAGACCTTTTTATGGGTCATGAGCAAGTCCTACTCACTCTTCCCCTTGCCTTGTGAGTTTTTTCTTCATCAACGCGTCTTCCATGAGTCTCTTGTATGCCATCCATAAGAACTGCATGTCAATCTTGCACACTAATCCATAGGAACCCAACTCACACTTCCATGTCCATGGGAACCTTGAGCCACACCATGATTTAGCCCATTGGCAATACTTCTTTGTTGGGTCTTTTTTCCAAAATCTTTTGTATGAGCTTTATGGACTTACCTTGTGCAAAATACCATATCTACTCCATCTGTAAAAGTGTTCTAAGTATACACATCATGTTCCCGGTCCAATTTCGAAGGGGGCCTTGAGAACCTTGTCACCTACAAAAGGGACTTGTCCAGTTGTCCCTACTCCATTTTAGAAATAGCTCCAAATATCACTTGTTAGGGAGATAAATATATTAGGGAAATACCTTTAGTAGTTAATATAACATATAGAGACACATTTAATTCAAAAGGTCTAAGCCCAATGAATATGAACTTAACTATGTTATATTAATTACTCTCTCTTCTCATTAGTATCCAATATGGAACTTCACTCACACTTATATAACCAAGATAATTGATAGCAAAACAATCTGCATATACAAACTCCTAAACCTAGCCTTGTCGCCCTTTGTTGTGTTCATTTTTTGCCTTCTGCCCTTTCTCTAAAGCACTTTCTAGTTCTTTTTGCATCTACTCGAAGATGAAACTATTTGAAACCTACATTATCTGGTACACTATCATCCAAGGGTTCTTGTGATATTTTTCTCTTTCTAAATTAAGAACGTTTTCATGCAGCAAGGTACTGAATATTAGAAATATAGAATACCGTTTTTATTTTTTTCTTTTTCGGTTGTAATTTATGCTCCCTTCCATTTATTGTGGTTGGCTAAGGGAAGCCACTTTTTATTTTATTTTTTTTCTCAACATACTTTTCTATCAAGGGTAAGATGCTTAAAAGGAACTCTTAACAGATCAAAACTCATAAACTGAATTTTCTGGTGACTATTTTGAAAGTTTGAAGACGTTTCAAGTCTTGTGAACAGTTTTATGAAATATTTTGACCCTCCATATGTGCCTTTTGATGAAATATGGGTATAACTTGAAATCCTATTGGTTATTCTCCATAATTATTATTTGTAGAACTTAACAATTTGGTTGTATTCTAAAGACAAGTTTGTGATAACCCTTTAACAACAAGAGTGTGGGGGTAAATATTGTCTAAAGATAACAATATTGTGCCTCTAAGTTATTTATTTTCTGTTTTGTCTTTGTGTTAACCTAATTCTTTCATTATTACTTTGTGTATTATTCCCATCATTTTGCTTGTAATCACATGTACATAATGTTTGAATAAGTTATTACCGGCCTAATGCTAGAGTCGGTGATGACTCTTACAATGAAAAGCTCAAATGTGATTGGTTGACACTCAGTCCTGATGTCCACCACCTCAAGTTGATTTAAGTAAAAGTTGACCAAAGCCCCCAAACTAGCCTTTGCCATATTTTAGTGAAGTGTTTGTGGTTGAATGTGATGCCTTTCACATAGGCATTGGCGATGTAAACCAATTAAAAGGGACAAATAATTGGGTTAAAGTCGTAGTAGTAGGGGGTTTATTTTATGGATTCATTTTTAAGCTTTAAGATTTTAGTGATGTTTGTTTGCTACTTATTCATACCTACGGATTTTATTTCGAATCTGAGATTAGAAGAAGCCCAAGTTTCCTACCTTCATTAAAAACAAAATAGTGGACTTTACTTATCCAAGAATCAAAAGGCAAGTTTGATTCAATGTTTGTAATGATGCATTGCATAATGTTCATTGTTGCTCGCTCCTCCTCGCTTATTCCTAACTAATAAGTCAATTTTGGCATATTTCTCGATCACATGTCAATCCTTAAATTGATGGGTAAAGCGATATAGGATTGGCGGTGACAGATCCCTGAGTTTTAGCGGCTTTATATCAATCGATCGATCTGATCATGACAAAATCACAATAATTGTATAAACTCCTTTATTTATGCTATGCTATCTCTACTACCTTCAAAGAGTGTGTTAGACATGAATATAAAATAATAATAATTTATAACTGATGTGTTGATGAATAATGTCTCGATAATTGTTTTAATCTATTGTTTAAAAATTATTTTGGACTTAGTTTGTTGAGCCTAACTAATACAAGAGTGTTTTGGGTGAATTTAGCTAGCTAAATATTTGGTTTGTTTACGTAATTTTTTTCTCCTCTTATATTCAAAAAGTATAACTCATCCTTCAAATAAATAATAATATTTTGTTGTAATAAAATTTATAATTTATTTCATTTTTAAGGATTGATATTACTAAAGGATCATTATTTTTTCTAATGGTAATAAGTTTAGATATATATTTTAATTTTCTTGATACAATATGTAAAAACTCACATAATTTTTTATTATAAAGAATCACATATTTTTTTAGTAAATATTATTAGTTAGATATATTTATTTTTATATTTTTAAAATTTATAATTAAATTACTTATGATGTTACTGATTCGACCATTGGTCTAACCCCATTCGAACTAGAAATCAGCAACCATGCTTTGAAGTTTGAACAAGTTCAAGCATTGCCTAGACTTTATTGGTGTCTATAGTTTGCTGCAATTAATAGCCCTTAGGGCCTTTGGTGTAACTAAGTGAGCAATTCAACAGGAGTTGGCCCTAGAGCTAGGCCACTTAAGCCATGGCTAAAGGCACCCTACTAGAGAAAATGCTCCTAAAATTGGGGTCAATAAGTGATTTTTTATGGAAAAAAATTATCAAAACATTAATTGCTGTCAAAACATTAATTGCTTTATGGGAAATACAAAAACTGTCAAAACATTAATTTTTTTTTTCTTTTCCAATAAAAACTTTCTTTAAATGGACTGTTAACCTTTGCCTTAAGGGCATCCGTTAGCATTTCCCTTTTTAAAAATATGTGAGTAATGCTATTACAAGTTTTATTATATATGGTTTACAAATTGATGTGTCACCGATCACATAAATTAAGTCAAAAAACTCATTTATTATCTTATAGAAGTGAGTAATGCTATTACAAGTTTTATTATATATGGTTTACAAATTGATGTATCACCGATCACATAAATTAAGTCAAAAAACTCATTTATTATCTTATAGAAGTGCTACTAATCACATTCATTGAAACATCAATTTGTAAGATTTTTGTACTAAATTTGTAGTAACTTTAGCATTATCCCAAAAAAAAAAAAAATTATGAATGAAAAATGCTAAAGCTACTACAGAGTCTACCGTAAAAAATTTACAAATTGATGTGACAAGATTATGATTAGTGTCACTTAAACAATATAATAAATAAATGTTTGGATCACCATTTTTTTATTTGGTGATATGTCAATTTGTAAAGCTTATATAGTAAAATTTGTAATATCTCTAACATCGCTCAAGTGAATTACTCGGACTAAAAAGTAAGAATGATGGATTTAAAATAAATAAAATTATGATATAAATCATTAACTATTTATTATGTTTAATAAACTAAATATATTTTTAAGTAATATTTAAAATATAAAAAGACTTATTTAAAACGATAGGACTCAAATTGTATTGAGCTGGCTCTAATTTCAACAATATTTCTTAATCTAATTCAAACCAAGAAAGAGATTTGTTGTTTCGATGGTTTAATTTGAATCAGCACACTCACTACATGTGAGTGCATCAAATGGGATTATAACCCATGGTTAGTTACTGACAGTCATAGTTGCAAAAACATAAATCATATTGTAAATCAATTTTTAATTTTTCTATATTATATATTATATTGTATTATATTGTGTTTTGTAAGATACATAAACAACTAAACAAGAGGCAAAGATGACATGTTATAAAATCCAATCATTAGATATGAAACTAGGTTATCATCGTAAACAAGGGGAGAAGGTGGGGCATCATTATAAATAAATAAATAAAAAATAATTTTCAAACATTGGGATTAACTGTTTGATTTTCTACGTGATAATGATATTCTCAGAATCTTTCTTGTGTAGGTCATTGTTTTGTTTTTGTTTTTATTTTCAGCATTAGCATGTAGCGGTGGCGCCGCATACTTGCAAAAACATAAATCATATTGTAAATCAATTTTTAATTTTTCTATATTATATATTATATTGTATTATATCGTGTTTTGTAAGATACATAAACAACTAAACAAAAGGTGAAGACGACATGTTATAAAATCCAATCATTAAATATGAAACTAGGTTATCATCGTAAACAAGGGGAGAAGGTGGGGCATCATTATAAATAAATAAAAAATAATTTTCAAATATTGGGATTTCCTATTTGATTTTCTGCTTCATAATGATATTCTCAAAATCTTTCTTGTGCAGGTCATTGTTTTGTTTTTGTTTTTGGTTTTTTTTTTCAGCATTAGCACGTAGCGGTGGTGCCGCATGCAACGATATGTATGATTTTATGTACTTGTAATATATATAAATATAAATATAAATATATATATATATATATATATATATAAAAGTGTTATATATATAATTATTTTTAAAATAACATATTTTATTTATTTTATAAAGAAATTTATCGAACACCTTAACTTAAGAATCTCAAAAATTTGAGTTTAACAAAAATTCACAATATTTTTGCAACATATTTAGAACTAGAGTTGGTTTCACCATTATTATTTTATCCAAACGTAATTATGATAAATTATAAGTTTGAAAATAACTTTTCTTTCAAACCTTTGTCTTATATCCCCACCTACCCATCATGCCATGTGACCGGTCTTAACCACGCCTTTTTCCTTTATTTATTTATTTATTTTATTTATTTTATTTTATTTTTTATTATTTTTAAAGAAAACATTCACTACCCTTTTTTAAAACTTTATTTTATTAAATAATAAAAACAATGCATTTTCACTCGGATGGTTGCGAAGTAGAATATTTCAAAAAAATATTTTATACATTTTAGAGTGTTTGTTTCACAATAAAATAGTTTGTCACCTATAAAATATTTTCAATCATAGAAAAACCCAAAGAAAAGTTGTATAAAATGTTTTACCATTGAAACTAAGGTAAAACATTTTTCCAAAATTCTCACACAACTCTCCCCCCCTTGACAACTGTTGTTGTCTCTCTCGACAACTCTTCATCTCTCTCACTCTTTGGTCCTCTCTCCCACAAACAGACCATCATGCCACTCATAACTAGCCATCGATCTAATCATTGGTGCCACCCATCATCGACTTCACCTCCACCATGGTCAGCTCCACACACTGATTTTCATGTTCGAACTTCCTGGGTTTTTTTCATTATTTTACAACTCCAATGTCTCTAACTCCACCTTCATTAGCTCCCCCACCGGTTCTTAGAATAGGTTTTCTTTTTTTGCTAGTGGAATTTTTAGGAATTCTTTCTAGGGTGGTCACAAATTATACAAAAATTTAATTAAAAAAATTTGAATATATTGACACCACAAAATGAAATAAAATGAAAAAGAGCCCAAAATAATGATAGAGAAAAGAAAAATAGAGAAAGTGAAATAGAGCAATGGAGATACATGTTACGATTGCGAGCCAAGCCACTAAGGAGCAGAGCTCATGATGTTAACGATGAGACTCATGGCCACAATCTCTCTCTTCATACCGTTTTTAGGAAAATGAAATTATGGATTATTTAATTATTTTTATGGAATGGGTTGAACGAGTTATTAATCTGAATGATTAGGGGTTTTAATTTGTTTTTAATGAGCTTTTGTTCAAGATTTTTTTCATTTGTTGTTGTTTGGTCTAATCTTATTGTTTTTGAGCTGTTTTTGATATTATTTGAGCTCATTTTTATTCTAATTTGAACTTTTACTTATGTTTTTGTTTAAGGGCATAAGGATCATATTTGAGGGCCAAGATTATTTTGTTAAGTAATGTTAGAGACACAACAAAATGTCACAACAATTTTTACATTAGCATACAAAAAATTTTAAATTAGAGATTATAAAAAAACCTATGTGTGAGTTGTCATGCTAATTTGGAATGTTGTAAAATTGTTGTGACATTTTATTGTGTCCTTAGCATTATTCTTATTTTCATTAAATTAAATCCAAATTATTGATATATCAACTCATGGTGATCAATATTTTTTTTTAGAGTAGACAAAACATGCTGGGTGGGCTTACTGGTCTCTGTTTTTAGGCTGGGTTTGTGAATTTTATTGGGTGGCTATGTTGGTTTGTGGGTCACGGCGATTGTTGGGATTGTGGGTTGTGATGGGTGGTTGGTCGGTTTTTTTTACTCTAATTTGTGGATTTGAGTGGTAGGTGGAGTGATGATGGATGGGTTTGTGCCGATCTCGTGGTGTTTTGGATGGCCGGTGGAGTGGTGATGGGTTGGGTTTTGTTGATTTGCTGGTGTTTTCTTGGATTTGTTGGGTAGTGAGATTATGAAAAAAAAACTTCATTTTATTGTGAAACAAACACTTGAAAATTATTTCTCATTATTTTAGTTATACAATCAAACATTGTAAAATGAAAACGTTTTCCAAAATATTTCACTTCGAAACAAACGGAGAGTTAATCTATAGCAACTTATTTCTATTTTCTTCAATCAAAAAATAATAATAATATGTGGCATTTTTTATATATATATCTTCTTCTATAGCATTTGGTAATTTACTTGGTTAGCCTTATACTCCTCAATGCTTTTGCTTTTGAGGAATGATATTATTATATAATTTATTTATTTATTAAATTGAAATAAACATAAATTATGTCCTCTCTCTCGTGGTTTACGAGTTTCTTACTCCTCTAGGTTGCCTAGGGGTTTAGGGTTTTTTTTTTTTTCGTTTGTTTTGTTGGTTCTCTTCCCTAACCGAAATGGATGATCACATGTACTTTGGCAACGAGGGCAAGTGGATCTTACATAGTAGTACCATTTTGTTCTTAATCCCCAACTGTAGGCACCAAAACTTCTATTTAAGCACGGACAGAGAGAGTAAATGCAAAGAATTCCCACTTCCGCTCTCAGCCTGTTTTCTCTAGGAAGATTGATTCCTCTTAAAATATTGCTTCTATTTAAGGAATCAAACGCCAATACCAACACTAGTCAACACCACAAATCCTGATTTCATTCCAAGTAAAAGAAAAAAGAAAGGTTAATTATCCATTGCAAAAGCTCATTTTTATGCTATCTTATATACCTAGATATAATTATTTAATCAATCTTGAGTCCTACATGGAAGTTCCCTTCTAAAGTATTCCCATATGCATGCAGTTATTATGTATTGCGATTTTTTTTTTTTTTTAAATTTTTTTTGCAAAATTTATAATTATATCTAAATGGTTGCTTTTATAGAGAAGCCAGGAGAACGGTCCCATCCATGCCTTTGATGGAAAATAACTTTCCACATGACATTTGATGTCTCATTAGTTTTGAAACTTCTTTTCGTTGATTAAATGCAACTTGTGTCCTTATTTGCTTGAAATGCTAATTTTATTTTTTATTTTTTTTTTTTTATTATTTTTATTTTTTTTTATAATCATTTTGTCAAGTCTAATATTAATTTGCAAGAGTCAAGAGAGACAAGGAATAAGCAAGATTTCCTAGCTCTCTCTCTCTCTCTCTCTCTCTCTCTCTCTCTCTCTCTCTCTCTCTCTCTCTCTGTGGCTATGGTCTTCAAAATGAAACCTCACTCGCATCAAATCAAAATTCCATGCAAATGATACTAAATTTATTGACGTTCTAGATAACTATCAATTATCAAAGTTTTGATTATATCTTTGGACGATAAACAATATCTTTTCAGGGTCTCCTAATATCAAGATTTATATTTTCGAATACTAAAGTTAATGGATCATCTGGTTTGCTTGTGTTTCTTCAAGAGCAGGCCATGGCACCCTCTTCGTCGACAGTTTTGCCGCATTTCATGCTTTCAGGTTGGGCAACAAACGATTTGGGGGTGTCAAAAAAGAAGGGAACTTGTGGGGGTATCATTTGCTTGCAACGTAACTCATTTGAGCCATGGAAATTGCGTGTACACAGTGCACGAGTGCCAACCAACCGAGGGCATAGACTCATTGTTGCTGCAAACCCTACAGAGGCAGCTGTAATTCCAAACAAACCATTGATCACAAAAGAGGATCTTGTAGCATATTTTGCCTCTGGATGCAAGCCTAAAACAGAGTGGAGGTATGGTTTTTAGTGTTTTTGATGCCCACCAATGGAAAATTTATCCTTAGGGATGGCTAATAATTCACCCTCTCTCACATGGGATCACATGCATTATTTTGAAAATTTTGGATAATTAAGAAGTTCTAGCTAGTATCCAAAATGAATATTGTTAATTTATCCAAAATTTAACATTTTCCTTGGCCGCATAACAATTTCAATAATAAATATTATTAAATTAACACTATTTTAAATTATTTAATAATAGAAATAGAATATTGCGCTTAATTTTAAATACTGAAAAATGCATTTTAACAGCATTCACATCTAACTCTTCAAAACTTATTAAAGGGCACTATATAGCGTTTTGTATTTTTCAATCTCTCTCTCTCTCTGTGAAGGCGGTCGATCTAGCCATAGGTGTTAGCTATGGAATGTAGGATATAGTTTGTGGTGGTTGAATTGACTATGGGAGCATTAAGTGGTCATGTGTGAGAGAAGTGCAACACCAAATGTAAATCCTCTAAAAATTTCAATTCTAAATTGATGTGAGAGAGTTGATACCCTCACCTTCTTCATCCTTCTGATCTCTTCTATTTTATTGCCCAATTACTCTAGATGGGAGATGAACAATGGTGAAAAAAAAGGTCACCTCAAATATAATCTCTCACAACTCTCATTAGTCATTTATCAAAACAAAAATCTCTCATTTGTCATTATTGTATTTCTTTCTCCAATAACTCCATAATCATGGAATTCCCACATTTGATGAGATTACTAATTTTGAATGATAGACGAAAAAAAGGCTCTTCTTATTTGGGATGAAAAGAAAGTAGATAAAACTTTGGATAAAAAAAATGGGTATAAAACTTTCATGGTGAAAAACTAAAATATTTTTTTATCCTCTCAATTTTTTTATCCACTAAAATATTTCTGTTCTCCTAATCAAACAGAGTTTTATGTCAATGGTAGACCCAAATAAGAAACAGGTAATAACTTATAAAGTCAATTATTGTAAAAAGTATTGTATTAATTATTGCATATGTAGCGTTACTATTCTTTCTGGTCGTTTTTCTCCCTCTCTTTCACTCTATGACATAACCACCATCACCAAAGCAATCTCCATGCCCTTAGGGGAAGCTATACTCAATCTCTAATTCAATCAATGAGATTATGTATGTGTTTGGATATGATTATTTTTGCGTTTTGCATCCATGTCTGGACTTTCATGCGTTTCAACCTTTTTTTTCTCTCTCTCTCTCTCTCTCTCTCTTTGTGTTCCGTGATTGTTGACTTAATATAGTGTGAACAGTGCACATCTCAGCAACTTTTTCAGCACCTTTTAATCAACTTTTCGGCAACTTTTTAGTCACGGGACCCACAAACCTAACTTTTCAGCAACTTTTTCATTAAAAATGGGTCCCATGGTACTATTTACACATTTAAAAATTATTTTGCTACAGTGTTTTCAATTTTCAGTTTCAGCAAAATAAATTCTATCCAAATGAACCCTATATATCTTGGGATTTGGACATTGACCAAGGCTTAAGACAAACAGATATAGAACGTTGACTATGTTCCTCTCTTTCCAGCTGACAAATTTCTTTTGTACTTAATAGAATCTACGTCTTTTTGTTTTTTTGGCTGAATAAAAGACTTTATTAAGGTCAATTGGTAAATCTTTAAAAACCTTTATGTTTATGAGTAGATTCTAGAATTTTTTTTCCAAATAACATTAAATATCAAAAAATTTAGTTAGTTGTCACATTTCAAAACAATGTTGGAAACTAGCATCTTGAGTGTCTAAAACTTGAGTTCCAAAATAAAACTCGAGTTTTTAAGTCTCGATTGTAGGTGGTGGCAGAACTCGAGTTTCTAAGACTTGAGTTTCATTCTACTTCCTCGTGTTCTTCTGAGCTAGACCCAGCGTTCAATCGTCGTCAGATCGTTCCTCCTTCGTTGTCAGATCGTTCTTCCTGTCATCAGATTGTTCTTCGTTCTGGGTTTCTTCCTTTGTTCTTCATCTCTGTTCTTCGTCGTCAGATCGTTCCTCCTTCGTTGTCAAATCGTTCTTCCTGTCATCAAATCATTCGTCGTTTTGGGTTTCTTCATTGTTAAGGTTGGGTTTTCTTTTTTGGGAGATGCTTTTCTTGTTTTTTTTGGTTTTTGAAAAAAATTTCATGTGGGTTTCTTCATTTTGTTTTGCTAGACCTTCAACGTTCTGCTAGGTTTCTTTTTGCACTTAGAAAATTGAGTCTCAGAGACTCGATTTTGATTTGGTACAACTCTAGTCTTTAAGACTCGAGATTTATGTGGCATTTTCCTGTCAAGTTATCAAGTATAAAGCGAGTCTCTGACACTCGAGTTTTATATACAACTCGAGTTTTGCTGAATCCTTTCAAACGTCTATTAACTTACTATTTTATCGTCCCTTACTATGCTAGTCTACAAAATCCCTCTAGATTCTATTATCTACTCATAAACATAAAGGCATAATCTACTTATAAACATAAAGGTTTTTAAAGATTTACCAACTGATTATCTACTCATAAACATAAAGGTTTTTAAATATTTACCAATTGACCTTATAAAACTTTTTCTAGTGGACTAGATGCAATTAGTTTTTATTTTTTTGGTAAATTACTTTTTAAACCTTAGAGATTTAATTATGATTCATTTAAACCTTATTTTTTTTCAAAATGTTTTATTTAAACCTTGAAATTTTGAAAAAGGTCTCATTTGCACCCCCACAGTTTAGTTAGTTAGTTGTTTATTTAGACAGAATTTTGACACATGTCGTGACAGCCTACAATAACCAAAAGACCAAATTGCCCATATATTCATTAACTGACCTGGTTCCTCACTGTTTTGTGGCTTTTTCCACTAAGTCTCTCGCTTCACTCCCTCAATCCAGGTCAATTATATAAGTTTTTTGAAGATCCGTTTACCCATTGCCTTATGAGTTTACCTATCAAAAAATAAATAAATAAATTCCGGCATTGTTGTTGGGTAAACGCAACAAAAAACTTACATAATTGACTTAGACTGTGGGGAGGCGATGGCAGAGGAAGCTAAGAGAGGGTGGCGTGGCAGTCATCAATGGGGCGGTGGCTTTGTCAAACCTCAACAAACTCACCTTTTTTTGTTTTTTTTTTCTTTAAATTTCTTTTTCTCTGTCTTTTCTCTTTCATTCCACTTGCAACTCTCTCAAGTCATCTTCTTTTTCCATTAAACTTACATAATTAGCTTAGATGGAAGGAGTGAAGCGAGAGACTGAAGGGAAGAAGATGCGAAACAGTGGGGGAACCAGATCAATTTATGAGGGCAATTCAGTCTTTTGATTATTGCAATTGTCACATCATGACTTGCACATCGGTCTAAATTTTGTCTAAATTAAAAATAAATTAAACGGTAAGGTGTAAAGTTACAAAATCGGAAATAATAGTTTAAGAGAGTAAAATGTAATTTTTTCTAATTATATTCAAACATTAGAATTTTGGATAAGTATCACCTTTTTTTTTTAGAAACTGGATAAGTATCACTTAAACCTAAGATTTTGAAATAAATTCATTTAAACAAGCCAATCACATGATGTTTAATGGTTTAAATATTTTTTAATAAGAAAAATTGTGCTAGAAAATTTAAATGAAACTTTTTTTTTTTTTGGGAACTAAATGAAACAGTTTTTGAAACTTTAAGATTTAAATCAAACATCTTAAAAATGTTTTAATGAAACATATCTAAAACATTGAGGTTTAGAAAGTATTTTAACCATTATTGAATGATTTAAAAATGTTAGCTTAGTAAGGGTACTTACCCAGATGAGCACTATACAGTTCTTTTTTCTTTTCTTTTTTCCCTGAAAATTGTTATACTTAATCCTTGGTTATGATTATTATTCTGGAACTACTTTTTATGTACATTTCTGAACTATGATCTAACTTATATGTGGTCCTAGCAGAATAGGTACAGAGCACGAAAAATTTGGTTTTGAGTTGGGAAGTTTACGTCCAATAAGATATGGACAAATAGCAGAGTTGCTCAATGGTATTGCTGAGAGATTTGGTTGGGATAAAATAATGGAAGGTGACAATGTCATAGGACTCAAACAGGTAAATTGCTTCTTCTTTTTTATCTGAGTTTCATTTTAGTTAATACAAAGGATACAATTATACTCACAATTGAAAATGGTTCTCTCCGTGTCAAACATCAACATGCTTTCAAATTCCCCTCCGTGTTTATTGTAAGCCAAATTAAAATTAAAATTCTATAGGTAAATTTGTTTGAATAAAATTTATCATGAGCCAGGGAAAGCAAAAGGTAACATTGGAACCTGGTGGTCAGCTTGAGCTAAGTGGGGCACCTCTTGAAACTTTGCATCAAACTTGTGCTGAGATTAATTCACACCTTTGTCAGGTAATTAAGTTGTTTCTGAAGCCATAGGCTAACTTGCTGCAATTAATAGTCTAGAGTTTATTTTCATTTAGTTTGGGGCCCATGGGTGATGGGACATTTTGGCATTAGTGTTTTGGGGGGATTCATTTTCTATATGACTTCACATCGTCATGCATGTTTATCTTTTTATTTGATCAAAATATAACCTCCTTTTGAAAAACTTTTTAATCTGTTGGGTGATAAACACCGGTAATATATTTTAAGCAATTAATATAATATATAGAGATATACTTAACACAAAAAATTTAAGTTCAATAGGTATTAACCCAACTATGTTGTATTAACCACTCACTATTTTTAATAAAATCCAATGTGGGACTTTATTCACTCATATATATCTAACAATCTTCCACTCACATGTGAGTCTCTTCCTCTCTTTGGGTTTTAAGTTCTTTTTGTGTGTCATGAACAAGTCCTACTCATTCCCCCCCTTGCTTTATGAATTTTTTCTTCATTAATGCATCTTCCATGGGCCTCTTATATGCCAACCATAGGAACCACATGTCAATCTTGCACGCTAATCCATAGGAACTCAACTCGCACTTCCATGTCCATGGGAACCTTGAGCCACACCATAATTTAGCCCATTGGCAATACTTCCTTGTTGGGTTCTTTCTCCAAGATCCTTTGTGTGGGCTTACCTTGTGCAAAATACCATACCTACTCCATTTGTAAAAGTGCTCTAAGTACACACATCATGTTCTTGCTCCAATTTCGAATGTGGCCTTGAGAACCTTGTCACCTGCAAAAGGGATTTGTCCCTACTCCATCTAAGAAATGGCTCCAAGTAAACACATCATGTCCTCATTCTAATTGCAAAAAAAAACTTTGATAACCTTGTCACCTTTACTGCATACCACCATAAACTCATATCTCACTTTGTAAAGTTGTAATTTACAACTATTTTGTGTTAGCTTTAATTACGTGCCAAATTTGATTGTAATTTCTTCAATTATATTTCCTTGTATTTATGTGGGTTTTTAATTGTAAGGGATGAGTGTGAGAGAGTGTGAAGACTCAAGCTTAAAAGGATGAACAAGTGGATTTTGCGAGTATCTTGCGAGAAACTTACTTGCGAAATAGTCACGTGTAGATCACATGATTGGAAGGCGAAGAGTCATGCCAGCTTGGAGGATTTTGCGAGTGTCTCGTGGATAAGGCCTTTCCACAAAATACTCGTGAAACATTTTGTTTGGCAAAATGTCATGTTATTGTTTTACCAAGTTTTCATATTTCGCTAAGTGGGGTTCGACAATGGGTTTGAGTCAATGATTGAAAAACGTCATTTTCTTAATTTAAATTCGCGTAAAAATTAAGGAACTATGGTCCTAATTGAACCAGAGAGACAGTAATTCACATCAGTGTCATAGAATTACTTAGCATAAATACCATACTATTAGGTTAGGTACCATATGAGCAGGTTCGGCACAACCCTTGGATAGCTTCTTCGATTTCTCGATAAAGAGAATAGGACCAACAGTGGTTCGAATGTATGTATAAAGAATTTCTTTTTTTTATACTTCTTACTATTAAGTAGTGCTCATAAATCTCATGATAAGTACCCAAAGATTCATAGTGAACTTCGATAGGAGCTTCTCTTGAAGCAATAACGCGTTGGTCTAGTTGCCACCAGAGTCATAAAGTACTATCTAAATTGATTCTTACACTATATTTACCCTCATTATCCAGATATTGTAAGAAGTGTTTTTCAGAGAGAAAACCCTAGAAAATACATTTGAGAGTTAGAGATTGTTATACCCATAATCATCTATATCTTTCCTTGTGATTTTCCTCTACTCTTACCTCTCCATCTTTAAATCCTTGAGAGGTTGATAGTCCAAACACTTAACATACCCAATCTGAGTATCAAGTGAGATTTTGGTGCTCCTGGGAAGCATTAGAATGAGCCATTCATTGGCAGACGCAATTGGACTAAATTGTGGGATTCAGGAAAGTTAGAGAAGACAAGGTTCCGAGAAGCAATTTGGTAGCAAGAGTTTGGAGCGCTCAAGAACATTGGGAAGACTAGGCTTGAAGGGTCTTTTGTTATTCGTGCACTTCAACTTTATTCTCTAGTGGATCGATTACCACTTGGAGGGCGGCGGAGAGGTTTTTCGCCAAGTTCTTCAGTTTCCTCTTCAATAACACGTCTCGGTATTATCTTGTATTTGCATTTTTCTTCCCTACTCTTTAAGCTTTTCTGTTATTGTTGATATTGGATGAATATGACTTAGAGTAGTGTTATTGGTTGTTTACGCTCATTTACTCTTATTCCACACTTAGTTTAAGTTAGAGTAAAAGCAAGCTAGCCATGATTTTTATTAGGGGTCTAAACAAGCTCTTGTGTTTTCACACAAATACGAGCTTTCACACTTGTTAGGGAGATAAATAAATTGGGAAAATACCTTGAGTAGTTAATATAATATATAGAGACACATTTAACCCAAAAAGTCTAAATCCAATAGATAAGAGCTTAACTATATTATATTAACTACTTTCTCTTTTTCATTAGTATTTTCTAATATGAAACTTCACTCACATGTATATAACTAATATTATTGATACTTTATTAGGATAAGAAAGTGAAAAATCTGCATATATAAACTCCTAAACCTAGCCTTGCCCCCTTCTGTTGTGTTCATTTTTTGCCTTCTGCCCTTTCTCTAAGGCACTTTCTAGTTCCTTTTGCATCTACTTAAAGATAAAACTATTTGAAACCTACACTATCTGGTACACTATCATCCAAGGGTTCTTGTGATATTTTTCTCTCTCTAAATTAAGAACGTTCTCATGCCGCAAGGTACTGAATATTAGAAATTTAGAATACCGTTTTTATTTAATTTTCTTTTATGGTTGTCTTTTATGCCCCTTTCCATTTATTGTGGTTCGCTAAGGGAAGCCACCTTTTTTCCTCGACATACTTTTCTATCAAGGGTAAGATGCTTAAAAAGTGTCTTAGAGCATTCATATCTTGTTAAAAAAAAATACTCATCTTACTATTTACAAAATTACTTTATCTATTTTATCTATAAATTTTCACACTTGTTACTCATATAGGCTAATTACTAACACTAGTTTATTATCCACAATTATCACGGCTCCTGCTCTCCCTCAACTTAAGTACATTTTCATGAAACAAGGTATTCTACTATTCTATATTAGTTTAAAATAAATAAATAAATAAAAGGTATTCAATATTAGAATAGTATTATATATTTAGCGAGTTTATCTTTCTCTCTTTTACTCTCTTTAAGTTTAAATACATTTTCATGCAGCAAGAATAGTTTTTATAATTCGAGTTTGTCTTTTAAAAATTAAAATACTTGCTTATGCAAAAGAAATCTCTTGATATATTTCATTTCAAAGGTTAAAGCTGTAGCTGGAACAATGGGGATTGGATTCCTGGCAATTGGTTTCCAGCCCAAATGGGAAGACAAAGACACGCCTTTGTTACCAATGGTATTGTATATTGCTCCTTCCAACAACTCTTTTTTTTTTGGGTGTTGGCATAAGCATTTATACTACTTTGTTGTACAAGTGAAAACATTACATAAAAATAGGGATTAGTCAAACCAGTAATTACATGGGAACCTCTCACAATTAAACGACGCCCGTTCATTAGCAAAACTCCAACATCTAAATCATAAGTTTTACTTTCAAAAGTTATCAATTTTAGTTTTTCCATGAAATTCCACATTCGTCTAATGCTCTTTACCTTAATCCTTTTTCTTTTTTTTTTTTTTTGAAACAGGACAACCTTCCCAAATTCCTTTTTCTTTTCTTTTTTCTTTTTTAACAGTTAGATAGGGGAGGGGAAGTTTAAAGCATAGGCATAAAACATAACAAAGGATGTCCTTATCACTTAATTTTCTTTTTCCCCTTTTTTGGTGGTGGATGAATAAGAATCTTCATTAGGACCTTAATGAATCAAGGGAGGAATTCGATCCTTCTCCTCCTAGACCGCTTAACACCTCAAATGTTATAGAGAAATTAGAATACATTTAATTAGGCTAGAATAAAATTTCTATTTTGTGTTAAAAAAAAAAAAAAACTCCATAGTTCTCGGTTAACCTTTCTATTATTATTATTATTATTATTATTAAATTGACCAAGCAATTTTGCTCAGGCAAGATTTGGGATTGCAAGGAAGTTTTTTTCCAAGCGTGGCTCACTTGCACTGGATGTGATGCATAGAACATGTACTGTTCAGGTGAATGAATTTAGTAGTTGCGGTGATAAAGTTCAAAAGCTGGCTAATTTTCGAAATCTAAAAAGGCATTCATTGATCGATTCGGTGGAAAGACTTTTGTTTCAGCTTAAAACTTCATAATGCACATTGATATTCACTTGAGCTCACTTTGAAATTGTATAGGTTAATCTGGATTACAGTTCCGAAGTTGACATGGTCAGGAAATTTCGGGCTAGTCTTGCTTTGCAGCCTGTAAAGTCTATGGCCTTCATTTTCTTGTAAAATTCTGATTTCATTGAATTTAACAACTGTAACAAAATGAAACAGGTAGCAACAGCTCTATTTGCAAATTCACCCTTCACTAAAGAGAAGCCTAATGGTTTCCTCAGCATGAGAAGGTTCTTTTACAATCTACCATGAAATTATTTTCCTTGCATATCTCAAGATATTTGCTTCCTACTTACTACTCTCCTGTTTTTTCTACATTTAAACAGCCAAACTTGGACTGACATTGATGAGAGGCGCACTGGCATGATTCCCTTTGTCTTCAATGACTCTTTTGGGTTAGTTTATTCTATTGTCACTTGTAGAAGATAGCAATCTATATGTTGACAATGACATTGCTCATTTTGTGAGAAAATAAATAGATCAATAAGGCTAGTTTGTTTCAACAAAAACCTTTTTTTTTTTTTTTAATATAACTCGTTTTCATGTGTTTGGTTGCAACTTGCAACCATAAAAATTAGTTGGCAAACATTTTTCGAGGTTAGGTACACATAGAAAATCAATAAAAAAATTATGACTCTAATATTGATATGAATCACAACTTTTATTGATATCACAATTAATTTAGACATTTTTAAATTTTCTTTATGCAGGTTTGAGCGCTATATTGATTATGCACTTGATGTTCCAATGGTTTGTGTTTATCGGCAAAAGAAGTACATTGATTGCGCTGGAACGTCATTTCGGGTTTTCCATCTATTACTCAATATATACTTGAAAGTCTCTAAATATTTGGGCTGTCTTCTTTAGCTATGCTGTTCTTTCCTTAACATTAATTTTTTAATGTTTATGAAATTTTAGAGTGAGTTTGGTAAGGTGGAAAAGTGAGGAAAAAATCTGTAGAGTAAATGGAAGATAGACGATATCTTTTCTTATTTAATAGGATTGAAAACTAGAAGCAAAGAGAAAGGGAGAGCTGCTTATTTTTATTCTGGACCCGTAATTTTTTGATTTTTTGAAAATGAGAAAAATAGAAGGGCAAATGGTTAAAGTAAACGATTTGACAATCTAAAAACCTTCAATCTATTAAAGACAATTCAATACAAGTGTATATAAGATACTTTGTTTTGTATCAATTTTTATGTCCCTTCTACCAAACACTTACCATAAAGAACATTTTTTTTTTCCTCTTCCATCCTCCTTCCATTTTCTTTTCACACTTTTCTATCCTGTTACCAAATAAAGCTAATAATCTATTTAATATATAATTAATAGTGGTCATATCTTCATCAATATGCAGGACTTCATGGCAGGAAAACTTCTTAGTCTTCCAGGTGAATTTCCAACCCTAAATGATTGGGAAAATCATTTGACGACAATATATCCGGAGGTCTGTTCCTTGTGTGGGCAATGCCCATTTTTTTGTAATCTTCTATATTTAGGTGTTGCTGTTGAATTTGGAACTATTGCACCATGCAATTACCCCTTAATGTGAAAGAGAAAAGTTTAAAAGGCAAAAGGTAAAAATGTACATGTGAAAAGGAAAATAGTTAAAAAAATTTTAAGGGAAAAAAATAAATAAATAATCTAAGGATTGAGATTCAAAGTGAACTATTTAACTTTTGATCTCAACCTTTACAAAATAATTTCACAATGGTTATTGCATTAGATCTCAAACTGTTAGTGCCTATACTAATATTATTATCAAACTTCCTTCATGATTTACTAGTGCATAATAATATATGTAATACCTTACTTGTTCAGGTCAGATTAAAGAGATATTTGGAAATGAGGGGTGCTGATGCAGGACCTTTGACGATGTTGTGTGCTTTACCAGCATTTTGGGTAGTAGTCTCTTTGTTTTATTTATAAATAGTCAGTCTTTTCTTAAATGATTCAAAAGCACATAATTATATGAAATAAGCATCACTTTCTAAGATATTTAATTAGAAACATTATAGAACTTACACATTTGACTTGAGGACCAAGGATATGAAACTAGTAATTGAGAGATTTTCAACATGGTTAAGTGATTTCAAGATAATATTATGACCGTCTGTTGTAGAGTCATGTCCATGCTACAGCTTAGATACCATATAACAAGTTAGAGAGAGCTGCAACTTATCTTTGATCATTTCCATAAAATTTCCAAGATCATATGTCATACGACTTACGTATATTTAGAGACAATTAATCATCAAATGATGTGTGCCCAGTTAATTTGGATAACTAATATCCCAACAACTTTCTAATTTTAGTTATTTGTTAAATTTCAGGTAGGTTTATTGTATGATGAGGTTTCACTACAAAATGTTCTAGAAATGATATCTGATTGGACCTCGGAAGAAAGACAGATGTTAAGGGATGAGGTAATGCAAGTACTATAAAATATTCTTTATTTTGTAGATATTCTATTATTTTGTCTTATTTTGTATTTTGCATGAGTAATTAGCATGCAAATAATACAAAACTTATAAAATAATGTGTGATTAGCATTTTGAAAGAAGAAATGATTTCGATTCATTTTGCAAATAATACAAGGATGAAAGAGAGATGTTATTTAAAGGAGAAGGAAGAGAGTGAGACTGAGAGAAGATGGAATTATGAAAAAGATGTCTATCTAGATGGAATTTGTAGCTGGGATTTTGACTCAACAATTTGTGCCAATAAGTTCGGTGAAAATTTTGAATTTCCCCTTCTAATTATGCTAAACCACAAAAAATTACAAGCAGTAGAGTTTAGAATGCCAATTAAACCCCAAATTTTAGAAAAAAAGGCATGGTGTTCAAAATAACAGTGGTATGCTGAAAACATGTATACTTTTGGCATGTTGGATAGTTTGGTTTTGTATTGCAAATATTAGTGTTCGACTGTTGAGAAGATTGTAAAGACAGAACCAAATATGAGGGGTTATAGTCTAGGAAAATTTAACCTCTTTCGTGAATCTAGTTATATAAAAAGGCCATCAACTGTTATTTTTCATGTCTCAACAAACGTGATATTTTCAGATGTAACGGGCAGTGTTCTTTGATTATCAAAGTAGCATAACTTTGATAAGGTTAAGCCTCTGGTTACGTTTCATACTTTAACAATCACATCATAGTGAAACCATCATCTATAACTCGGATACATATGATGCTTTATATTCTCTGTTTAATTGTTTTTTACTAAAAGAAAAAAATGCATTAGTTTTATTACATCTTTCTATGGAACTGAGATGACAATTCTAAATTAAACTTTTATATCATAGGTTCCTAAGACTGGTCTAAACACACCATTTCAAGGAGGCTTGCTAAAGGATGTAGCTGTAAGTGTGATAAAGTGGGCGAAGGTAATTTAGGCAAAAAATTATTAGTGCCGTTGTTGTTTTAATTAGTTGGCTATCTTCTAATACACATACGTATTCTTCTGTAGGATGGCTTGGAAAGGAGAAGCCTCGAGGAATCAGTGTACCTGAATGAGCTAGCAGAGGTTGTTGCAACAGGTAAATAATTTGTAAGGAATGTGTGTATTCTTTTGTCTTCACAATACGCAATACATGCATGATATGATTTTAACTATTGCAGGTGTGACACCAGCTGAGAAGCTTTTGCAGATGTATAATGAAAAGTGGGGACATAATGTGGATCATGTCTTTGAGGAGCTACGCTATTGAGTTGAACTAGCTAGATTCTTATGGCAGTTCACTAATGCCCTTTGTTGTGTTGTTTAACCTTCTTGTCCTAAACTACTTCTCATAAATGGTTATAAATAGGTTACTCTCTTAAGAATTAATAATGATGCTTATCACGTTCCCCATGACTCGAACATGCTCAATAATTATATTTGTAACTAATTAAAAAATAATAAAGGACAATTATATTTTGCCACTCTAAAATATATTCCTGTTTATATTTACCACCTTAAACTTTCAAAATACAAAAGTATCTGTAGGGAATTAATACGAAATTCTCAAACCTATGAGAAACAAAATAGAGAAAAAACACGTCAAAGAAAAAAAAATAATCACACGCACAAGACAGTATTTACGTGGTTTGAGGTCACTAGTTGAAAGTCCACTTTTGGTTATTTTTTCATGTTAGCTGGAGAAGCAACATCATGAAAAAGTTCAAAGCAAACTATCACTACTACATCTACTATGGAAGCTGAATTTGTGGCATGCTTTAGGGCCACAGTTCATGGATTGTGGTTGCAGAATTTTATCTCAGGACTTAGAATTGTTAACTCAATTTCCAAGCCATTGAGAATTTATTATGATAACTCTGCAACTGTGTTTTTCTCTAAAAATGATAAGTATTCTAATGGTGTGAAACACATGGAATTAAAATACATTATGGTTAAGGAAGAAGTTTAGAAACAATGAGTGTCAATAGAACACATAAGCACACAACTTCTAATTGCAGATCCATTGACAAAGGGGTTACCTCCTAAGACATTTAAGGAACATGTTAATTGAATGGATCTTGAACATAAAACATGATGGTTGTTATTTTTAATGTTGTCTTATGATTTTGACACTTGGAGGTCTGATTAAATGCATTTCTGATTATTCCTATTTATTTTATGTACATACATATATGCTAATGAATGAATAATAACAAGAATAGTCTCTAACAAAAGAGACATTATTGTTGGACCTTTAAGTCAGTTCTTATTTATAGGCTATATTAAACAAGTTGCTAGTGTTGTAGTACACAGAAGAAACTATGTCATATAATTGATATGGAACTACCATGACTCACATTAGTGGGTTTAATTATAGTATTATGAAGACCAATTTAAAGTAAGATAGGATATGTACCATTGTGCACCTAATAATTAATCTTATTAAGCCTTGACGTAAGTTATCATACAGGCCAAGTGGGAGAATGTAAGACTAAATTGTCTCATTTGATAACATATATGAAGTTATGAAATAGATATGTTATGGTTTAATAAGAAGTTACATGTCCTTAAAACATTGGTTAATCGAGAAGTTTCCTAAGTAACTCCAACTTTGATGGGCAAGTGGAGGTTATATGTACAAGAAATTTGGTCTTCTCTCTACCTAAAATAAAATAAATTAATTAATTTAAAAAAAAAAAAAAGACATTCAGCGATCCCATCACATACACTGAATAGTTTAAGAAAAAAGAAGGTCAAGAGAGAGAAACCAATTCTATAAGAATTAAGTGCCTTTTATACTAAAACTCGGTCTTAAGAAAATTTCAACAATGGATCAAGGTAAGTTTTAAAATTAATTTGTGTAGTTGTGAAATCATGATGATTCAAGATCTTAGAATTTATATTATGGTTGTTTATAATCTAACAAAATAAAGAAAACATTTACAACTCTTAGCCATTGTCCAACATCTCTAGAAAAAAGAGTTGGATCAAACCAATTAGTCAAAAATTCTTTTTTGGGGGCTCAGATTTTAATATGTTTGTGTTTTCTTAAAAAGTGTTCATGAAAAATATTATACTTTATGAGGAAGGAGCAAACGAAAATCGTGTGAAGATTCTTGGTTCAATGTGTTTGAACAATTGAACTTCTTAATTTTATATTCACTTTTTTAGGGTAAAATGCAAAACTGATTCTCTAAATTTCTTTAGATTTCATTTCAGTCCTCTAACTTTGCTTTTGTTCATTTTAATCCTCTAACTTTCAAGTTTATTCAATTAAGACTTTTTCATCAACTTTTGTTATATGTTATGGTTAATTTTTCAATTTTATAAATTTTTCTTCAAATTTTTTAAAATAAAAAAATTCAATTAATGATCAAAAAATATTTTCCAATTTTTTTTAAAAATTTTTTTTTAATAAAAGTTAATGGAAATGTCTTAATTGAATAAATTTGAAACTTAGAGTGTTATGACATATGTGTTTCATATGTTAGGAACATATGTTACTATTTTATGTAATTGGCTAATTCTTTGACAATTTGACAAAATGCATTTTACTTGTATTTAGGTAAATCTAGGATCTGTTTAATGTTTCAAGAAACAAGGTTTCAAGTTTAAGTATTAAAGTCATGCAAGTTTGTCCAAGAACCAAGTCAGAAAGTTCTATTCATCAAAGCTCGACAGCTAGCATCTGTCAAGATTTAAAGAGAGTTGTTTTAGCCCGAGGTTCAACAGCTGCTTGACAAATAGATATTTGTCGAGATTTATGAAAAACAGATTTTTCAATTCTGTTTTCATCCAATCCGCGAATGTATGTTTAGGTTTTTTTTTTCTCACAACCTTAAACAGATATAAGGATTATTTTAAGGGCTGTAAAAGGTTACAGAAGTTGCATAAGAGCGCAATTGCACAAGTGTGAAGAAGAGTGTGACCAGAAACCTAGTTTGCACTAGTTCTTCTTTTTCTTCAAGAAGCTACTATGTTTGTACACCATAGGGTTTTGTGACCAAGCAACTTCATGATCTTCATCGTCTAGATGAACTGAAGAACTTTATAACCAACATCTTTCTCAAGTTGGTGATCAAGTCACGTACTGGAATCCGCGCAATTGATTAGTCACGTATTGAGGGCCGTGCATTGAAAATGAGAGATTGTCACTACAGAACAAGTCCAATTGGGTATTGGGGTAAGGGTTCAATTGTAGGTTGGTATAAGGTACTGAGATTCCTTTACTTGTAGTAGTTTGTTTTGATAATAGTAGATTTTCGAGAGTGGTGACCTTAAAATTACCCGGTGGGGTTTTTGTCGTGTAAATTTTCCCCATTTGCAAACAAATCACCTTGTCAATTTAATTTTCACTGCATACTTAGTTTAATTGGTGATTTGTTTGTGCTATCATGTACATTGCATATTAATTTGATTAATTAATAAACTTGGCTAATTAATCAATTAATTTATCACAAGAGGTCAATATGTTTTTGACCTATCATAGAGGATGAAAGTGAACAAAAATAAAATTAGAAGACTGAAATGAAATCTGAAAAAAGTTAAAGGGTCAGCTTTGCATTTTAGCCTTTTTTTTAATAAGTAAGGGTACATTTGGTATGTCGTAATATATAGCTCCTGTAATGGAATAGTTATTCATGTGTAATAGCAATTCGGTCATTTAGTTACATCTTTATTACATGGATTAATTATTACATTGGAATGACTATTCTTTAAATTGAAGAATAACTATTCCTCTTTAAAATGGATGTAATAGTTATTCCTTAGTATATATAATAAGTTTTAAAATTAATATATTTCTAAAAATATAAAGTTTCCTTATACATCATCTTTTACAAGCTTTCCATATGTAACAACCAAACTTATGAATAGTAATAGTTATTCCATTACAATGTCTTCTATTCCCAGTAATAAAGATTACTGTTCCTAATGTAATCTATATTCAGTGTACCAAATGTACCCCAATTTCTTAAGATTATGAGTTTTGATTAGATTTCTTTCTTTCATATACGATTCTATAAAGCTTAATTGATAGGAAATTGTAATACAAATTGAGAATTTCAAAGGCTTGATTTTAATAATACAAGAATGAATTAAAATAAGACGTTTATATTTTCTCTATAATATATTTATATAGCTTTATCCTCATTAATGAGATTATTGGGGATTTTTTTTTTTTTTTTTTTTTTTTTAAGTGTGAACCTCTTGAATATTAGAATTTGACAAATTCGACACATTTTTTGTTTCTTTTGAAAGGAAGGGGGCAAGAGGATCATAATTTTTGGGGGACAAAATCCTAGGAAAAAACTATTAATTTTCTTAGATAATTTTTGGCTTTCTTAAAGTGTGGTCATGTTGAATATTAGAATTAAAAAATTTAAAAAAAAAAATCTTTTGAGAGGAAGGAGTTCATAATTCTTTGGGGGTCAAATCCCCACAAAAAAAAAAAAAAGTTTTATTTTTCTTAAGGGATATATATATTGTAGGGATGTAGGCCCAAATATATATTGGGCCTTGACTCTTGTCTAAGGAGGCTCACTAGTCCGATGATAGATTAATAGTAAGGAAGACGTAAGACTTTGAACTTCACGAGCAAGTTATGACTGTAAAGGTTGGGGGAGGTGGACCGAGGAGGAATATCCCCTCGGTTAAACAAAGCAAATATCAAAATGTGTGTCCTAGCATCTAGGGTGACGTTCTAGGAAGTTCTATTGATAAGGACATGCATTATAAACGTATAGAAGGGATGAAAGCTAGGAAATATCTAAGGGAAAGTTGCTACCACCACATTGAATGCTCTGTAGCTAACTCTCTGGCCACATTAATGAGGAAGTGATATCTGAATAGTGTTTTTCAACCTTACAACTACCCCCAAAGACTTCAAGAGAGTGCTGATGGGACAATTATCAACATAAGCAATCTACTGTCCACGTGGAGGGCAGAGATGAGAAGGGAGAAATAGTATAAATTAAGAGGAAGACCCTAAGAGAAAAGGATCGGAAAATGAAGAAAGAAATACTGTAATAATCAAAACTCTATTTGTAACAAACTTCAAGTAATATATACAAGAACTGATCTTCTCAGACTGTGTCGAGGATAATTTTCCTCAAATAAAACTAGTCCACTTATACTTTATTGTCATCTAGATCTATTATAATTGTTACCTAACTCATTATAGCCTAGTTTTCCAACCCACTCTCTACAAATTCATTGTATTGACTTATTAGACCAAGACCCATTTACTTTTTGAGCTTAGGACTCAAACTGCGTCCTTACATATATATATATATATATATATATATATATATGTAAGGACCATAAAGGGGGAAGGGGACGCACTGCTGAAGAGAAGGAGACGGAAGTACAGTAATAATGGAAATAATGTAAAGAACTTGAAAGTAAATAGCTTGAAAGTAAGTAACCTGAATGTAAGAACAATAATAAGGCGGTAGAACCAGCCAAGCAGTATATATCAAAATAATTTAAAGTAAATAAGAACAATAGTTCAAAATAAATGAAAGCAATTTAGAACCATCCGGTATGGCGGTAATCCGTCCAAGGTGGTGGTAGCAACAAGTAAAGTAATGAACATAGAACTGAAAATACTTCTTATTGAAAGTAGGATAAACACTTACAGTAGTAGTAGTGAATACAAGATCTCAACAGTTACAGGTTAACAGTTACAAAGCTTGAACTAGTCCTAGTTACAAGGTTTGTAGGATTACAAGGCTTGTAGTGAACAATGGTGAACAAGGTAGTAGTAGAACAATAGTAGTAGGGAAGCAAGTGAGTTCTCTCTCAAAGAAGGCTAGTTCTAAGGGAAGAGAAATCAGAACTAAACTTTGCTTGAGAAAAGCCTCAAAATATAAGGGACAACCCCCCTTAAATAGGCAAAATTCGGAGTGAACAGTGTCATGAATAGTAACGGATGAACAGTACCAGTGAATAGTGACAGATGAATAGTAAAATTTGGACTATCTCTTCTTTTTTGACCCAATCTTGTGAGGAATTTTGTAGGATTTTGGGAATCCTCCGTAGTGCCCTATAAGTGTAGGAACAAGGCTTCATCATTGGTGTCCTTTAGAGACAAAAGAAGCCAATAAGAAAAAGGCCAACAAAAGGAACTAATAGGCATGCATTTTGTTGTCTTCACGTGAACATCCTTTGGAAGCATCATAATAGTGGAAAACCAGCTTCTAACAGTAGTAAATATTGGAGCATTGGCCATTGTGCAGGCTAGACAAATAAGAGAATCAAAATCTTCCGCAAAATCCGGAGTATTATGAACCAGTACCGGATTTTCCGCAACATATTTGTGAAGAGCAATATTTTATCCTGGCTATTGTGCAAGCCAAACAAATAAAGTAACACCAGTCTCGAAATAGTAGTGACCTCATCAATCAGTAGAGGGAGCATCGGAGGGATAACCATCAAAAGGATCAAAAGGACCTTGTGGAGAATCAAAAGGACCTTGTGGCTCTTGAAGTCATTAATATAGACCTTGTGGCTGTTATTAAGAAACAAAAGGACCTTGTGGCTAGTTCTACAGCCAAGTAAATAGATTCATAAAGTAACACCAGTCTCGAAATAGTAGTGACCTCATCAATCAGTAGAGGGAGCATCGGAGGGATAACCATCAAAAGGATCAAAAGGACCTTGTGGAGAATCACATACATGCTCATGGTAAATAGCATACTTATTACAGAATCCACAATATAAAATTGGCTCAAACTTTGGGGTTTTTCCTGGGATAAGGAGACTGTTTAGATTAGGATGATCTTTTGTTTGTAGGTGAACAAAGGCATCAGCATAGGGTTTGGGACCAAAAACAGCAATTCTACCTGTGCTTCCTATGAAATGATAATTTTTCCATAGATCATGAGCAACTTCGCGAATTTGATTATTAAAATAATTCCTCCATCATTTTGCAAGACCAGAAGGATCTTTAAAGGACAATTGAGAATTGCCTTTGAACCAAGGCCCTTGGTGAGTATGACCATTGATGAGAATAAGATGCTTTGAGGGGTTAACATTCATCCAGTTATTTCTCTCCCATTTTGGTAGAGTGCTCCAGCATCTAATGGTAACAAACGGTCTAGTGGAAGAGTTTTCAAACCCTTTAATAGCATCCTGAATGATCTGTGGAAGTTGGCTGGCTTGTTTATGACTTGTCAACTTTACAAACCTAACAAAGCCATATTCAAACATTTGGGAAAGCCAGCTAGAATTAGGATCATCATCATCACCATCATCTGAATCTTCATCAGTGAAATATGAACCATCACCAAAATTAATAAGGAGACCGGGAAATGGATGTTTCTTTTCATACACTCTGAGACTGCTCCCAAAGTGATCTTCCCATTCAAGTTGAATAAAAACATCATCACCTTCGTCTATTTCATTAGGGTCAGGAATAGTAGCAGTAACAAGTTTTCTGAAATACTTGGACCATAGGTCAAAAGACCTAGACATAACCTTGCTATCTAGAATACGAGATTGTAAATCTGAAGGCAAGTTGGCAACAGCACTTCTTAACATGGATTGGGTCTTAAGACACAATCTAGCATAATCAGTGCCCATTATAGTAAATCTGAAGGCAAGTTGGCAACAACACTTCTTAACATGGATTGGGTCTTAAGACTCAATCTAGCATAATCAGTGCCCATTATAGTCTTTTTATCCATCGAATGGATTTCCTCTTTGCCAAAGAATTGACTAATGTAGGCTTTGAGACGGCTCACAAGAGCCTCATTTTTTGAAACAGGGTTGTTTTCTGGAACAAAGTCAATATTTGAAGCAAGGTCATTATTTGGAATAAGGTTACCATAATGGCTCATGTAAATCTCGTTTTGAGCAGTAAGGTTAACAAGGTGGATTTCAAGGGCTCTAAGGGTTTTATGAAAAACATTACTATGGTTTTTGGTAAAAGCAAACTGAAGGTTATCAAGAATGAATTTAATAGAATCTGGTAATTCTGAATAGGTTCCATTGTGGAATTGTAGATTTCTTGACAAAACTTCCTGTAAAGCAATTAATATATCACCATTAGAGTATGTCACCTCTGCTGGGACATCTCCTTGAAGGGATGTTGATCCACTGGGTTTTACACCAGAAGATGCGCCTTCATGCAATTTAAAAGGTCGTCTCGCTGGGAAGCCTTTGTTTTGAGAATAGTCCTGTGTAGAAGCTTTTCCCTTGTTTTTCCTTTCCATAATGATCCACTTACTAGTGGTATAAATATGAATATTATTATTATCCCACTTATTAGTGGTATTTATCCACGCATCATTGTCCAGTTCCTGCAAAGGATCATCGATAATGTTAGGATAATGAATAGTATTTAACATTTTGGTATTGTGAAAATTACCTTTAAAATCATCAGAGAAATATTGGTAAGAATTCATCATTAGTTCTTCAACAAGTTCATTCATGGGAGAGTCTTTTTTGTAAGACAGACTATCAATATCAATTTCAAACTTTGAAGCAAATTTGAATTTTACTTTCTGTCAAAACGGATCAGTAGTAATTCCATCATGTTCAACAAGAAAGGGATACAAAGCGTTAATAAATGGCAGACCAAGAATCACTTTATTAGTCATGTTTTTGACAAGAACAGAAGGAATCTTGAAACAAACATTATCATGGCACACCTGAGCATCATTCAATTCATACTTAATTTTCATTTGAGAACCATTAGCAGAAACCAATCTTTCAGTAGATTTCTCAAAATATTTTGAGGGAATTAATCCTTCTTGGATACAGTTCATATCTGCACCAGAATCAATCATGGCAATAACAGTGAAATGATAATCAGGAGAAACAACAATTTTAACTTTTGTAAACCATTTTGGAGGACATAATTTATTAACAAAAGCAAGTTGGGGATCAGTAAAAGTATCAGGAGTACCTTTATCAGAAAGAAGAGCTTGTTGACTAGATTCATCTCCATCACTGTGCTCATTTTGTTCTTTACTGGATTTATTAAGATTTTTATCAAGTTTTAACATTGTCAATTCTTGTTTGAGATTATTGTTATCACTTTTCATGCTTTTAAATTCATGTTTTAATTCATTCATCTCTTGTTTAACAATATGGATTTCATTATGGAGATCATGAACAGTTAATTCTTTAGATTTCTTTTTATTAAATCTTTCCAAAGTTTCTTCAAAACTTATAGTAGATTTTGGTTTCTTACCAGTTTCATTTCTTATCAAAATTTTCTTAAATCTATCCAAATATTCTTTCTGGAGTTCAGGGTTTTGAATTTGATGAATTAGTTGAATTATTAATTTTTCATCTTCTTCAGTCTTGGTGAGAGTATCAACAACATTGCAACAAGAATCTCTACAACCAATTTTGATATTAGGAGAATCAGAAGAATCATCAGCAGATTGATAACAAGAATCAGATGAAGAAGAAAAATCATCTTCCAAAGAATCAAACGAGTTGTTTGATTCGAGGATTCTGAATAACTCTTCTTGCACATTATCATCAATGTTTAACATGTTGAACTTGTTTTTCAATTTACCAGGTTTTTCTTTGCAATCTTTACTAAAGTGTCCAGGTTTACCACAGTTAAAGCATTTACCTTTACTTGATCTTTGTTTAACATGTTTTTTAGAAACATTTTTCTTCTTAGCATAGAAATCATTAGGTTTAACAAAATTATTTCTGTATTTTTTATGGCTTTTATCATGTTTTTTACCTTTTTGCTTAGAAGGAGCAATAGGAGGCAGACCATATTGTTCACAGAAATTTCCCATTTCATATTTAGCTTTTCTTTTATTCTTTAATTGGTGTTTTAACAATTTTTCATCATTACACATATTGATACCAAGTTTTTTAATAGTACTGAAAATATCACCATAAGTTAAATTATCATAATCAATAGAATCATTTTTACCCATTAACTCTTGTTTTACCTTATGAGCAAAGATAGGAGGCAGACCGTCAATAAACTTTTCTTTCCAATAAGGCTTATGGCAATCTTTCCGGAGCATCACCCTGGAAGTAAAAACATCTTGATACCATCTGTAATCAGACATGGTTGGACAACTCAAATTATTCAAATAATCAGAAACACGGGATGAAATATTGGATGGAGTACCAACAAAATGTTTGAGAATGGTATAGATCAAGGTATTAACACCATCAGGAATACCACGACCAATACTTTCATCAAAAATAGGCAAACCTTCATCATTCTTTTTAACAGCATGTTTAATAGACTCTTTGGATTCTTCAGTGATGTATGAATCCCACCATCCACGAAGAGTACCAGAAAAACCAGTAAGAAGCAAGTTAACAATTTCAGGTTGATCAAGATCATGGTTGTTTTGATAAGCAATACCAACCATAGACATGTGACTCATTTTATTAATGATTTCCTGTTCAGACAAACCATCAATATTCCATTCATAGAGCTTATCAGCAGAGACAGAAAACTGTGTTTGAAAAGATCTCTCTTCAAACTGCATATCAGGAGGAGTAGGTTTTGGATACCAATTTTTTGTAAAAGACATGGGTTTGGAGTTCCCAACAAATCTTTTAATTTCTGGGAAATCATCATCAAAGATTCTTTTTGCAGGAACAGAAGAAACAGAAGAAACAGTATCAGAATCTGTATTTTCTTCAGAAACAATTTCTTTTTTGGAAATAGTTCGATTAATTGGAGTACTTGTAGAAGTACCAGTACCCTCAGTTTTAATCTTTAAATTAGAAAGCATTTTGTCAACAATTTCAAGAGTCTTGGACTGAGAAGTTTTAAACATAACTTTTTCTCTTTGACTGGGTAAATCAATCAAAGGTTTCTCAGTTTTAACAGGAACAGATTTTTCAGAAACAGGAACAGATTTTTCAACAAATTTTTCTTCAATACGGTCAAGCTGTTGACCAATAATATGCAAAGATTGATTAGTGAAATTGTTTTGTTCAATAAGGCTAACAATAGGAGTTTGATCATCAGCAATTTTGAAAGGAGAGGCCTTCACTTCCTCTTTTGTCACTTCATCTTTCTTGGTAGTTATCAAAATAGAATCAAGAGGAGGATGACTAGATCTAATAATGGTTTTATCAATCTTAACAAAATTTGATTTCTTTATCACATTCAAATGTTGTTTTGAAACCTCATTATTTGGAACATAGTGGTTTTCAAGAAAATCAAAAAACAAAATATGTTTTTTCAATTGGTTCATCATTTCCAACCATTTTCTTTTAACACGGTCTTTATCAGACTGAGCAAAATTATCTTGGAAATATTTTCTCTTGGTTTTGTTTGAAGCAAGCATAAACTCATTGTACAAAGAGTCCCAATCAATTTCAAAATCATCATTTAAAACAGTCAAAACTCTTAATTGATTTTGGTAAACAGGAGGAGTTTCAATAGGAGAATCAAAATCAGATGGAGTAACAGAAACAGAGTCTTCCTCATCTTCATTAGCAGTTTTACTAAATGGAGTGGAAGTTTCAGGTTTAGTTGAATAGTAAACAGAGCTAATTTGGGATTTATCACTTGAAATACCTTTTAGCTTTAAATCAGAGGCTGTTTCCAAATTCTTTTTCAAAAATTCATTGATCTCGCGATCTCTTTTTGAAATACTTTCAGATCCAGCAAAGGAATGTCTTCCTTCGTTGATCCTCAAAGGTGGATTGTTTTGAAAACTTATTTTAACAGTACCATCAAGATATTGTTGAATATGGGTGAGATCAAGCTCATCAAAAATGGGTTTAGCAGGAGGGGTTTCTTGTCCTAACACCCAATCATTAGGAAGTTTAACATCTTGCCATTGAATCATTTTTGGAACTTGGATTTTGGCATCAGGAGTTGAACATTGAATTAACATGGTTTTACCTGAAGGTTCTCTAGGCATTATAGCACAAGGATTCATTTGAGTACCCATAAGTCTATAATAAATGCGGTAAATCAAAGCAAAAGGCTTACTACCCTCTTCCATGTGATAACCAGATGAAGCAATGTTCAATGTCAAAGCTTTAACAATATTAGGATCATCCAAAGCAAGAGTAAGATCAGGATAATAGTTAAAATAAACAGGACCATCATACAAAGAAGCAGTGATCATACCAAGAATGCTATCTTTAAAAATCTTAAATCTAGCATCTCTTAAACACATGAGAACAGAAGCATTAATACCCTTTCGGGTGAGTGGTTTAATAGCAACTTGAACCATACCAATATGCAAATAACTGAATTTTTTAGCAGCAATGAAGTCATTAATATTCTTTTTAGTAAACAAACAGCATTTTTCATGAATTCTCGAAATAGAGAAAATTTGTTCAACAGTTCTAGCTTTATAAGTAGAATGAAAAGTACTTTCAACAAAACTAGTTTTATAAATAGTTTTAGTATCAACTTTAGGAATAGTCCATTTACGAAAATCAGGGATCACCTCATTATCATCAATAGTGTGATCTTCTTCATTTACAATATCAGGAGGACAACTAGTCTTGGAGCTGATAGAGGAGTTGGATCTCCACAACTTATCCATACTATCCTAGGTTCAACACTCAGTTATCATGTTTTTCTCACAACCGTTGCATTTCGTAACACATACCCTAACCAACCTTATACCTCTCATGCCCTACACGCCCTCTCTTGGCTCAAACGGGCCTTACAGCTAGGTTCTAGGACTTCACTTTACGACTAGGGTGGCGCCAACGACAGTAAGAAGGGAACACAACAACAGAATATCAAGCGTTCAGGTAGACACGGACAAGAGACAAAGAACACAACCACACTACCACCGACCAGAAAAGAGTGGCTCTGATACCATAAAGGGGGAAGGGGACGCACTGCTGAAGAGAAGGAGACGGAAGCACAGTAATAATGTAAATGGAAATAATGTAAATGCTTTATATCCTTTTCTTGTTGAACATGATGGAATTACTACTGATCCTTTTGGACAAAAAGTGAAGTTCAAATTTTCTTCGAAGTTTGATATTGATACTAATACTACTTCAAACATGATTCATGCTAAAATTAAACATCTTCAATTTCTTCGGCAAGAAGTTAGATACAAGAAAATTGCTGAACAAATTTCTGATAAATTGTTGCAATCCAAAATTGATAATTTTCAAAAAATGTTGATTGATGATGTTTGCTCCGATGTTCCTAATGCTTTTTGGCATAGAAAGAAACATATTGTTGATTTGCCGTATGTCAAAGATTTTGATGAGAAAAATATTCCCACTAAAGCTCGTCCTATCCAAATGAATGTTGAAACTGTTGAATTTTGCAAAAAAGAAATCCATGATTTGTTTTGGAATAGTCCAGAAAACGAACTTTGGTTTGGAATAGTTTAACCTTCTTGGCTGAGACAACAAGACCATTTCTTTTGATAGTATCTAGAAACGAATTCAAATGTTTCCAATGTTCGTCAATAGAGCTAGAGTAAACAAGAACATCATCAATATAAACAATGGTGAAATGACTGAAGGAGTTAAAAATATCATTCATGATGTTTTGAAACTCACTTGGGGCATTTTTATGACCAAATGGCATAACATTCCACTCATAATGTCCAAAAGGAGTGGTGAAAGCAGTTTTGTACCTATCATTCTCATTAATCTGAATTTGCCAAAACCCAGATTTCATATCAAACTTGGAGAACACAACGGCTTCATTTAGTCTATGGACAAGGTCATTCTTGTTGGGAATGGGATACCGAATCCATTCTAAAACCTTATTCAAGGGTTTGTAGTTAATGACTAATCTTGGGGTTCCTCTTTCAAACTCAGCATTTTTTTGGACATAAAAGGCTGAACAAGACCAGGTTGTGTTATGAGCAAAGATAGGAGGCAGACCGTCCATAAACTTTTCTTTCCAATAAAACTTAAGACAATCTTTCCTGAGCATCACTTTGGAAATAAAAACATCTTGATACCATCTGTAATCAGACATAGTTGGACAATTCAAATCATTTAAATAATCATTAGATGAAATATTGGATGGAGTACCAACAAAGTGTTTGAGAATAGTATAGATCAAGGTATTGACACCATTACAAACAATACTTTCATCAAAAATTGGCAAACATTCATCAATTTTTTTAACAGCATGTTTAATAGACTCTCTGGATTCTTCAGTGATATATGAATCCCACCATCCACGAAGAGCACCAGAAAAACCAATAACAAGTAAGTTAATAATATCAGGTTGATCAAGATTATGGTTGTTTTGATAAGCAATACTAACCATGGACATGTGAATCATTTTAGTAACGATTTCCAGTTCAGACAAACCATCAATATTCCATTCATAAATTTCATCAGCAGGAAGAGAAGAAACAGAAGGAACAGTATCAGATTCTGTATTTTCTTCAGAAACAACTTCTTTTTTGGAAATAGTCCGATCAGCTGAAGTGCTTGTAAAAGTACTCTCAGTTTTAACTTTTAAATCAGAAAGCATTTTTTCAACAATTTCAAGAGTCTTGGACTGAGAAGTTTTGACCATAACTTTTTCTCTTTGACTGGGTAAATCAATCAAAGGTTTCTCAGTTTTAACAGGAACAGATTTTTCAGAAATAGAAACAGGTTTTTTAACAATTTTTTCTTCAATACGGTCAAACTGTTGACCAATACTATGCAAAGACTGATTAATAAAATTGTTTCGTTCAATAAGACTAACAATGGGAGTTTGATCATCAGCAATATATATATATATATATATATATATATATATATATATATATATTTATATATATGTGGAAGTGAGGATTTTAAGTTCCTAAAAGGAGTTGGAAAACTTTTCTAAATGGGTTTACCTTTGGTCGGCCCATCCACTCTTCTTTTTGGTGGTTAAACTTGTGAATGACGAAAAAGGTAGTGGATATTTGTGACGTGCATTACAGAGAAATGTTTTCTGATTGAGATAGGCTAGGCTATAAGTCCAGTCAAGGTCAGTTTTGATTCATCATAATTCTCTACTAATTTTACGAAATCAAGTGGCTGCAATGTAGATAAATGGGGTGCAAGGTGGTCTATTAGTACACTTTCTTAAATTTCTTTTCTTTTCTTTTCATGAATTAGCAACTTTTTATATAATAAAAAATATAATAATAAAAACTGGCTTTTATAGTCATCCCGAGAACAAATGATCCCATTCTCTTAAAACTGCAATTTCAGATGGTATTTTTAGAATGCATGAAATGCAAATATATTGAATTTAGTAGTTTGTTTCTTGAAATTAGCTTGGTAGCATTAATTAAATTTCAAAAGCACACAACACAAACTTAGGGGAATAATAACCTAAGGTCATTCAAGTGCTTTTTTTGCTACTCATGAACTTCTACTTTACTAAGTGCCCTTATGGCACATGATAGGACTTCTGTCGCTAGACCTACTTCGCAAATTGAAATGGCAAATCTTGGTTGAAGGAGAGGGCAAAACTGAATTAAATTTTGACCCATCGGATCTGTATTTGCTTTTCCATTGTACTTCAAACTAGAACTCAATATACAATGAAAATGTAATAGGCATGTAACATTGTGACTAAATTCTTGAGTCTTGACTCTTTGCTTAAATTCATGCCTGCTCTTTTCACAAAATATAATACTTACACCAAGAAGATTCACATAAGCTTAGAACCGTCAAATTTTGAATCAACAATTTTAGCTAAAAATAACTAACCTTAGCCAAATTCAAACCCAAATTTTTTTAAAAAATCAATCAATATATTAATATCAAGGACTTGCTCATTTTTGTTAAAGAATCATCTGCATTGCTGCCTGCGAAAATTCCTCTCAGAAAGAGCTCTTGTTAGTGAAGATTTCAACCTTCTAGCCCCTGGTCCAGGCTTCAAAACACCATAATTCTCACTTTGCAAAGCTGAACACGTATTATACATCTCTCCACTCCCAGAACACCACCCACCATATGTGAAATGTCTGTGGTGTCTTTTGAGAAGCAGTCGATCAATTTTGTCGAGAACTCTGTCATTTTTCTTGAACTTCCTCGCAAAAGGGCGGTTGCTTAGAACCGCACCTCTATAATCTTTAAGTCCAAGGGACCTAGGGTGCTGCTTCGGTGGATTATCCCATGTAATGTAGCGGAGGTCATGGTTAACTGTAGTGTTCCTGTAGTCTTCAGAATTGCATGTCAGAGTCTGGAAATATCCCTCAGGAGATGATACAAAGTTGGTATAGTAGAGGAGGAGAGTCCTTGGCAAATTGTCCCAGCCCACTATGCAATACTCAGCAAAAGATCTTGACAGTATAGTCCAAGCTGAACCTGGTTTGTGGATGGCAATAAAAACAACATAAATAGAAAAGAAATCACCATCTTTAAAAAGGCAATTGTTCACAATAGACATGATAATATCACTAATCAAATAGGTTTAATTCGTATATGATGCTTTGTATGGCAATCTTGGAAATGATAAGGTTCTCCATTGGACTGGATTTTTCTGTGTTGTTGAGGAGCAAGTTAAAGAAAAAAAAAAAAATATATATATATATATATATATATTTAAAACTATGAAGTTTCCTCCAATATAAACAATCGTTTACATGATTCGCTAGTCTTCACAGTAATTGGATGACTATGCGCTAAATTGATGCATTTTCCCTTCAGTGACGGCTATATGAAGCAAGTTGTTTATTCTGTATCAATGTTGATTTTCAAGTAATTTTGGCTATCCTGGGTGTCCATTTTAAACAATAGGTGCGGCAATGGCACATTTGTTGGATGAGCCGTTGGAGAGATCTGGTTGGGAGATAGAATTTTTGTTCCTAACAAGTTAGATTGAATTCTATGAGAACAAAATGTTTCTAGCATTTTCCCAACAATCTTCCTTATAAACAATTCTATGATTTTAGGTAGTCAAATAACTATAAGGGAAGAAATCAAACGTTATCCATCAATAGTTCATAAGAGCACTTGCAATTATTTTCCCTTTGGAAGAAAAGTATATATATATATATATATATATATGAAGAAGAAATGTAACACAGAGAGCCATTTTTAGTATTATACATGTATACTTTCCATGTTCTGGGAACCAGACAAGGCACACCCGTCACAAATTTTATGGAATATTGGAATCTAATGAACTGAGAATTCCATTGTTTCTATATAAGGTTAAACAAAAATATCCTATTATAAGTTAAGCATTCATAATCTCAATAGCTCTGAGAATAAATAATTGTAGGCTGTGTTTGGAACTAGCTTTGTACAAGAAATATTTCATAAATAACATAAATTAAAATAAGAAAGATATTGAATTCACATAAATAAAAAAATGTCTTTTATATTTCTAGCATTAAATATCCACTCTCCCTTCGGCTTTTTTGTTATCTAATTCCTACAGACAAAGATTATTCCATCCATTTCTACTTTTTTTTAGAAGGGATAAAAACAAAGGTCTAAACCTCATGATGGATGACTAATAAATTACATAGTCAAAAAACAATGTTTTTATTTTATTGAAAACGCCCATTTTCTCTGTTTTGTAAGACACTCCGTACAGGCAGGAAAGCATATGTGTTTTGACAGACACCAAGGTTATAAATGAATAAGCATCACATATGTAAAGACGCTCCAGGCATGTGCATTTTCTAGAACATGCAGCTTCACATATGCAAGTGTCAGTCCATTATCCTTTCTCTTCAAGTTCTAATAATAAATGGAGCTACATATCAAAAACGGTGACAAATGATTAATTATATACGAATTCATTAATTTGGATTCTTTTTCCTTGGTGCCCCATAACAATTCATTAATTCTTTTACTGTCATGAAGTTGGAGGCTTCCCAACTTATCTTTTGAGATTGAACTTGTAAGTCACCATATTTGGTGATTGTTTTGTGGGCAGTTAGGTGTGACAAGTTGGTTGTGGGGTTTAATTCATGGCCGACAAAGTAGGTGCAAATTCTAGATAATACTTATGACATTTCATTCATTCAACCACATGTTCATTCCAATTATTACATTTATTAAAATGGTTTTGATTCAGTTTGGCTTCCCAACTAGAAATTCGCATCCATGTTGACATTGATCCTTCATAGAAACGTGTTTCCCAAGTACTCTACTTTTTAAGTTTACAATGGCATCTTACTCAGCTACCATTTTAAGCAAACTAGTTATTCTTACCACTTTTACAAGCACATCACTACTTTTATGACAGTACCCCACTAAAATAGTACATAAAAAAAAAGTGAAATTTCATTCAATTGGGTCCTCAAAAAAAAGCTTGAGGTTTTCATATTCCATCAATTTAGTTTTGAAAAGAATTTGATAGCAGTGGCCTAAAAATAATGACAGCCTGTTTTCAATTTCATTAAGGGTTACATAGACTTGTAGTTTTCAAAATTTGGAAGCACAGGAAAACAATTTTAAATAAGTGGTAACATAGGGCCCCTACCGACAAAAATAGTTTACTAGCCTACTAGGTTAATGTATGTACTGTGTACTTAGGGTACCAATATCTTGACATGTGTGTGGTCACTTCAGTAGAATTCACATGCTATCTACAACTGATAAGTTATCAATAAAAGAATAAAGAAAAAAAAAAAATGCATTCTTTAAATTTACTATGATTATCATTTTTGGGCAAGTTAACTGTTAGACAGAGGGTAGCAGGAGGTTCAGACTTTCGAGAATAAAAATAAAGCAAAAGATTTGGGAAAACCTGTATAAAGCTTAAAAGCTGTTGGGAGAGTCCTCTGCTTAATAACCCACCAAATCTCAGATTTGTTGTGGCTATAGAGTGCTGGGTCTATTATGACTGGCTTGGCTCTCTTATTCCTAATGAAATATGCATTTGTTAAATCAGATATTGCTTATACAGCATTGAATAAACTATCGTTATATTATTCAACAAAAAATTGATAATTAGTAAAATTGTGAAAATAATTAAAGACACTCACAGTTTCCAACCCAATCTACCGCTGTGCTGTATGAAATTTAGATTTCTTGGCAAATCAGAGAAGGCATGAATCAGATCTGAAAATTAGAGAAAGGTAAACAAGTTACAAGAAAATCAATCTAGTACATAAATTTGAAGAAAAGCAAAAAGGGCAAAAAAGCAAAAAATAGGGCACTCACCCTACCATCTTGAGTGACTAAAGGATAGTCAGAAGCACTAAGGTTTATGAACCAATCCCATTTGCAAGTCCTCAAGAGTATAGCCATTGCATGAAGAGTGGTGGCAAGCATGGTTGGACCTCTATATGTGACCAAGTTTGGTTTTTTAACAATCCAAACATTACCCACTTGGCCGAAAACTTGGTCACTAGCCACAAACTTCGCTATATCACGATGCTCCCACGCAGGTGCACCATGATCCAAGTGAATCAAATAGTAATTCCCCGGATGATATAGTGCACGTACCAAGCGTTTTAGCTTTACAGTATCACCTTTGGAGGCTGAAATGAGGTAGGCAAATGTTGTAGGATATGATGTTTTGTTGGTTTTTTGTATGTTTAAGTAGTTCATAATGGGCCTAAAGCTTGAGATGGGCATGGTTAGTTTGGTTGGAATGTAGAGAAGAGAGAAAAGCACTGCGGTTAGCATGATGCAAAACATGAAAATTTTGATCATACCCATAATTAGTGTGAAAACATGTGAAAGAAAGTTCGGAGAGAAATATATATAGATTGAGGTGGAGTACTTGTCTAGTAAGGTTTGGCAGGTTAGGTGGTTGAATGGTTAATGTTGGAGATTTGCAACTTTGCTAAAGACTGAGATTGGAAGAGAAGGGGAAGGGAATAATGAAAAGGATGGGAAGTGTGTGGATTACATTTTTGGGTTCCTTGCTTTGAAGCTAAGGCCTCCATTTGTCCTACACCATAAATAAGTGTCCTACTTTGTCAATATTTATATATTGATTGATGGTGAGACTCGTGGGAATAGTTGCACTGTGAGTATTGAGTATCACACGTGACAACTTTTTTTTTTCAAAATAAATCTTATAATTGATGAAATAGTTGACTGTGAGCCGTGAAAAGATTACTTATGAAACTTATTGTGAAAAAAAATTAAAGAAAAAAGAAGAAGCATGAGTAGATTGGGGAACCAAACAACTGACAAGGAATCAGTGCTTAGATTCCAATGGACTTTTCACATTTCAGAATTCAGAGTGAAATCTTCCAGACGATGTGGATTAAGCACGGTGTTTTACCGAATTGCCCTAAACTATTGTAGCTTGGATGTCGGCATCTTTCCGATTCATTAATCCTTTCTTTCTTTTAAAAAGTTAAAGATTCTTTTTTGGGTCTAAAAGATGAATGGTAGTTTGCATATTTCATATATTGCATTGCTATATATATTTTTGTGTTTTCTTGGGCTGAGAGGATTTGTTTGTAGTTATGTTGGGAAAGCCGTTCTATAACCCAAACGGGCCAGTATAAGTTGTTGGGTTGGTTGAGCAAGTTCATGGATAATGGTACTTTTTATTTTGAGCTCAAAGAAGCCTAAAAAGCTATCTGCCTTTCGGCTTTTTTTTGCGTGGCAAAAACAAAAACAAAACAAAATTAAAGAAGCAATTCTATAAAGAATAACAAATTTCTGCAGCAAATTTGGTTCATTCCTAAGCTTCAACTTCCTTTAAAAACTGACATGTGTCCTTGTTTGTACATGACTCACTCAATCTCACTTAACCCAACCAACACTTGTCAAATGCATTGCAAGATTAAAGTCTAAGATTACAACTAAGTTTGTAATCAAACTTTATTTTATAAAGAATACATTTGCACTTGAGTTTAGAAGGAAGCATGTTTCATTGTTTTATCGAAATACTGACATTATGATTTTTGTTTTGTTTTGTTTTTTTTTTTTTTCTTTTTTAGAATCATTGACGTTAAGATTTTGTTAAATTGAGAATTAAAAATAATAATTAACCTAGGAGTCCACCCATTTAAACCAAGATAACAAACGGGTAAATTATTGTGACCCAATAATACCCATTTACTTTAAACTGTTGCACCCATGGTAGTTAGTAGTTACTACTTACTAGACGATAATTCTATGTATTGTCTATTATGTAATGGATTCAAAGTATAATATATATATATATGTATATATATATATATATATATTACTCCCTCCGTCCCACTTTGTTTGTCCTCTATTCTATTTTTGGATGTCCCAAAATATTGTCATGTTTCTAAAAATAAGAGTTATTAATTTACTAATGTTCCTATTATACCCCTATTTACTAATGTTCCTATTAATAATTCAATTTTTTGATAAATTTATTTAAGGGTAGTTTTAAAAACTTATACATTTTTAAAAGGTAGACAAGATAATAAATGATGTTCTCTTAAAAAGTTTGACTTTTCAAACAGGACAAACAAAGTGGGACGGAGAGAGTAAAAACTAAGAGAAAATCTAATTAGATGTCAAATTGGAATTCAATTAGAATCTAATTTTGTGATACGTGCCCTATCTAATCTAAATTTTTTAATTTTTGTGTTGAGTGAATTAATTCAGTGTAAAAATTAGATTTCAAATAGATTTTAATTTTGTACTACATGACCCATCTAATCTAAGTATTTTAATTTTTGTATCAAGTTAGTTGATTCAGTATAAAAAATGAGAGGTCCAATATAAATAAATCATAAAAAACCTAATCATTTATCTAACTCTATATATAAAATTAAAGGAAGAGAGAGTTTGAATGATTTTATATTTATGAGTCATTTTTTTTTGTGTAATTAGAAATAATTCAAATTTATAAGTCATTTACATAATATAACATAACTATTTATAGTCCATTACGAACTATATATATATATATATATATATATATGCACACACACACACCCCAAAACTTAGAGAAAATGATTTACAAGAGACTTCCACTCTTTCAATTAGAATCAAAATTAAAATTTTCTTTTGTTAGCTTTTCATACAAATTTAATTGTTTAGACTTTTGCTGTTATTTAAACTAATGAGCATATTTTTTATATTGTTTCTATTAAGATATTTTGTATGCAAAGATCTTGAATGTAACAAACTATAATTGAATTAAACAATCCTATGCCCCTATCCTCATTTAATTTAGGAGATACTATTGGACGAATTTTTATTTTATTTTGTGTCGTGTTGTGTCGTATTTAGTAGAATTTCACGAACAATGATTGTAAATTGATATCGTATATGTAGTATCCAATAGTGATTTTCAAAATTATATACGTAATAGCAATGTAATGAGAAACTTGGCTTAACTAATATCATGAAAATTGCAATGAAAAACCATTTTAGTACCTCCAAATGTCCTAGTCAAACTAATGTCCAATATATTTAATAACCCAAGTTAACATCAATAACACCACTACAATTCATCATTCCTGTGCCTAAGCTCGGGTTACATACTAGTATGTATTATATATAGTTATATTGAGGATGTTCATATATTAATTAATTAAACGACACATGTATATTGCATAAATCAATCAAACTGTTGTATTCTTAGGCATTAGTCGCTTCATAAACATGTACATTTATTTTGGATCTACGAAACTTATGGAATTTGGTTGGGATTTGTCGAGCAAAATATAGTCTTTTAATTTATTTTCTTAGAGAATAGGCTACTACTAATAATTAGCCCATGTGATGCACGAAAAATTTTTATAGGCTCTTGCTTTGATTACATGACTAATTCATTTCAAAAGTCATATAAAAGGATTCCCACGTTTATTTGTGCAAAACCCTAGGCCCTACTTCAAGTATCTGCATCCCCAAAGTTAAAGGATGTGTCCAGTACACTAATGCACTGGACAAAAGCTTGTCTTGTTATTGTAGATCATGTTCTATGGTGGCTTTCAAATGTTTCATGAACATAGCGAGAGAATTTTTTAAAAATTATTTAAAAGAAAAATGTTTTTTTTTTTTTCCTTTTCCTTATGTACTCCAAACAAAAAATGTGAGAGTAAAATATACTTTTGGCTATTTTCATTTTGTCTCTTTACATTTTAATATCCTTCATATTTGATTCACTTTTCATATTACTCATATCGTTTCTAGTAACTTATTTTCTGTCTATAAAAAATATATATATACTTTTTAATAACTTTTACTTTTAATGTATTACAAAACACTAAAAGTTATCTTTTTCAACAAACTTAACTTTTAGAAGTTAGATTATTTGCAAAAGAGTTTAGACAAAAGGCAAATATTTTTTAAGCAAATCTTAAACACGCTCATAGCATTATATGGGTGACGTAATTTAATTTAATGGACATTTGATATCTAGTACTTAACGGTCAAATTACTAATAGAAATAAACTGTAAAGGTAATATAAAAATGGAATTATATATAAAGCGTTAAAATAAAAATTTTGAAACTTAAAGAATCAAAATGAAATTAATCCAAGACTTTTAGAGTCACAAGTGTAATTTTGTCAAAATGCTAATATGTCTTACTTGGACAAGATGTGAAATAAATGAATATAGATACAATAGATGTGTGTGCGTGTGTGTGTTTTTAGATGAGCAATGTTACACTATTTAATATTTCTTTACTTGATGAGAATTTTAACAAATCTTCCACTGGATTATATTTTCTTTTTATAATCTCCATGCTTGCAAAAATTTCAAGATGATTAAAAATCACTAGCCATCTAATCTATTAAATATTTAAATTTTAAGTTTTTTGTTTCTTAAAATTATGCGTAAAAGATAAGTTTATATATCGAATAGTAAATAACATTAGATTGGTATGACATTTCGCAAGCATGATAAGAACATAGAGAACATGTAATCCAACAATAGAATTTTCAAAATTTTAATTTTATAAAAAGTTATTACGTAGTGTGATATTGCTTAAAGTTATACTAGATGTAACTTGACCCCCCCCCCCACACACACTAGTAAATAATATGTGCAATATACAGAAAAGTTTAATAAAATATTTATTTATTTATTTAAAAATATTACTAAACAAAAGAGTAAATAATAAAATTTGTAAAAAAAAATATAAAAATTTAATTAAAATACGTTTATAGAAATCAATCTTAATTTAATAAAAATTATATATGGATTTTGATTATTATGTTAGTTATTAATAGGAATTTCTTATGATTGTGATTTTGATTATTGTGTTTGTGTTTGTGTGTGTAACTATCTATTATATGATATAAAAAAATATATGATATGACAAGATTTTAATGAAATATATATAAATATATAAGGTCATATAGAGAATTCTTACAAAATTTAAACTCAATTCAAAATATATAAAAGAATAACGAGATGAAAAAAAATTGACTTTCAGAAGCTGATATGACAATATTAGAAGAAATAAACAAAAGTTAAAAGACTTTCATTTAATGTTATATTATATAAACACAAAAAATTATTGTTCCGTCCTTGAAACATATTACATGTTCTATTTTCACCCTTGAAAATTTAAAATGTGGCCCATTTTGTTCTTTCAGTTACTTGTGTTTCAATGTGTAAAATATAATACATATTTTAGCAACAAAATTAAAACCTAAATTAAATTTTAATGACAATAAGGTTACGATTTAGGTTCTATTTTTGTTCTTGAAATATATCTAGGTTTTATTGTTGTTCCTCAAACTTAATAGAAGTAGATGAAATGAAAAAATGTAAAACATTTTAAATTTTCAAAGACAGCTAATTTTTTAAAAAAATTTTAAGGACGCAATTAGAAACTAGACTATAATTTATAATTTCAATCAATATGTACATGATTTAACTCTTTATTAACATTACATCTCTTAATAATTTTTTATTATATGTGTTTTTTTTTTTTTTAACAACTCTATAGTGTTAGTGTAGACACTCGATTTTGCACCCATAATTTAATCTTGGAATATGACTAGAGTGACCATTCATATACCCAAAATTTATAGTTGCATTACATGCATTAATTCATTCATTGCATATCATAAAAATGATCTTGAGATTCTAACAATTGCGACAGTATGTCCGATTTTCAAATCAGACCGTCGAATTGAAAGATATCAAATGATCAAGATTTCACGGTCTGCATGCATTTTGTTTGGGTGGAGCCAATCACGCATGATTAATTTAAATTAATACTGATTGGTTAATTAAAATTAATTAAATTGTTAAGACATATATGATTCACTTGTTAGGAACATATGTCACTATTTTATGTAATTGGCTAATCCTTTGACAAAATGCACTTTACTTGTATTTGGATAGATCTAGGATGTGTTTAATACTTCAAGAAATTTTTTTTCAAGATCAAGTGTTAAAGCCATGCGAGTCTGTTGAAGAAACAAGCTGAAGAAGTGCCTGTCATTAAAGCTCGACTGCTAGCTATCTATCGAGTTTAAGAAGCCGTTCTAGCCCCGTGGCTCGACAGTTCCTCAACAGCAGCTCGATAGATAGGCATTTGTCAAGGTTTAAGAAAAACAGATTTTCAGTTCTGTTTTGACTCCAATCCATGATTATGTGTTTGGACTTTTTTTTTCTCATAACCCTAGACATATAAAAGGATTATTTTAAGGGCCGTCAAAGTGTTCACAAGTTGCACAAGTGTTGAGTAAAGTTTGTTCAAGCAAATTGTGACCAGAGACAGAGTTTGCCCTAGTTCATCATTCTTGTAAAGAAGTTGCTGTGTTTGTGCACCGTAGGGTTTTGTAACCAAGCATCTTCTTGATCTTCATCGTTTAGATGAACTGAAGAACTTTGCAGCTAACAACCTTCTCTAGTTGGTGATTGAAGTCATGTATTGGGATCCGCGCAATTGGTTAGTCACATACTGGGAGTCGTGCATCAAAAGGAGAAATTGTTACTACAGAACAAGTCCAATTGGGTATTGGGGTAAAGGTTCAACTGTAAGTTGGTATAAGGTATTGGGATTCCTTTACTTGTAACCGCTTTGTTGTAATAATAGTGGAATTTCGAGAGTGGTGACCTTAAAATCACCCAGTGGGGTTTTTGCCGTGTTGGTTTTCCCCATTCGTAAACGAATCACAGTGTCAATTTATTTTCCGCTACATACTTAGTTTATTGGTGATTTGTTTGTACTACCACGTGTTTGCATGTTAATTAACTTAATTAATTCACTTGGCTAAATTAATTGGTTAATTTATTACAAGGGGTCAATTCATTTTTGGCCTATCAAGTGGTATCAGAGCAGACACACTTTGATTAGGTTTTAATCTTTGCTATGTTGATCCATTGACCCCTGTTGTCATGGATAAAGGACAGTCTTTGCCAATCGGCCCAAACCTTCGGCCCGGCTCGAGGACCCCCTGTTTGAGATAAAACTTATCTTTTTTGACTTTTTAGAGATAAGGACGTGTTCTAGTTCATATCTGATCTCATTTAGCTTATTTTTTAAGCATCCCAACCTCTATAAATAGTGGAAAATAAACCAGAATCAGGGGCTCTTCTTTTTTTACTTTTCTATTCCCCTTACGTTAAAGATGTTCTGGAGGCTTTTGCTATAGGAACTTCTTTTTTGTAAGTATTTTAGACTGCAGAGAGGTGAACAAACTTCTTTGATTTCTAAAATATTCTTTCATTAGAAGAGCACACTCATGCAAGAGATTTTTTCTTTTCTTTTCTTCTTCCATTAATTAGTATGTTTTTGTTTGATACATGAATATGTTTAGCATGTTTTATTATGTCTTGTTCTTAATATATAATTTCCATGCTTAAATACTTTAGATGATTGTTTATTTCAATTCTTTCTTTTTGACTTTAAAATTTGCAATAACTAACAAAACTCTTTTATGAAGATTCAAAACTGATCTGTATTTTCATTAAATACAAATCTGATTTTTTCTAAATACAAAACTAATTTGTATTTTCATTAAATACAAATTTGATTTTTTTTTTCTAAAAAGTTTTCTTTGTTATAAAATTGCAGATTTTGAAATTCAAAACAAGGGATTGAAAGTTAGGTTAAAGTTTTTTAATATGTGATGCATGCATAATAAGTTTGTCTCATGAATGTGGATCCTCTTTCAAAAGCCTTTTTTTATTTGTGTCCCAACAACAAATCTGATTTTTACCCAAAAAAAAAAAGTAACTTTACACAAAACAAATCTGATTCTTTTCAAAATCTCAATTTTTTACAAACAACATATCTAATTTTTCTTGATAAAATTACTTTTTTTTTTTTTAACTTTACACAAAAATAGATCTGATTCTTTTTAACAAAATAATTTTTTTAACTTTACAAAAAAAATCTGATTTTTTTAACAAACCGAATTTTTTCTAACTTTACACAAAATAGATCTGATTTTTCTTGATAAAATCTTGCTTTTTACCCTTTACAAAAACAAATCTGAATTTTTTTTTTTTTACAAACCAAGTCTTATTATTTCCAAGACTAATCTGAATTTTCTTTAAAAAGAGGACACATCCATAAGGCAAGTTTATTTAAGTTAATTTTTGTCAAGTGTTTGCCATGTGCATTATAACATATCATTCAACATCATTCAAAAAGGGTATATTGGTCATTAAAGTCTAGAAGACCAGACTCTGTCTGGGCGGAATGGGTGCCTAACACCTTCCCATTCCGTAACCTAGCTCCCGAGCTTAGGATTTTTGGATAGGTAGATTAGTGTTTTGTCTTTTAATTTTGGTAGATTGTAACTAGGACCAAAGATTTGTATTCTTTTGCATAGATTGTAACTAGGACCCAAAGCCTTGTAAGGTTAATTTACCAAAATTGTATTTTTCTTTATTCAATTAATGACATTCAAAGTATTTTGAACATGTAATTTGTATTTATTTTTTCTTATTTTTTTTGCAAAAAAAAAATAAGTGGCGACTCCACACCACTACACAAAAGAGAGGTGCCTTTACAAGCACCCAAATCTCTTTTTGAGATGCCCTAAATTTTCCCCCGTCTCTCACAATTAGAGTATATTAATTTGTAAGTGATAGGGAATATTTTCTCCATCATAAAATTAATCTAGCACACTAGAGTCATCAAGTCTCCATGGGATAGTCAGGTGCAAGAGGATCGTCAAGGTACCAAGGATTATTAGGTACATGTGTCTAATGACCTCTGAAGCAAACTAATCCACACCTACTCATCTGATGCGGTGATGCACTATGGTGATGGTCGAATACCCTTTGACAAATGATCCTCTATACTTAGCCTTGCACACCATTTTGCGTGTTCTCCACTCCACTATCTCCATAAGGAAATAACTTGCACACCACGCCCAAAAATCCTTCTACGGATTCGTATTCTCCAAATATGGGAACTCAGGCTTGAGGATTTCGGGATATTAACTCCACCACACTCCCTATAAGGGGAAGCCTACATTCACGAGAGTTAGGTCATCTATATGTCACTATAAAAAGCATCAAGCCTCCTCTTCTCCAAGGTACATAAAATTTCCTAGCTTTCATATTTTTAGAGTTATTGGAGATCATTGAGTTGCTGACTTAACTTTCGGAGGGTTTTTGGTCGGTACCCCATTGGTGCTCTCTATAGGTTCTTCACTCTTCATTCTTTAAGTACCCTATCACCACTACTTGTTTGGGTGATCGACTCACTGGGACAAAAATTCATATGGTTCAAATGCAATCAATGACAACCATTAATCCTAAGACCGAAAATCCCTCCACGCATTGGAGAGGTAACTCTAGACTCTTGCCACCACTGTCAAACAACTCACACAACGGAATCAAGAGTTTAAGTAGCATGTCAAGTAATTGCAGGAGCCCCCCCCCCCCCCAAGGAAAAATGATCAGCACAAAGACTAACATGACGAAAGTTACCCTCCAGTGAACAACCAGTGCGAAAGAGAGGAAGAAGAGGAAAGCAATGTTGCTCGCAGGTGTACTAGGAAGAATGACAGAGATCGCCCGTTTGAGGTAGAAAGTGGCGTGATTCGCATGGCACAGGACATGTAAGTAATGAAGGATAAGTTGGACATGATGATGAGTGCCATAAAGGGGCGAGTAGCTACCAATCTTGACAACCTAGTCCACCGTACTAACTTTCCCTTCATGGTTAAATCACATCTTGTCTCTTACCACCCAAATTCCGAATGCCTTAGATAAAGACCTACAATGAGTCAAAGACCCGTTCAATCATCTCAAGTCTTTGAAAACTATCATGCAACTCGAAGGCATGCTAAGCGAGATAATGTGCAAGTCCTTCCCAACTACTTTGAAGGGACTAACTAGGATCTGGTTGAACAAGATTGTCACAAACTCTACCTTATCCTTCAAAGAACTAAACAGCCACTTCGTCACACATTTTATTGGGGAACAAAAGCATAAACAATCGTCTGCTAGCCCATTACACATCAAGCAATGGACTTTGCTTAGGAGAATTTTGTTTCTATGTATATAAGAATGAACTGAAGACTAAAGGAAATATGGTTTTTAGAGTTACCAAGTACATGAATGCCAAAGATTCCATGATAACCCAAGATGAGAAAGGGAAGAAGAAAAATGTTCAGGACGACACTCGCCCTTACGGAAGAAGGAAGGCTCCCTGGATGACTGACAAGAGGGACGACAGGAGGACTAAACCCTTTTTCAGATGATTAAACTTCACCCCGCTAAACACTCCACGAGTATAGGTACAGACGCAAGATAGAGACGACCCAGTGCTCAAATGGCCGGATAAGTTAAAGGGTGATTGAAACAAACAACCAAGGAACAAATATTGTTAATTCCATCGTGGCCATGGACATAACACCTATGATTGTTATGACTTGAAGCAACAAATTAAAACCCTCATCAAGCAAGGGAAGTTGTAATGATTCATTAGATGAAAGAAGATTGACAGGCACCCCCTAGGGATCTGGAACCCCAAGGTAGGGTAGAAGAATGTCCTAGAGTACCACTCAGAGAGATAAGAGTGATAGTAGGGGGTACCGCAACAGTTGGATCCTCTAAGTCATCAAGGAAAACTTATCTTTTCATGGTACAAAGCATACAAATCACAGGTCGGCCACCCAAATAGCATAAGCTAAATGGTTCACCTATTGCCTTCACGTATGAAGATGCATAACAGCTTCATCACCCCCATGAGGATGCCTTGGTAATTCCTGTGTCAGTGTCTAACTACACTACCAAATGGATCTTAGTGGACAATGGAAGCTTAGCGGACATACTCTATTACCCAACCTTCCAATATGAAGATGCATAACAGCTTCATCACCCTACCAGTCACCATTGGCTTCTACCCTTAGCAACTAACAGGGGATGTAAGCTTCCTGGAAGTTGACTACCCATCCACATACAACGCCATTATTAGAAGACCTATCCTTAACTCCTACAAGGTTGCCACCTCCACCTACCAAATCCTGGTCAAGTTCCCTATAGAGTACAGAATAGAGGAAGCACAAGGAGATCAAATTGTTCACAAAAGTGCAATGTAGCAATGCTCAAAATGGAAGAATAACTGCAGCCCTTGAACATTGAGGATCATTAGGTAGTAGTAGAACCAATTAAAATGCTGGAAGAGATTCCTCTTGATGACAATTACCCAAACAAGGTCACTCATATTGGGACTCAAATGGAAACTAGCTCGTAAGAGTCTCATAATCTTCTTGAAAGGCAACATGGACTTGTTCGCTTGGAGCCATGAAGACATACTAGGGATTGAGTTAGGTGTGATGGTCCATCACCTTAAGTCTCTTCATCTTTTTAACCCATCTGACAGAAGAGATTAGTCTTTGCCTCTAAAAGAGACAAGTTTGTAGTAGAGGAGGTCCAAAAGCTCTTAGAAGCAAGATTCGCAAAGGAGGTCTATTACCCCAATTGGCTAGCTAACGTATTAATGGTCAAGAAACCCAATGGCAAGTGAAAGATGTGTGTTAAGTTCACGGACCTGAACAAAGAATGTCTAAAAGATAGCTACCCTCTCCCACAAATTAATCTATTGGTAGGCTCAACGGTTTCTCATCAGCTCCTTAGCTTCATGGATGCCTTTTCAGGATACAATCAGATCAAGATGGATGAGTCTAACTAAGAAAAGATTTCATTTGTCACTAGTCAATAGTTGTTTTGCTGCAAGGTCATGCTCTTCGGGTTGAAGAATATGAGTATCACTTACTAAAAGATTTGTGAGAAAAATGTTCAATGAACAAATTGGAAGAAACATTGAGGTGTACTTGGACAATATGTTGGTGAAAAGCAAGATAAAAGATCACTACTTGTACAAGCTCCAAGAGATGTTCAAGACTCTTCGACTCTACAACATGAAGCTTAACCAAACAAGTGTATATTCGGAGTGCCATTGGATAAGATCTTTGGCTTCATGGTCTCACACAAGGGCATTGAGGCCAACCCCGACAAGATTCTGGCCATCTTAGAAATGGCACCCCTCAAAAGCATCAAGTTAGTTCAGAGAATGAATGGATAAAAAGTGGCCCTTAACAAGTTTTTTTCGAGGGCCACAAACAAATGCTTACCTTTCTTTAAGACATTGAAGAAGGCCTTTAAGTGTACAAACGGTTGTTAGAAGGCCTTTGAGGAGTTAAAGGCATACCTTGTATCTTTACCTTTGCTCAACTTGTCCAAACCAAACGAGGAGCTCTCTCTCTACCAAGCAACGTCACCAACTGCCATCAACTCTTCTTTGATATAAGAAGAGGAACAAGTGTAAATGCCAGCATACTACATAAGCAAGGTAATAAGGGGAGTGGAAGAGAAATACCCCCCCTTTGGAGAAGCTAGAATTCACCCTAATTATGGCCGCCTGCAAGCTAAGGTTGTACTTCCAAGCTCACACAATAGTAGTCTTGACAATCAAATCCTTGAAAAAAGTGATGAACAATTCGGAGACCACTAGACGATTGGTTCTATGGGCAATTGAGTTAAGTGAGTTCGACATACAATATTGTTTAAGGATGGCATCAAAGCTCAAGCATTAGCTGAATTTCATTGCAGAATTCACGTCAAAAGAGGATGGGGGTAGGGGGGAAGCTCCATGGATAGTCAAGATTGATGGTTCATCCAATCGACACTTGGAGTGATTGGCATCTTCCTACAATATCCTAAAAAGGACGTGATAGAGTGTGTCATCCACCTCCATTTCCAAGCGACCAACAAGAAAATCTAAGTACGAGTCTCTATTGGCAGGTATCAACTTAGCCAAAGTGGCAGGGGCCTCTTCCATGATTATCCATAGTGACTTATAGGTGATCGTCGGGCAAGTCAACAAAGACTATGAGGCAAAATGGAATGGGGTGGAGACTGGAAATGGTGTCGCCAACTATATTAGTTCTAACAACCATATATATAGTACCCTTCATGGAAGGACTAGTCTTACCAGAGCACATATCTAGAGTTTAGGTATAGGGATAGGAAGGTGTTAAGCACCAAAATCCACCTGACTTGTGGGTCGGCCTTCACTCATTGTGTTTCACATCCTAATTCCATCAAAAGGTCCTCTAATAGGTCATTTAACACACACACACACACACACACAATCTATCCTAACATGCATCTAGCATACAACCTACCATTCATATAAACATGGAACATATCATCTCATCATAGAATCTCATATCATCACATCATCCTAGCATTCATCTAACACATGCATATATTGTACATTATAGCATCATATAGCATCTCATATCACATCTCATGGCATAGATTCATCTCCCGACATACATCTAGGCATTACATTTCCTAACATACATCTAAACATGCACATCATTTAATCCAAACAACACCTTGTAGACACTCAATTTTGCACCCATGATTTAATCAAGGAAATTGAATGACCATCCATATACCCTAAAAATCAAGATTGCATTACATGCATCAATTTTTCTTTGCATTACATGCATCAATTCATTCCTTGCATATCATAAAAATGATCTTGAGATTCTAACGGTCACAACGGTGTTTCCGGTTTTCAAATCTGACCATCGGATCGAAAGATATCACATGATCAAGTTGCACGGTCAACATGCATTATGTCTAGGTAGAGTCGACGACACATGATCAATTTAAATTAATTCTGATATGTTAAGCAATTAAAATTAATTAAATAATTATGTGATTAGTTGATGATTAGTGTTTAAAATACGAATGCATGCATAGGAATAAAAGGGATGATTGGATAACAATAAATTGTGGATAATCTGAACTTTATCAAGATTTATTTCAGGGTATTTATCTACAAGATAATTGTTCTTAAAAAGCTTGAATTATCCAGAAAAGAGATAAAAATCATGGGCTACACGTCTAGGTGCAAGGACCGGATAGAAAAACCCTAGAAGGAGAGTCCAAAACGCACCCAAATGCGGAAGTGAGTTCAGCATCCAAGAGCACCATTTGACACTTTTGGAGTCCCGAATGGCACTTTAAAAGTGCCAAATTGGCTCCTTTTGGGCTTTGGCCCAACGCCCTTAGGGTGACAATAAGGCACACCCATTTCAATCTTTTCGCAGAAGGATGAGTCTTGATTCATATTCTACACTTCGGGGCTATTTTTTAGAGTCTTCTGGCCTCTATAAATATAGACTGGGGTCTCATAATTCAGCACCTTTTTTTTTTACACTCTAAGAGCCACACATTTTGAGGCTCTCAAATTGCTGATATTTGCTGATTCTCTTTGAGATTTGATGCTTAAATTAGGGTTTTTAGATTTCAAAGATAACTGAATAAGTTTCTTTGAACCCTAAAACATCCTCTCAAGAACAAGGAGTGCTTATGCAAGAGGTTGTTTTCAATCACCCTCTCTTTTTTATGCTTCTTTTTATGTTGATGAATGTTTTTATCCATAACATGAATTGATTTATCAATGTTTTGTTTAAAGCATGATTGTTTTTAAGTGATTATTATAATCTCTTTCTCGAATGTCAATAATTTGCATGTGAACAATACTTTTCCTTAAAATAAAAATTGATCTGCATCTTTATAAGATGTAGATCTAACTTTTTCTTAAAATAAAAAAAAAATCTGCATCTTTATTAGATTTAGATCTGAATTTTTCTTAAAATAAAAACAGATCTGCATCTTTCTTAGATGTGGATTTGAATTTTTCTTTAAAATAAAACGGATCTGCATCTTCATTAGATGCAGATCTAGAATTTTCTTAAAATAAAATGGATTTGCATCTTCATTAGATGCAAATTTGAATTTTTCTTAAATAAAAAACTAATTTGTATCTTTCTTAGATATAGATCTGATTTTTCTTTAATATATGCAGATTTTTGAAATGAAGAAAAAGGTTAAACATGATTGTGTTTGTTATTTATTGTGTCTAATTCATGTTGCATAAATTTAAATTATTAGTGAAATTCTCTTCTTAAAAAAAAAAAAAAATCTTTTTCATTTTTTTAAAATATATAAAAACAGACCTGATTTTCCTGTTGTCAAAACCATTTTATTATCATAAAACAAATCTGATCTTTTACAAACCAAAAAAAAAAAAACTTTTTTTTAGTTCTTAAAAACAGATCTTATATTTTTCAAATTAAAGACTTTATTTTATATGATAAACACAGATCTAAATTTTTATCTCCAAAAACCACTTTTTTTTACATACTACAAAACAGATCTAGTATTTTGACAAATCAAAATCAAAATTTTTTTACCAACCCAAACAGATCTGATTCTTTTCAAAAGAAGAGACTTCATTCATAAATAAATTTGTGTGATTTAGTTTTTAATTCACATGTTCAACATATCATTCATAACATGCATAAAAAGGTACATTGGTCACAAGAGTTTAGAAGACCAAACTCTGTCTAGGCGGAATGGGTGCCTAACATCTTCCCATTCCGTAATCTAGCCTTTGAATTTAGGTCTTTGGATAAGTAGATCTAAGCCTTTTTTTTTAATTTTTAATTTTTATTTTGAGTAGAATGTAACTAGGACAAAAAGCCATGTAATTATTTGGTAGTTTGTAACTAAGACCTAAAGCTATTTAATTTTCAATTTTTCAAACATATTGTTTCTTTTATTCAATCAATGAATGGAACAATTCAGTCATGTATTTGTATATATTTATTTTTTCTTATTTTTTTGCATATATAAAAAAAAAGTGATGACTCCACTCCACTTATCCAAAAAGAGAGAGGCCTTAAAAAGCACTCAAAAATCTCTTTTTTTTTTTTTTTAGAGGCAATTTCTCAGGTCTCTCATAGTGGCGACTCCACTGGGGATGTCAAGGGCTAAGCTTTGTATTAGACTTCAGTGACCAAATGTGTACCCCTATTTTGCATGGTCTTGCATGATATTGTTGTTTGTTTGTTTGTTTGTTTATATTTAATGAGATGTGTATGATATTTTGGTGTATGGTATTTGGTTGTTTGTATTGTTTGTTAAAATCTTTCCCTAACTGTCATAGTGTGTGCCATCCAAACAAATATGTATGCACCCCTTTTCAACAACTTGTGGTGGTAGTAACCATGGATTACCGATCTTCATTAGATTCGGGTACCTAGTGGGGAACTCACCAACTCATAGCCTATAGTCACTGAATCATTTCCTGTTATCTGTAAAGGACAAACCATGCCGTTCGAACCAACGCAATGTTCATTACATTACAAGTTGGAAGGTGTAACATCTTAACTATGAAAAACAATGAAACAACAAACCCACACTACAACATAATGACTTAGAACCTACCCTTAGGTCGGTCCCGGTTAAAATTGCATTACATGTGTGCATTTGTTTTGGTTGAATGACGGATGTGGATGGGGTCTTAGCTTTGATTAACCTGATTAGGCTTATCATTAGGGGAGAATCTAGTCAAGATTTGAAGGAAGGCTACAAAGAGAACCTAAGCCCAACACCCAAGCTAGCAGCTCCAGTTCCAAGCCTGTCACCCCCATCACAATATTGAAGTCTTCAAGCATAGAAGAAACTCCATTGCTGCAACATCACAACCCCATCTTTGACCTCTAAGACAGTTCAAGCCACAAGAAGTTTGAAGCTCCTAGCAATATGGTAGAAGATGGAGAGCACCCAAACATAGAGGAGCCCATGAACACCCAAGAGCTACTCAACACCATGGTGGCTAGTCAAATTTAGCTGAGGGAAGACATGAACCGTATGATGCAATAGTTTCAGAATTTGAAGAGTAATCAAGAGGAGGACAAGACTAATCATGATCCACCAGCCGTAGAAAGTGAGAAGAAGATCAACGAGAGGGTGAATAAAATGGAGGAGATGATTAGAAGAGCCCGTAAGATGGAGAAACTTATGGACTATGATTCTCTCTCTCTGTTCCCTAATGCAAGGTTGCCACCCATGTTCAAGATGCCAACCCTGGACAAGTTTGATGGGACTGGCTACCCAAAGTCCCATTTGAAGATGTATATAAGGGCTATGCAGCCCTTAGGTGCGATCGAGGAATTACTTGCTCAGATGTTTCAAAACACATTGATCGGAGCCGCTCTTAGGTGGCTCCTCAATCTAGATGATACAAAAGCAAGAAGTTGGGAGGACATTTTCCAAGATTTTCACAAGCAATACAAGTACAATATGGAAGTGGATATCACAAGAAGAGACCTTGAGACTACCAAGCAAGAGCCGAAAAAATCCTTCTCTACTTTCATCACCAAGTGGAGAGCCAAGGCAGCACAGATGATGAGTAGGCCGAGTGAGGAAGAATAGTTAGCCATGGTTGTAAAGAATTTATTACCTTTATACCATAAGTATTTATTTGCATAATATTTTCCCAATTTCAAAACTTTAATTGCTATTGGAACCCAGATTGAGGATGCTATAAACAATGGTATTATAAAGATTGATGACCTTCCAAGGTTTAGAAAAAATGTAGGATCTAATTCCAAGGCTGCAGAAATTTCTAATATCCATAAAAATGACCCTTATCAATTGATTGCACCCATTACACCTATGCAAGTACCACAAGTTCCCAAACCTAATAGAAAATTTCATGAGTTGTACATGCCCATGAGTCAAGTAAGCAAAAAGGTTACTAAAGCCCTTAGACCCAAGACCAATTCCAAACCCCTTGCCCTCAAGGTTTAATGTGAATAAAAGATATGCTTATCACTAAGGCCCTGGTCATGAAACTAACTGTTGTTCACCCTTCGTCATGCAATTCAAGACTTAATAGACAACAAGGTGATTGCACTACCTACAAGGCCCAGCATCACTAACAATCCCTTGCCTAATCTCAATTTTGGGAAAGGACCAAGGATCAATTGCTTGATGACCGAAGAAGAGAATAAGGAAGACCCATCCGACTTAATCTATGACCTACCCGAATGTTTCATGATGACATGGGTAGAATTAATGGATAGGACATCTACTACCACCACAGGACATGACATATGGAATAAAATATCAAAACTTGAGGACAACCAAACACCCACAAATGGGGGGAGACACTTCAAACCCCAAGACGCTGGTCCCTATGATCCAACCAAAATTGCCCACATCACAAGGGGGGGCCCCCACATTTAAAGACTGACAACCCAGTGGAAGCTTTAAACAGATCCACCCGACAAACCCCTACCGAAAAAGATGAAGTCCTCAAACAACTACAGAAGACACAAGCCAACATATCCTTATGGGGTTTACTCATGGCCTCATACAAATACCGTTAAAACCTAGTAGACCTTCTCAACCAAATCCAAGTCACTACAACCATAACTTCCCAAAATCTGAATGCTATGATTAGGTCCATAAATAGGGAACTCACTGTTTCATACTCTGACAAGGATCTGACCAAGAAGGATAAACACCATAATGACCCGTTGCATACAACTGTAGATTCCATAGGAGAGGATACCGATGGTTTTGATAGATGATGGAAGTGTTTTGAATGTGTGTCCTTTGAAGACTGCTAGTTGCTTGGGTCTAAGCATTGAAGACTTTGTGCCTACTAATCAACATGTGAGGGCATACAACAACAGTAGAAGAGAGGTTTCGGAAACCATAACATTAGAGCTTACCATAGGACCAATGGTCAAAAAGGTGGATTTTCAAATCCTTAATATAGCCTCATGCTTCAATATGCTTCTTGGGTGACCATGGATCCATGACACAGAAGCTGTACCTTTTTCTCTATATCAAAAGGTTCAGTTTCCACAGGAAGGAGCTATTGTGACCATATATAGGGATACTTTAACTGTGCCTAAGCCTATTTACGGTATTAATTCTGAGAAAGAGCCATTGACCTTGGACAACTTTGAGATTAAGAGACTTGGCTTTGAAAAGAGAGAAGAAGAATTTGAGAAGATCCCAGTGGACTTTGCTCCTTATGGTAATAACAATGTGCTAGCAATGATGAGGAGAATGAACTATCTTCTTGGGATGAATTTGGGGAGAGCTATAAAGAAGCCAACTATTCAAGACCTGGCAATTCCTATTGTCACACCACCTTTTGGGCTACGCTATGAGCCCACTGATGATGACTTGTTAGAGATGGAAGTGAGAAAAATGGCTCAAGCCAATGCCAAAGCAAAAAGACTTCCTTGTTCTCTAGAACCTCTAAAGCCCTACACTACTACATTAAATGGGAAGTTTGTAAAAACTGGAGAAAGTCAACGTTATTAGGGATTCCCTGAACCAAGATTTGATCCTACAACAAAGATAATGGAGATAAGAAGGAAGATGCAACTTGGGTTCCTACTGATTGGGCTGATTACATGGACCCTGATGCCATGACTACACTCCTTGGAGATCATATTTGCAACATAGAAGAAGAAGAATATTGGAAGGCTTGCCAGCATACATTGAAGAGCCCGTATGAACTAAGAGCCAATGATGGAGATAAGAAAGAGGAAACAGCCCCCAGTGATGATGAAGATGGAAGTGAAGACAAGAGTGATAGTAGTAGTGACGGTAGCAGTAACAGTGGACATGACGATGATAACAGCAGCACCAATAATGATGACAACAACAGTAGAAGTTATGATAGCCCATACAGTGGAGATGATTGGGGTGAACCTCCTAGTGATAGAGAAGATGAAGATGCAGACCTATTCTATGAGAAATATGACAGTGATGTAGACTACTATAATCAAGATATTGAAGATGATGTTGAAGTCAACAAGTGGAGCGACACTGATAGTGATTAATACAGGCTGACAAATGTGTTAGAGAATGCAAGAAAGGATAATGCACAAGCCAATCAAATGTATCATGACGTATATCCCTATAGGCACCTTTCAAATTGGAGTGATATCACTAATGTTAGTTCAAGGTCTGGCCCTAGGTATGACAAGCATGGAAGAGAGGTTCCAAAATTGGGGTCATATTATTATTCAGAATCAAGTCCACCAACCCCACATACCGAAGAGGAAGATAACATAGACGCCACGTTGGCCACTCTAAACCAAAAGCTGATGGTCCACAATCTCAGAATCATGACACTTGAGAATGCTGAACGTAATGAGGAGAAAATGGAAGAAAGTGAGTCAGAGCATCTTCCTCAACCCACTGACTTGGGCAATAGAGGAAAACCCGATCTATTTGATGAATGGATGGATAGCATAGAACGCTTGGATGCTTTTGTGACCGACAAGTCCACAGACATGGAGGTTGAAGAAGAAGCTACAAATTATATGGATGTAGATCCCCTGGTACTAATGTTGAGGGAAGAAGGAGCTTACTAAGAGCCACCTGCTATTGTGGAAGCCACGACTGAGTTGAAGAACTAGGCATGTGAGGGAGCCGCCCACCCCATGTAGGACTCTATGAGGAAGATCAAGATCGTCAAGTCAATCACTTTTGCCAAAAAAATCAAGACCGCCGAGCCAGTCACTCTTGCCAATAACATTGTTTCCGTTCCTATTGAGTCTATTTCTACTAGTGTTTCTATTCCTGTTAAGTTTGTTTGTGATAGTTTTCCAGTTAAGTCTGTAGAGTTTGTTAAAAACTCTTTCCATTTTAATATGATTTCTGATTCTGCTTATTTTGCTAGCTTTGAATGTTTTTATTTTTGAAATTGGTAAAGAAACTGTTAATAATAAGGAATTAAAACATGTATACCTAGAACCCATAGAAGAAGAAACCCAACCCACTAACCTAGGAACTGATGATGAGCCCAAAATGATCCAAGTGGGCAATACCTTAACCACTTCAGAGAAAGATGCATTAGTGGCACTGCTGATAGAGTTCAAGGAGGTCTTTGCTTGGTCATATGAAGACATGCTTGGGATTGATATAGATATAGTACGACACTGCATTCCAACAGATCCAACTATAAAGCGAATCAAGCAGAAGTTAAGAAGAATGAAGCCAGAGTGGACTCTCAAGATCAAAGAAGTTGAAAAACAATTCAATGCAGGATTCTTGAAAGTCGTCAACTATCCAAAGTGGTTAGCTAATGTGGTTTCGGTACCAAAGAAGGATGGGAAGGTCAGAATGTGTGTAGATTTTTCAAAATCTAAATAAGGCCAGTCCAAAAGATCGCTTTCCTTTGTCTCACATTGACATACTAGTTAATAATATAACAGGTCATGCTTTGCTATTGTTTATGGATGGGTTTTCAGTATACAATCAGATTAAGATGGCTCCAGAAGATATGGAGAAGACTTTCTTTATCACACCATGGGGGACATATCACTAAAAGGTCATGCCATTTGACCTTAAAAATGCTGGTGCTACTTACCAACGAGCAGCCACCACTTTGTTACATGATTTGATCCACAAAGAAGTAGAAGTTTATATTGATGACATGATAGTGAAGTCCAAAGACTGTGAAGGGCATCTACCGGCTTTGAGGAAGTTATTTGAAAGAATCTGGTTCTACAAGTTGTAATTGAATCCAAAGAAGTGTACTTTCGGAGTCACATCCGGAAAACTGTTAGGGTTTATGGTAAACTAGAGGGGAATAGAGTTGATCCTGAGAAAATCAAGGCAATTATAAAGATGAAGCCTCCAGAACTGAAAAGGAGATCCGAGGATTTCTAGGAAGGATACAATACATTAGCGGGTTTATAGCTCAACTCACCATGACCTGTGAACCAATCTTCTGACTGCTTAAGAAGGAGGTCCCAATAGTGTGGAATGAACAATGCCAAGAAGCCTTTGAGAAGATCAAGAGTTATCTGATGAAACTGCCAATACTTGTCCCATTGGTACCCGAAAAGCCATTGTTATTGTATCTCACCTTTACAGATTCAGCAATGTGGGCTCTACTTGCTCAATACCTAGATGAGACTAGAAATGAGAATGCAATTTACTACATTAGCAAGAAGATGTTTCCTTATGAAGAGAAGTATTCACCATTAGAAAAGACATGTGTAGCACTTGTATGGGCAACCCACAAACTCATACATTATATGCTTACTTATAAGGTTCTGCTAATTGCAAGAATGGATCCTTTGAAATACTTAATGGAAAAACCTGTTCAAGATGGGAAGACTGCTAAATGGGTTTTGTTTTTATTAGAATTTGATATTAAGTATGTGACTCAGTGTGAGAGACGTGTCCCTAAAAAAAAAAAGAGATTCAGGTACCTTTTTAGGGAACCTCTCTTTTTGGGTAAGTGGTATGGAGTCACCACTTATTTTTCTTTATAAAAAAAAATAAGAAGAAAATACTAATTACAAAATATATGACTGAATAGTTCCATTCATTGATTGAATAAAATTACATATCTGAAAGAAAATTAAAAAGTTACATAACTTTGGGTCCTAGATACAATCTACCAAATATTTACATGACTTGTTGTCCTAGTTACATTCTACCCAAAACAAATGAAGATAAGTCTAGATCTACTAAATCAAAAACCTAAATCCGGAGGCTAGGTTACAGAATGGGAAGGTGTTAGGCACCCATTCCACCTAAACAAAGTCTGGTTTTCTAGACTCTTGTGACCAATGTACTATGCTATGCATGTCATGAATGATATGTTGAACATGTGAATGAAAAATTAAATCACACAAATTTATGTATGGATGAAATCTCTTCTTTTGTTAAAAAAAAAAAATTATATATATACATATTAGATTTGTTTTTATTGTAAAAAAAAAAAAATGATTTTGATTTGTCAAAATATCATATCTGCTTTGTAGGATGTAAAACAAAGGTTTTGTGATGACAAAAATTTAGATATGTTTAGCTATATATTTTAAAAATGATTTTCTAAGAAGAGAATTCCACTCATAATCTAAATCTATGCAGTCATGAATTAAAATAAACACAAACACAGCAATACATAATCTCTTTCTTTATTTCAACAATTTGCATGTATTAAGAAAATCAGATTTGAGAAAAATTTAGATATGCATCTCATAAAGATGCAGATCTTTTTTTGTTTGAGAAAACTCAGATCGACATCTTAAGAAAGATGCAAATCAGTTTTTGTATTGAGAAAAAATTTAGATCTACACCTTATAAAGATGTAGATCTGTTTTGTTTTAAGAAAAATTCAGATCTACATCTTATAAAGATGCAGATTTGTTTTGTTTTAAGAAAAATAATTGCTCACTTGCAAATTTATTGACATTCAAGAAAAAGATTATCACAATCATATAGAAAATATCATACTTTAAACAAAAGGACAATTAACAATTCATAGATATTTGAAAAAAGAAAGATATATAATATGCATCATCACATCACAAGAGAAGGGTGAAGGAAACAACCTCTTGCATGAGCACACTTTGTTCTTAAGAGGATATTTTAGGGTTCAAAGAAATTTGTTCAATTCCCTTTGAAACCTAAAAACCCTAATTTTGCAGCAACACTCAGAGAGAGGATTAGAAAATATGTGTGGTTTGAGAGTAAAAAACGTATGCCTCTTAGAGTGTAACAAAAAGGTGCTGAATTATGAGGTTCAATCTCTATTTATAGAGGCTAGAAGACTCTAAAAAATAGGTACAGATGATTAGAGTTTGAATCCAGACGCATCCTTTTGCGAAAAGGTCAAAAAGGGTGTGCCTTATCGTCACCCAAAGGCCGTTGGGCCAAAGCCCACATGATGGCAATTCAGCACTCCAAAAGTGTCGAATTGGCTCTTGGAGGCTGAACACGCTTTTATGTTCAAGTGCCATTTGGTCTCTCCTTCTAAGGTTTTTTGGTCGGTCCTTGTATATAGATGTGTTTTCAACCTTTGTTTATGATTTTATGGTCTCTTTTCTGGATAATTCAAGCTTTTTTAAGAGTAATTATCTTGAAGATAAATGCCTTAAAATAAATCTTGATAAAGTTCAAATTATCCACAGTTTTATTGTTATTCAATCATCCCTTTTATTCCCAAGCATGCATCCCCATTTTAAACACTAATTATCAACCAATTACAAAATTATTTAATTAATTTTAATTGTTTAACCAATTAGAATTAATTTAAATTGATCATGTGTGGTCGATTCTACCTAGACACAATACATGCTAACCGTGCAAATTTGATCATGTGATATCTTTCAATCCGATGGTCCAATTTGGAAACCGGAAACACCATTACGACCGTTAGAATCTCAAGATTATTTTTATGATATGCAATGAATGAATTAATGCATACAATGCAGGAACAAATTGATGCATGTGATGCAAGAACAACATGATGCATGTGATGCAAGGATGATTTTTTTTTTTTTAGGGGTACATGGATGGTCACTCCAGTCATCTTCCTTGATTAAATCATGGGTGCAAAATCGAGTGTCTACACTCAGAAATCTATAAAGGGGAGAGCAATCGCCAATCACCTAGCCCATTTTTCACGAGAAGAAGCTGAGGAAATCCAAAGAGACTTTCCGGATGAAGACATTATGGGGATTGAAGTAGAATAATGGAAGATGTATTTTGATGGAACAACAAATCAAAACGGAAGTGGAATTGGAGTCCTCTTGATTTCTCCAAAAGGGGCACACATTCCATTTTCTGGCAGACTTAATTTCCCTGCCACCAACAATGCCACATAATATGAAGCTTGCATTATGGGCCTACAAGCAACCTTAGGCCTAGGAGTGAAAGAGTTGGAGGTATACGGAGACTCAGCCTTAATAATCTCTCAAATTCAGAATAAAAGGAAGATCAAAGAAGAAAGGCTAAGGCCTTATCATCGATGTCTTCAGAAGTGGGCATCAAAATTCAGCAAGATTCAATATCAGTATGTGCCAAGGATGCAAAATCAAATTGCAGATGCTTTAGCAACCATGGCATCTATGATGGATGGGCCAAAAGAAGATGAAGCTAGACCAATAATGTTAGAACAAAAAGAAAAACCAACTACTGCATGACAATAGAAGAAGATGAGGAAAAGAGTGGGAAAGGTGAATGGTATTTAGATATCCTACAATATCTTAAGGATGGAACATACCCACCATTTGCAGATAAGAATGACCAATTGACCATCTGGAGGTTGTCTGCTAATTACATTATTTATGGTAAAAGGCTTTACAAAAGACCATAAGATGGAATTCATCTCCTTTGTGTAACCGCTAAGGAAGCACAACAAATAATTGAAAAGGTTCATACGTCAAGTTATGGGCCACATATGAATGCACACATTCTATCAAGGAAGATAATGAAACAAGGCTATTACTGGACCACTATGGAAGCTGACTGTGCAGCTCATGTTTGAAAATGTCATCAATGCTAAGTCCATGGAGATCTGAAACATATGTCACCAATGCCACTACATACTATGACATCACCCTGGCCATTCTTTACATGGGGAATAGACATTATTGGGAAGATTCACCCAACAGCATCCAATGGCCATGAATTCATACTTGTAGTCATTAACTACTTTACTAAATAGGTAGAAGCTGCTTCATACAAGGTTCTGAATTCAAAGAAGTTGTTCAGTTCATTCAGACCAATATCATCTGCAGATACGGGGTACATCATGAAATTATCACAGACAATGGGTTGTACTTTAAAGGAGAAATAGAGAAGCTACTATGACAATTCTACATTCAGCACCGCAAGTCTTCACCTTACCGCCCTCAGCTATTGGGGCAATTGAGGCTGCTAATAAAAACATAAGGCGAATCTTGAAGAAGAGCACAAGGAACTACAAGGACTAGCACCTACAGTTGCCTTATGCACTTTGGGGATATAGAACGTCAATTCGATCATCCACAGGAGCCACTCCTTACTCATTGGTGTATGGGATGGAAGCAGTCCTTCCTATTGAGATGGGTGTCCATTCCCTAAGGACAACGCTGGAAAGTGAAATTCCTGAAATAGATTGGTTGCTAAGCAGATACAATCAATTGTGCATGCTAGATGAGAAAAGACTCAAAGCCTTGTATCATATTCAAGGTTACCAAAGGAGGTTTAGAAAAGCTTTTGACAAGAATGTGAGAACCAGAGATTTGAAGTTGGGGGATTTAGTGTTGAAGGAAATCCAAGCCCTAGTTTAAGATGCTAACGGGAAATTCAAACAAAACTGAGTAGGCCCATACATTATCAAACAGATATACTCTAGTGGAGCAGTAAGATTGATGGGCTTAGATGCAAACCCTTTTACTAAGTCAACCAACATGGATCAATTGAAGAAATACCACATCTGAAGTGGTAGTCTGAAAGCGCCACGTCTGAAGTGATTTGTTGTTTTCCTTCCTAGGTTTGACTAAAAACAAAAAAAAAAAAAACAAAAAAACAAAAAGAGATAGGTTGAAAACCCAAAAGGGCAATCTATGCAATATGAGAGTTAAAAAAAAAAAAAAAGAACAAAAACAAAAAGTGAGAGAGCTTGCTAGGTTGTTTATCATTGTCCTTTAAATAAATCCTATGAGTACAAACCAATGGACTAAGTCCTTTTATGCTAGCCATGTTCCTTCCTATGACACCTTTATGTTTACTCAAAACATTTAATAACTTACATTCTTGCAAGGAGTCAAGTTCAGAAGATATTACCATAGGAAAAGTCTCATTGTTTCCTAGAAAAGCATACTTGAGATCATTTGGCTAGGGTTTCAACTCCCATTTAGGTGCTTGCTTACTAGATGGCAACAAATTTATCTCACAAGGTGGCAACTCCTCATATTTCAATTTCCAATTGCTTGCTTCCAATTCCTACGTAGATTCCAAAAGACAGTGAATGTGTGCAATTTCATAATTCTCATCAAAATTAAAATCACATTAATTGACTAGACAAGCTTCTAATAGATTTGAAAAACATGTTTTGTTGAATTGTTCTTGAACAAGTGTTTCAATTAAGTCAACTTCATGCACATCCTCTTCATCCCTAGGTTGCTTACAAGTATTGAAAATATTAAGCTCAAGGGTCATATTCCCAAAAGATAATTTTAAGACTCCACTTCTACAATTTATCAATGCATTAGAAGTTGCAAGAAATGGGCGTCCTAAAATCACAGATATTTGAGAATTAGCATTAGAAACAGGATGCATGTCCAAAATAATAAAGTCAACAGGAAAATAAAATTTGTCCACTTGAACCAAAACATCCTCAATAGCACCCTTAGGAACAATCGCAGATCGATCGACAAGTTGTAAAATTATGGAAGTGGGTTTTAACTCGCCTAGACCTAATTGCTTATACACTAAATATGACAAAAGATTCACACTTACCCCAAGATCAAGAAAAGCTTTCTCTATTTTTGAATTACCAATCACACATGAAATAGTGGGACAACCTGAATCTTTAAACTTTGGAGGTCTATTGTTTTGAATGATTGCACTAACTTGTTCAGTTAAAAATGTCTTCTTATGTACATTAAGCTTACGCTTAACAGTGCACAAATCTTTCAAAAGTTTAGCATATGATGGAATTTGCTTCATGGCATCCAAAAGAGGAATGTTCACTTTAACTTGCTTAAGCACTTCAAGGATTTCAAAATTTTGATTCACTTTTTGAGGGGAAATCAACCTTTGGGGAAAAGGAGCAGGGATAGGACATCTTTTAATTTCATTAGATTTAGGCTTGAGGACTTCATCACTACTCTTTATTTTGGAAGATTCATCATGTGTATTGCTTTTAGAAATATCTTTTTTCAATGATTTTTCCACTATGAAGAGTAGTTACAGATTTAACTTGACTCACTTTATTTTTAGAGGAACTACAATCATCAACACAAAATTGACCTTGGGGGTCTAGTTGTGGTTGAGATGGAAACTTACCATTTTCTATTGTGCTCATGAATGTGGTCAATTTAGTAGAGTGCTCCAAAGTCATTTATGGCTTGTGAGGTCTGATTATTAATGGTGGATTGAGTTTGCATGAATTGTTGCAAAGTGTTTGCAAGACTCTTCTTTGGAGGGGGAGTACAAGGAATAAAATTTGAAGAACCATGTGTAGGAGGTGCAACCACATTATCATTCCTCCAACTAAAATTTGGGTGATTCCTCCACCCTGAATTGTATGTCTCTAAATAGGGGGAAGGGTATGATTTTTTCACCATGTTCATAGCATTTGCTTGATCATGCAACACCTCTTTAAAAGATGGAATTGTAGTGCATTCATTGGTAGGTTGTTCCATGGTCTCACAAATTCTACATACTTCATCAATTTTAGGCAGAGTATTGATTCCATTGACCTTTCTTAATTCCATGGCTTCAAGCTTCCTAGTTAGCTAGCCACCCTAGCACTAAGGTCACCATCTTCCCTAAGTTGGTACTTACCACCCCTAGAGGGGTTGGTGGATGCTCTAGACCTATTTGAGGTATTAGTGGTATCCCAAGATTAGGCATTCTCAACTAAGAGATCAAAATAATCAAAAGCCTCATTGGAATCTTTATTCAAAAACTCTCCATTGCATATCATCTCTACAAATTGGCGCATCTTTGGAGTTAAACTTTCATAGAAAAAACTAATTATATGCCAAGTTTCATAGCCATGATGTGGACAAGCATTAAGAAAATATTTAAATCTTTCCCAACATTGATAAAATGTTTCATTATCTTTTTGTGAAAAATTCATTATTTTTCTTTTAAGTGCATTAGTCCTATAAATTGGAAAAAAGTTCTTTAAAAACTCAATTTGCATCTCTTGCTATGTACCAATTGACCTAGGTCTCAAAGAATTAAGCCAAGTTTTTGCCTTGTCTTTAAGAGAAAAAGGAAACAGCTTCAACCTAATGGTCTCTTCATTACATGATTGGTCATAGAAGGTAGAACATACCTCCTCAAATTCCTTAAAGTGTAGGTAAGGATTATAGAATCTAAGCCATGAAATTTAGGAAGTAATGAAGTCATACCGGGCTTAAAATTAAAATTATTTGCATTAGTTGGAAAAATGATGCATGATGGTGCACTACTCCTAGTAGGTTGCAAATAATCCCTGAGAGTTCTAATGGGTTGATAAGCATGGAAGTTTTTATTATTTAAATTATTCTCATCACCGTGATTACCCTCTAAGTCCGCCATGATATCAAGTGTGTGAGAATGTGTGAAAGAATCAGATAAATTGCCAAACAAATTATTAGACTCAATTCTAGACAAGCAATTATCACTATCACGACACCAAACACGCATTCAATAGTAAAGCAAGAAAGAAAAATAAAAATAAAACAAAACAAAACAAATAACTTTAACAATAAAAACAAGTAAAAAGAAAAGAAAAACTCTAAAGGAAAAATAAACTACTTAAAAAGAAAAGAGTTGGAGAGATATTACCAAATATGTGAAGAAATTTAATGCCTAAAACCTCTCCAAACGAAGTGGAATGCTTCTCTAATCGCCTAATCCCTGGCAACGGCGCCAAAAAACTTGTTGCAACTTAAATAATGCTCCCTAGCGCAGGATTGTCGCGAAGTAATACCTTGGAAAGTCCGAGGTCGAATCCATAGGGAAAAGGGAATTGATTAGCAAACCACAAGAGAATAAAACTAAAATAATAAAGCTTAACTGAAGAGATTTTTGATAGTTTAGTAAAGGTAATTTAAATTGAGAGAAAATAACAATATATTAAGGTGTTAAGGTTTAGGGATCCACACACAACACATCTATTAATAGTCTTAACAATATTTATTTTATAACTCAACTAGAATTCATACGAAGGATGATCTTAGTTGGATGATTTAACAATAAAAACACAAGAATTAATTGGCTAAAGTAGTTTCATGCAATGGATTGATTTTAGGCAAAACAAAACTAGTGAATTAGTTCGTAGGGAATACTAAACATTTAACATGCCCAGAGTCTACAATAAATCAAAGGATTATACAGAACTAAACACTTTTCTAGATAAGTAAAAGAATCAAAAACATAAAAAACATAAGCATTAAAACCAATAAATAATTGTTAAGAACATACCAATAAACAGTTGGGTTTCACCCCTTGCCTTAGCAAGGCTTCTAGCAAGCCATAACAAAAATAAAACTCTAATAACTGTAAAGAAACTTTAAGAAAACCCAAATTATGTTCTACAGAAGCTCTCTTCTGAATTTTTCCCTAAAGAGCCTTTAAATAGGTCAAAGAATCTTATTACAAGTTGAATTCCCGTTTGGAGAAAATCTCAGGCTTTTAGGCTTCATTTAACTGACGTTTTTGGCCCATTTAACTTCAGAATTCGGACTTTTGGTAAACTACAAAGTTGTAGTCCTTTAAGTTAGTTTTCCAGAACAACTTGAATCATCTCAATTGGACATCTGAGCCAAGAGTTATGTTTCAAATACTAACTAGTGCCCAAGCTGGAATCCTAATCCGAATTGGACCTGGATTTGGTGCAAATTTCCTTTGATTCCTTACTCCAATTGGACTTGAATTTAGTTGGGTTGGCCTTCTTTGACCTCATCATGGCCCTTGTAAAAGTAAAATCCATTAGATTTCTTCTTTACACAAATCCACTTATTTAATTTCAACATCCTACAAAAAAACAAATTCACGCATTAAAATTCAATTAAGCACAAAATTGATTATTTAGCATTATTCCAAAACCAACTATAAAATGTATGAATTAACTCAAAATAAGTATGATAATGATTTTCTAATAATGATATAAATATGCAAAATTAAGTTATTATTAGTAGTCATCTTGTGAAAGTGAACCTTGACAAAAGATTGGTCCACTCGATCAGCCATCTCCAATCTCAATAACATGTTCTGGATAGAAGTAGGATTTGTGTCCACAGGGTTGAATGGTCTTCTTCTTTTACCACCAGACATTCCTTGCTCATATTTGAATTTCCTCAAGAGTCTATCTCCCTTGTAAAAAGTCACCCTCTGCAACCCAACAAGGAAGGTGTGATTTGATCCTGGAGACCTTAGCAGAGGGGATGGGCACCTCCACCAATAACAATCCCATTGAATTGAGGTACTGGGTTTCTTGTCTAAGAATTTCACCTAGTCACTCTCAGTTTGGCACTCAATTTTGATGACCACCCTGCTAAGAAAACTGCTAGGCCCATAATTACCGGTTGTAGGCTCGGCAATCATGTCCAGTCACTCCATTAGCCATATTTGCAAAGTCAAAGGACTCCCTAAGAAGATTTGAGTCCCTCCACCATGAAATACAGCGTCCAGTCCTAAGAGTTTCTACCAAGATTAAAGAAGCAGGATTATCACCATCCTTAATTTGATTCACAACACTTATGGCTCTATCATCCACAAAGCCGCGTCTTCCAAAGCAAAGAAAAAGTTTTCCCACCATGCATAAAGCCAAACTGAAGTTTTTCTGCATATTTTCGGTCAATCCATAGGTGCGCTTGTCAATCAACTGAGAGATAATGGCACAAAGATTCACCATATGACCTTCAATCATACTATCAGTAATGGAAGTAGGAAGATCGAGAGCATCAGACAAAGATTCCTTATGCCTAGGATCACAAGAAACCGCTACAGATTTTTTGCTTGGATCATAGCCCAGGATAGTAAAAAAATCTTCAATTGTCAGACAAATTTCAACGGTCTTAAATTGAAACACATGATCTTCGGGATCCCAGAATTTCATAGCAGCATGAAGGAAGTCCCACTTGATTTTCACATTCCTCAGAGCCTTTATTCCCTCTAATTTATAGGGTATAAAATTGGTTTTGGTACTGAAATCAAAGCTACGAACCCATCTATTGATATCATGAATTGTTGAATGAAAAAAATTATGATTGCTAGTCATTATGTCTTTTGCTTGTGATTATTATGTTTTACTAACCTTTATGCAAAGATTTTCCATAGGAGAATTCATTTATATAAGTTGCATCAATTCCTAATCAGGTTTGAAATAGGTTTCAGAGAGTTTGTAGCTGACTAGGAGAGTGTTTCATGGTCACAAACGAAGTAAATTTTTTTCAAAAAATGCGAAAACGCAAAACGTGCATTGGAAAAGTGTGAGGAGTCGGCCCACCATGGCGTGAGCGTTGCAGCATGGCCAAGTGCCATTTGGCACTCCAAAAGTGCCGAACGACACTCCAAAAGTGCTGAATGGCACTCCTTATGTGCCATGTGGCACCCACTCCAGCCATCGCACATCCATGCAATTTTGTGTTCTCGACCATTTTTTTTAGATCATTTGAAACTCAAAAAGATTTTTTTGGGTCAAACTAAGGCATTTTAACGTGTCTAACTCACTTGTTTTTTAAAAAATCATCACTTGCATCATTGTTTTCAAAATTAATCAAATCAAATTTTTTTAAGACTCATGGATTTATGTTCCAAACTAGGGGAATTCGCCCATGCCTCATTCATTTTCAAAGAATCAAAAAATCATCATCATCTTTTTTCTTCTTTTTTTTTTAAATCAACATAACCAAGATTTCCAAAAATCATGCATTCATTTTAAACTAGGGGCATTCGGCTCCACCTCATTCAAGTAAGCGCTGATTCCAATAGAGACAAGCAAGATAAGTCTAAATTAGTACTACAAGACCTCATCAGGTGAATTCTAAACTAGTCTTAGTTAAAGTCTCTGCATGATCCAAGGGGCAAAGTGCTAAACATGGAAATTAATACAAGATTGTCTAAGGAACACTTCCTTTTGTTTTGCAAGAAAAATAAACACATAAATCAAACATCATTAGGACTCTAAGTCCACCTGCGTGAGGATCTCCTTGAACCACCTCTAGAGGAGCCACCTTCAGTATTTCCTTCCTGACTTGTGAAAAAGCGAGGATCATACTGACAATTTTCAAGTTCGAGGCTCCTGATCATTTCCTTTAAAGCTCTTCTGGTAGTGTCAACAATTTCTATTCGATGTGCCTAATAAGTCAGCAAAATCAGGTGTTAATTCCACTATCAAGCACAATTCAAGCCAAAGACACTCAAATAGCAACATCGCATAACCAACTCACATCATTGAGCACATATTGGGAGGATTTAGTGTGAGCCAATGACTGCAAGCCTCCAATCATCTGCATGCTCTCCTCAACAAGATCCACATCAACCTGAAGCACAAATTTGCCAGATCAAGAGTCATCAGATTAAGAACCACTCATCAAGCTAAGAAGAAATAAGGACAAATAATTGAACATTCAAGAACATACCGGATCGAGCCAAGGAACATTTAGCACGTGCTCTGGCCTAGTCAAAGGCATGGAACTATACGTTCCATCAGGATTCATCACATCATACTACCATGCCTGAAAATGAGGATAAGTCTCCCTGAAGGAACTAGAAGAGCTACCAGTATGATGAAGAAAGGGAATTTCTTCCTCTTCCTTTTCCTCTCCCCCTTCCTCTCCTTCAAAAGATGGATGCTAAAAATACAACATGCAAGTGTTGTTACCAAGTAGAAATATGGAAAAGGAATTTGCAAGAACAAAAATTTGACTTTAGAAGGGAAGAAAAATATCGTTTTGCCAACCAAGCAACCTTGCAGATGAAGTCGAATGAATTCAGAATAATTCCCTTCTACTCCTGCAACAATATAGCCATCATGGGCCTGAGCAATCTCTTCATCAGCTAGAAAGTCAACCAACCAAATAGTGTGACAATGAGGAGTTGGAATTGTGGTAGGAGGATACTCATGTTCAACTTGGGGCAACACTTGATCACCAAGATACCAATACCTTTCCATGCCTACATTCAAACAACATTTGGCAGCCATTCAGTTCTAAAGCCCTCTCACACTCTGCATACCCCTCACATCCAGCCCAAGGATTTAAATCCATCTGAAAAGTCACAAAGGAATCCAGAATGAGAAGAAACTGAACCATAGCCAAGTGCCAAAGATTCCAAAAGAAAGAGGAGGAAAAACTCACATCATCAGCAATCAATTATTAATCACCAAGCACCAAATTTCCAAAGAACGCCTGGAAGGTGTAGGCAAACGATGTTTGGGTAACCAACGAAGAAATCTAGGAAAAATGCCAGCAACTTCTTCCTAGATTTTAGGACCAACCTCAAAGTACTCGTACATCTAGACCTGGAAAATTCACAACACCATTACCACATATCCAAAATAACTTTCCAAAACCCACATAGCCGAAATAATTTTCTGAAACTTACACATAGCCAAAATAAATACCAAACCTCACCTGCCATACAAATGGAGCCCCACCCAAGCTTGATAGGCTCCACCTGGAGAGTTGGGTCATGAAATGCATCAGAGTAGCATAGACCATGCTGCTCCAGTCATAATTCCGGATTTGTTCAATTTTTCTCAAGCTCCTCAAGTAGTGTAGATTCACAGTACTGCCTAAATCCGAACACAAGAAAGTCCCAATAAAAAGAAGCATGAACATACGAGCACCCTTTGCCACAATCTCACATTGGGGAATAGCCAAGACAAAGGAATATTGCTACTCCTCATTCTAGAAGGTACTACACCTAGAAGTTTCTCAAGTTCAGTTGAAGTAAGGGAATCATTGACAAGAATTCTTTCACCACCCAACCTTAGACCAGTGATAACAAAAAACTCATAAGGTGTCAACATTACCTCCCCAATGCCTGGAAAATAGAAAGTGTAGGTAGTGTCCTAGAAACACTCTGCCAAGGTAAGAAGTAACTGAAGATCTTTGCATTCATGTGTCCCCTAATTTAACAAAGCTTTGAAGAAAGTGCCAAAGCCTACTTCATTTATGATGTTTTTGATGCTAGGAGACAATGTTGCCCATGCACTTTTTAACATTTGGAGACTACCTTGACTCTTGAGGCTTTGCAACACAAAAGTTCAGCTCATCAATTTCCATGACCAAAACCCACATAACCAAAATTTCCATACCCAAAAAAATATTCTCATAACCAATGCCCCACCACCACAAAAAAATGAATGCCCCACCAAAATTTCACCACAATCAAAATTTTCACATATCCATACACAACTACCAAATTTTTCCATAGCCATGCAAAAAAATTCCTACATGTCCGAAAAAACTCCCACAAGTTCATGCCCATGCACAAATAAATCGTCATATAGCCAAAATCATAACCACAAAATTTTCCAAGCACCAACATCGCATACCCAACAAAATTTTTCCACAATCGAAATTTTATTGCAATAAAAATTTTTCCCATGCACATACCCACAAAATTTTACCATGTCCATAAAAAAAAAGTTTACACATACCAATAAACTTTTCCGACATACATCATGAACATATTCACATAGCGTAACACAAATTTTTCACAATTCCAATACTCCCAAAATCCAAACCAAAATTCATCCAACAACATCACAATCTACCTACATTGTCAAAATTCCATAAGCCACCAACATTGTCCAAATTGCACCATGATTAAAAATAATATTAACACTTCAAGAATGCTCCAAAGCCAACATTTCCAAACATGATCAATCACACAATGCCCCAAAATTTCAAAATAACCAAATGACAATATCTCACCACAAAACATTCAATGAAACATGCAACAACATTTTTCCAAGAAAGGAAACCAAAGTGTAAGTTTTTAGACCCCTTAAAACACAATTGGATTAACCTAGTAAATTAGTCAAGTGATTACTTAGTCAAAATTTTAGATCTAGGTTAACATAATCATATAATCATATCAATGTAAAGTGCGGAATATAAAGAACACAGAGATATGATGACCCAGGAAACCAAACCGGTGAAAACCTGGGGAGGATTTAACCTAGCTATCCTTAAGGTAAACCAGAATCCAATATGAAAGAATCGAAGTTTTACAATAGGGCTTAGACCACTAACATCCTAATGCTACCCACCAGTAGAAACTTACTGACATGACCACGTGCAAGCTCCAAGACCATGGACTCCTTTCTTGGATTCTCCAGCAAATACAAGCACACCCGCTTGTGTTTCTTTAAGTTCTTTAATGCAGCTACTGAATCAATTACCAAGTTCTTGACATAGTCTTGAATCTTGGAAACCCTAAGTATGTGTGAAGGTAACCATCTCTTGATCTCTCAAAAGATTCACACATACAGCATAATGGACCACCAAAAACGTGGCTAGGGTTTTCCCTTTTATACTTGAGACAAAACATAAAACCCTACACGTTATATGGGCTTAGGCTGAGTTGGAAGAATTTTGCAGAAAAACATTCTGCCCATGTCTCGATCGATCGAGTCTAATTCTCAATCGATTGAGCCAGACAGAATTGCACAGTAAATTCTGCAGTAACTCGATTTCAACTTTACATAAAACGTATATACTTTAAGCAAGTCTAAACAAGTCTAAAACATGTTTCGATCATGGTTTGCCAACAATACAAATTAGAGTTCTAATACACTAGTTCCTAATCCTTAGAACCTAACAAACTCCCCCTTTGGCAATCCGTAACAAAACACAAAGCTAAACAAAAGTTGCTCAAAGTTTACATAAAAACAGCCCAATATACAAACATAGCCTAACACAACAAATTCAACCTAACTACTATCTATCAGTTGCAAGTGTAGATAGCAGCACGACTGAATCAACCTGTATATTTCCTGAAACACTCAACAAACGCATAAACGCATGTGGAAAATACAAGTAAAACAAAAATAACTTCTTGATTTCACATAACACACAATAAAGACATATATCATGAATAACTCATAAATATAAATCAAAAAGCAATGTGAAACAAGAAACATATACCAATCAATGTATCTCCCCCTATCATGAAAAAAAAAAAAAAAACAAAAAACAAAAAACAAAAAAAAACAAAACAAAAATACATCATGAGCCAAAAAAAAAATGTAAATACACAATGAAGCATCTAGATACAATCTAATAGCTCCACAAGCTCCACAAATACAAAAATCTCCCCCTAACTACAAAAATCCTCTACAAGTGTACTCGCCCTTTTTGTGACGGAATGCCAAAGGGCAATCACAAATCATCAAAAGGAGGTGACAGAGGCAATCATCTCAAATGCTCCAGATCTGCTCACAAAGCACGAAGCTCATCAAGCATGTCCACCAAAATCTGTCCATGAGCCGTCTGAACGGTCATGACAGTCTCTAACATACGTCAAATATCTAAATCATTCGAGGTAGGAGGTGGAGGAACAACAGCAGCATTATCAACATGATCAACGGGCTCCTCAGCAATAGCATTACCTGTAGAAAAGGGAGGAGGAGGTGCAACACTGGAAGGTTCTACCCTAGGACGTTTAGAGCTAGCTTTCAAATGAGCAGCCCTCTACCTAAGAAAACCGGCACCTATGGGAGCAACACTATGAACAGGCTCAGACGTAGGAAACTCAACTAAACCGAGATGCAAATGAATCCGGTGAATAAAGACGGGGAAGAACAAAGCATGCAGTAGAACTACTCCAATACACCTCAATCAAGGAACGAATAAAAAGATGAGGAAAGCTAATAGGAGCATCAGTAACCAGTGCATACAAAAATGCACAACGCTCCAAAGGAATGGTGTGCAGATGAGAGATAGGCCAAAAAGAATGACAAGCAATCCGAAAGAAAAGATAATGAATCGAAGTGAGCTCAGTAGTGGTGATCCGAGGATCAAAACCCCACTGGATAGAAGACCCAGTGATATAAGACATGATGTTATCCAAGGGAGGAGACTCATCATATGGGTAGATAGGATCACATACCACTAGTACTCCAAAGGCATCAGCCACTACCGAAGGGGTAATTGTGTACCCTACACCCAGTACCCAACTCCTTATGAGAGTGTTGGCATCATAGGAGTGGATAGAGAGGTTCGAATCGAACTCTCTAATCAAGGTAGCCGGAGGTGGATGTGAAATATCCAACAAGGGTAACCAACCTCGACGCTCAAAGTTACGTCTAATCTCGGGATCTAGCTCATCTAGGAGTACCTTTCTCTTAGCCCAAATGTTTCTCCTAAGGTTAAGCTTCTCAAATGCTTCCTGGTTTTTCTTACTTAGGAACCTCTCACTATCAAAGGTGGGGGATGGTGAAGAAGTGGAGGTCCTATTGGCTCTAGTTTTCCTAGGCATGATGCTAAGGAAAGGACAAGACACACAGAAAAGAACCAACAAAGAAAACGAAAAACCAAAGACAGACTGCAAGTTAGCACAAAAAAAAATATAGCAATAACAATCTATATGATGCATGAACAGATAAATGTCATGATGCATGCTCTAATGCAGTGAGAATAAGTTCAATTTAGCTATAAAATCACAAAATTGGCTTGAGCATAGAGTTTACATCAAAAACCCCAAAATTTAAAAAACCCAATTTCACAAAATCACCAAATTGACCAAATTGATCATTATACATGATAGAGAACAGTTTATAATGACCAAATCAATTAAGCAAACAAGCCAATTTCATCAATTTAAACCAAATTGAACAAAAACCCCAAATCAGATACTTTCAAGCCCTAGAAATTTTAATTTTTCTCAATTCACCAAATTTATCAAATTAAATCACCAAGAACTATTATACATCCTCATATGACAAAAACCCAATGATTAATTTGAAGAAAATAAGCTTGAAACATCAAAAAACCCAAAAATCTATAGGTTCGAAATTTCCCCACAAATGCATGATTTAATGCATGAAATATGAAAAAAAAAAAAAAAAAAAAAAAAAAGCAAAAAGAAGGGTAAAAGTTTCTTACCGGCCTTAGAGGAGAAAAACCTTGCAAAAAGAACGGAGGAAAAACGACAAAAAATCTTGATTGGAGACTTGATCAATCAGATAGAGAGAGAAAGAGTTTGAAAACTTTTTGAAAAAGTGTTTGAACACGTGAGAATCAAGTGTTTTAAAAAACTCTCTATACGATTTTCGATTGATCGAAAATTAATTTCGATCGATCGAAACACACAGAACCAACCAAGAAATTTCAAATGCAAGGTTGAACCTACCAAGGTTGTGGAAGCTCTTCAAGATGAAAGCTGGGTTGAGTTTATGCATGATGAACTGCTTCAGTTTCAAAGGAATGATGTCTGGACTTTAGTACCCAAACTGGAAGGTGAGCACATCATTAGCACAAAGTGAATCTTCCGTAACAAGACTGATGAGGAAGGTAATGTAATTCGCAACAAGGCTCGTCTTATGGCTCAAGGATACTCTTAAACGGAAGAAGTAGACTATAATAAGACATTTGCTTTAGTAGCCCATATAGAGTCCATCAGGATTCTCCTAGTCTTGGCATGTCACTTGAAGTTCAAGTTTTACCAAATGGATGTAAAGACTGCTTTATTGAATGGGTTCCTTAAAGAAGATGTTTATGTGGCTCAACCAAAAGGATTCATTGATCCACACTTTCCAGATCATGTGTTGTACCTCAAGAAGGCACTCTATGGTTTAAAGCAAGCCCCCAAAGCTTGGTATGATCGACTCACACAATACTTGGTGTCATATGGGTTCACAAGAGGAAAAGCTGATCAAATTCTCTTCATCAAAAGGAAATACAGTGAGTTGATAGTTGCTCAAGTCTATGTTGATGATATCATCTTTGGTCGACTAAGGATGAACTTGCTCATAGTTTCTCCAAACTCATGCAAGCCGAGTTCAAGATAAGCATGATTGGAGAATTGACTCACTTCCTTGTGTTGCAAATCCATCAGTAAGAGTCAGGTATATTCCTATCTCAATCTAAATATGCTAAAAATCTTGTAAAAAAGTTTGGTTTGGAATCTGCTAGTTCAGTTAGAACCCCTATGAGCCCAAATGTTAAACTCACTGTTGATTTGTTGGGTAAAAGTGTTGATTCATCTTTATATAGAAGCATGATAGGTAGTCTTCTTTACCTTATTGCTAGTAGACCTGACATTAGTTACAATATGGGAGTGTGTGATAGATATCAGGCTAATCCTAAAGAGTCTCATATAATTGCCTCAAAAAGAATCATAAAATATGTTAAAACCACTACCGACTTTGGTGTGTGGTATAGCAAGGACACAAATGATGTCTTAGCTAGGTATTCTAACACAGACTGGGCTGGGAATGCTAATGAGAGAAAGAGTACATCAGGCAGTTGTTTTTATATGGGTAATAATCTTGTCTCCTAGATGATCAAAAAGTAGAATTTCATCTCATTATCCACTGCAGAGGTTGAATACATTGCTGCCAGTAGCTGTTGCACCCAACCTCTATGGATGCAAAAACTCCTCCTTGATTATGGTATTCGTCAAGAACATCTTATCATCTATTGTGATAATACCAATGCCATCAACATCTCTAAGAATTCTGTTCAACATTCTCGAACTAAACACATAGAGATTCGACATCATTTCAATCAGGAGCTTGTTGAAGATGGTACTTTTACTCTTGAGTTCATTCACACTGATGATCAGAAGGCAGATTTGTTCACCAAACCTCTTGATAGCAAATGGTTTGAATTCCTTTGCCAAAACATTAGTGTTATCTCCATGGATTGATTTCCTCTACTCCTCCTCTTTCCTCATGCATTTGCATCTAGTTTTATGCTTTGCTTTATTTAACATGTTTTTGTTTGTTTATTTTCAGTTTTGCTTTATTTTGTTTTTCATAAAAAAAAATTTTGAAAAATTAGAAATATACAAAAATAGTGTGTGTTTTGTGTACATTGGTACTTGTGTACCTTGGATGGCCATTGAAACAAAATTTTCTAAATTTTGTATCTTTTGTAGCTTAGATAAGCATTTCTATGCACAACTAAGCAAGTGAGCTTTGTGGCTCGTTTTTGTGATGAGTAAGATTAAGTAATCTCTTATACTTAACACTCGTATCACTCTTTTTGATAGGAAGGACTAGAAAATCCTATACTTAACCACAATTTGAATTCCTTTGCCAAAACATTGGTGTTATCACTCTTATACTTAACCATCTCACAACTGTTGCCCACCAATCATAAAATGGCATATGTATGCTTCGGCATAGCAAAAGTGCAAATGTCAAAAGCTTAACATAATTGGGTATTTCTTTTCTCTCTCTTATATGCCCATGCATGATATGCTTAACAAAAGAAAATATGCAAAGAAAAATAAAAAGCAAAAAGAATCAAAATGCTTTATATATGATTGCAAGCATGTCTTCTAGGAGATGTGGGAGTTATAGGATGTACCTCGAAGGTAATAATCCCCATCAAGCAGTTATGATTGTGTGTATGTTAAAGTGATTCTCTCATATCTCAAATTGTCATAACATGTAGACACTTATGCAATCTTGCGAGGTTTTTCACACACAACACGCAATATTCTTTGCCACTTATGATACATGTGTAGGTACAATGTAATTTGGCCATTTCAGGGAATACATGTGTTAATGTGTGCTCACTAAATTGTCTTGACTTGTTTTTGAAATATAAAATTGGTTAGACTTGTTTAGTGTGTGTGTGTGTGTGTGTGTTTTGGATCTAAATGCTTGACATTTTTTTGTTAAGAGATATTTTTGAGAGCTTAAAATGTTGTTTGGATCTTTGGTTGAATAGCATGCTTGATTGCATTCATATCTGTGTTTTTTTTCTTCCTTGAAAAATTGTTTTTGAGTAATCTCGACAGCTTCTCAATACCTCTCGACATCTAGGCTATCTATCGAGCCTCTTGATCTTCTTTTCTCAACAGTTGTTATCACAATTTCGATCTATCAAAGTTTTTAAGAATTTGTCTCGATAGCTTCTCGACAGCTTCTTGATCCATTGAGGAAGTTTCTGTATGCTCTATAGATGCTCAATAGCTTCTCGATCCATCGAGGTCACTTTGCTATGGACACCTCTCAATAGCTCTTCAACAACTCCATCTATCGAAAATTGAAGCTCGACACCTCTCGATCCATCGAGCTTCATGTTTTTCTATATATAGCTCAGCGCGATTTTTTTTCATTTCTCACTGATCTCTCTCGACAGAAACTCTCTCTTTTCTCTCCCATACTCTTCTCTCTCAACCTCTTCATCTTCACCACTTGATTTTCTACCTAAACCTTGCTTCCTTTCATTGGTATGATCTCATTATCTCTCTTTCTTCATGCATTTCATACTTTTAGACCAAGGTTTTTGGGTTTTTGAAAATTTTGGGTTTTTTCAAAATTGATGAGGTTTTTGCAAAATTTTTGGGTTGGGTTTTGTTTAAATGATCTTAAATGTTCATGCATTGCATCACATTTGTATTTTAACAATGTTTCACGCATTATAGATGTGTGCTCTATATGTTGAAATGATGTGTGCTAGTAGGATTGGATTGGACTAAGCCCATGATGTTTTTATTTTTTCATGTCACATGTTCATGCATTTTTCATGCATATGTACCATTTTTTCTCTATCTTATTGATATTGATCTGTGTTGTTACTTTTATATTTTTCCTTCTCTCTCTCTCTCTCTCTCTCTCTCTCTCTCTCTCTCTCTCTCTCTCTCTCTCTCTCTCTCTCTCTCTCTCTCTCTCTCTCTCTCTCTCTGTGTTTATTACGTTTTTTTAATAGATGGTGGGTATTGTTTTAGATTATTTTAATAGGTGACGTGTTAAAATAAAAATTTAAAAAAAAAAAAAATGAGATGTAAGATTAGACATGGCAAAACGGGCGGGGCGGGTCGGGTTCGGGTCGAGTCAATCGGGTCGCGGGTCAAACGGGTCATGGGTCAAAACGGGTCATTTTAAGTGGATTAAAAACGAGTTCAGGTCAATCGGGTTGCGGGTCAGGTCGGGTCAAGTTGGGTCGAGTTGACCCGTATTCTTTACATGATTTTTTTTTTTTTTTTTTAATAAAGAAAACAACATGTATTTGTCATTTGAAAAGTTATGCAATAAATTACTTGATGTAAAATGCATTATTTTAAATTCACCACTTATATTAAGAATGAACTCAGTTAAACTTATTAATACTTATTTAATAATTTTAAAGTTATACAAATCCTAACATTGTTATCTAAAACAAAATAATACAAAGATAAGTAAAACAAATACACAAGTTTTATTTCTACACAATATCAACATTCCAAAATATAAAACAAAATTACAAATGACTTATTGGATAACCCATTTGATAAAGAATAAAAACATATAAGAAATTTACAATCTTGAAAATTAATTTTATAATCTATTATTAATTGTGATTGACACTCTATTTCAATTGAGATATACATTAAAATTTGATTGCTTACTTATTTATACATGATCTCTTTTATGAATATCATATCATTGTTAAGCAACACACACACTAGGAAATATCATAATTTATTTTGAAAAGCCATTTATTTTGGACTTAAATTGTTAAAAAAAAAGGTCTAAGCATTCATAATTTATGCTAATTTGATACTTTGGCTTCACTATTTTCACACTTGTGAATGTTTCTCACACATGTCTACAATTTTAAATCTATATTTTTAACTCTATTGTAACCAGATTATCTTGGCATGTATTTTACTATTTGATATTTAAAAATCTTTACTCATTACAGAATGCTCAACCATTTATCTTTCAATTAATTTGCATGCATTTATGTAAATGCATCAATTGTTTCCTTAAAGCTCACAACAAACAATTAAACCAATATTGTCTTAATTTTACTATTTTTTTTACCAAAAAAAAAAGTTTTAAAAAAATGGTTCGGGTCACGGGTCGGATCGGGTTGACCCGTAAAAACACGAGTCAGGTCACGGGTCAACCCGTTTTTGCTTCAGGTAAAAAAATTGGGTTCGGGTCGAGTATTTTTCGGGTCGGGTTAGAAAATTCTAACCCGTTTTGCCATGTCTATGTAAGATGTAATGTTAAATATTGTGCTAAAATAGATAAAGTAACTTTTTGATACTTAGGTGCGGTTTGGATAGAGATTATAGCGTCTACGTTTTGAGAGGGACGCGTTTCAAAATTTTTTTTTTTTTCCTCTGCACACGTTTCAGCTGGGGGACATAAGTTACTATTCACACTGTGCGGTTACTGTTCACGGACTATTTCGTACTGTTCACCTACTTTTCAGCCACTTTTTCATTAAAAATAGGTCTCATTGCACTATTCACACATTTAAAAATTATTTTGCTATAGTGTTTTCAATTTTAAGTTTTCAGAAAAAATAAGTTGTATCCAAACGAACCTTTAAAATAAATTTTTTTTTTAAGGACATCTTTTATATAAATTTAAAAGTTATACCACTTATTAAAAATCTTGGCAGATTGATGATTAAAGAAAGATACCCAAGTTCTTTTTTTCTTTTTTTTTAAAGGAAAAGATACCAAGTTCTTGGTCAACAATCAACATGCAATGCAAGCATCCATAAATCATCTTGGTAACCTAACCCAATCTTTATGTACAAATTATTGCACCATCCCCAGGTTTGAATTGTTGCAGTCAAAAGTATAAACTTTTTCCTCCCTCTCTTTCATTCTTCCCCCAAAAACAAATATAACTTTTTTTATATAATATAAACACCCTCTTTTATATGTAAAATTGATATAAATTATCTAGGGATGTCGCAAAATTCATCGGTTATCATCATCACGGACAATATATTGATCTTTCTTTCATGTCACCATGACACATCAGCACAACCAAACCACAGTCCCAAAGATTAAAACTACAGAAGTTTGAAAGAGACGGGAGGGAGTAGGACTCGGTCAGATGTTTGTAATATTGATTAGTTTTAGTCTTTAGGAGACTTTTGAGCAATTTTTTTAGTCTTCGAGTGATAACAAAATAAAAGTTTCTGATGTTTGCAAAAATTTCCAGCAGACTTTGCTAAAACGTGAAGACCAAGAAAATAATGGAGTATATCAAGACTCTTTAATAAAAATAAATACTTAAAAAGTGGAGATATTGAAATATCACATTGCAAGTTCGAAGGACTTAATAATACTTCCATAACTATGCAGAGGAATTACATACAAACTCGAGAAGATAAGCTTCCATCCACAAATCCCATCAAGGTACTTTCTCTTTCTCTCTCTAAACCATTTCTTGTTTGTGTTTTTCTCTTCTGAATCCTCCAGTGCCTTTTCATTTCTTGTTCTAGCTTTAGTTCCTTGGCTACTGCAACAAGCCGCGCCTTTCTTCTTTATTCCATCTTCCTTATTATATATTAGTTGACTTTCTTGTTTTATCTCAACTTGATTTTGTTGTGGGTGCAGATACAAGAATCAACAACTTCAATTGAAACAACGGCAGGGCAGATCATCAGGAGGGTCTTTGGAATTCTTTTCTATGTACATCTGATCCTAATCACAATCTTGGTAATCTTCCTGATAATCCATGGCCTCCTTTCTAATGTTCACAAGCACCATTTCCACCCCCGGAAATGGTTTCCTCCACTGCTCACTTCAGCAGCATCTGCTGGAATTGTTGCTTTCATATGGCAATGGTTAACTGGATACACCCACTCGACAGCCCTCAAGGCAGCCTTTTGGCTTAGTCCTTTGCTAACATTTGCAGCTGGCATTCTACTCATTTTAATAGGCTCAGCTGGGGCTTTAGCGGTTGGTGTGATTGCTGTAGTTTCTGCCCTCATTCTATCCCTCTATGCTTGTTGGGTCAATCCCCGATTCGAGTATGCTCAACAGATTTTATCAGTAGCTATGGCTTTCTATCCTGCTAAAACTGTAGTGTTAGTCATTCTATCAATCCTTATCAGTACTCTTTATTCTTGTTTCTTGATGTCTGGCATTGGAGGGGTTACTGCCTCCAGAACCAGCTTAGATACCTTTTTAATTTCAGTCATTTTGCTAAGCCTGGCCGGGACTATGCATGTCATCAAGAACACATTGATAGTTACAATATCTCGCGTGAAGTTCTTGCAATTCGCCTGTGGGGCTGACATGGACATTTGCGCAGCTTTCCATGACACAATCAAGTACTGTATGGGAAGCATTTGCATTGGCTCAACCCTGGTTCCAATTCTTGGGGTTATTCGGGGCTCAGCTCGAGCCTTGAAGTTGATAGCAGGGGATAGAGATAAGTTCTTGTTTTCTTGTGCTGATTGTTATGCAGGCCTTGCTTCAACCCTTATAACGTACGGGAACCGGTGGGGTTTCGTGTACGTCGGGGTCTATAACAAGGGGTTTGTGCAGGCATCGACTGATGCTTGGCGGATGTTCGGGATGGCTGGATTGGAAACGCTAATTGACTCTGATCTAACTGGGTCATTCTGTTTCCTCTTTGGGGTGGCAGGGGGTGCTATATGTAGCCTAATAAGTGGAACATGGGCGCTTGCTATTCACGAGAATCAAGCTACTGAAGTATCAATATATGCTTTCTTGGTTGGCTATTTCATGGTAAGTACTAAGCTGTAATTGAAAATTGAATAGCTTTTCAGCAATATTAAAACCTCAAAAGAAAATAAATTCCCTTGATGTTTGTGTGTGTTTCAGTGTCGGGTGGCTATGGCTTGGCCACAAGCATGCGTTTCAGCTTACTACATTGCTTACGCAGAGAACCCACAGAACCCTCAATTCGATTCGACCATCCCAGATCGCATTCAAGAGCTTCAGAGATATCGTGTTTAACAATCAATGGGACTTGAGAGCTAATTGGAACCGTTAAAGTTGTTATTTGAGCAACTATAGGCATTTTTTTTTTATGGTGTGGTTTGTTAATTTGTTTTGTACCATATGAAGGTTTTAGTGACAATGATTTGAAAATATTCCAGATAGAGAATAAAAGCAGATTGGGAGCTAACTGGAACCGTTACTCACAAGTTGCTACTTGAACAACTATAGTCAAGTTTTTTTTGGGCAAGTGAAACTATAGACATGTAAAGGATAACCAGATTGAGAATACATCTTTTTTTTCTTTTGTTGATTGGTACCATATGAAGCTTTTAGTGTGACAATGATTTGAAAATATTCTTTTTCTTTTGTGTAATCTTGCGATTTGAAAATATTCCTTTTCTTTTGTGTAATCTTGCAAATATTGGATTCCTGAAGCCAAATACCAGAATAAAAGCTGATTGAAAGCTCTAGAGGATAAAAACTCCAATGTAATAAAGGATACAAATGAAGGTTTCCATAAAATCTCCAATGTAATAGACTTCATTAAGTTTTGGTCTCTCAGAGGGCAAAATAATATGTGACGCATTTTTGCTTTTCATTTGCCATGTACAGGGAAGGAAATGGGAAACAGTAAAACTCGGCATTTGTCCATATTAAGCAGCTCGAACCAATTGGTAATATCAAGGAGACGAATATCTTGGGAAAAAAATACCCTTAATGAAAAAAATTAGTATCAGATACATTGTTATAAAACATTTCTGTAAATATATCACAGATCACCAACCATGAAAATTTATCACATGTCAACAACTATTGAACCAAATAAAATAACATCACAGGCTACATAACTAGAATGTGTCATAAAATTGCATAATTAAAGATTATTACAACAGAAAAGGCTACAACAAAATTGAAGAAAAGGAACAGAAGCAAAACCACACAAATCATTTGGGTCCAAGATGGCCTCGCCCACCACATTCTGAACACATGATGTTACCAGTTCCCCCACAACCTACATTACAACAATTAGAAGATTAGAATATAGTAGTGAAACAGTTTACATCCTGAATAAAATCATTTGAATAAAACAGAACATTGTCAAAAACTAAAATTTCCTAGTGGTTAGTTTTAAATAGGCAACCTTGGAATCTAGCGATTACAAGATAAAACAAATATTTCAAATCTAATGCAAATTGAGATGCTGACACTCAGAATTTGGTGATTAGTGGATTGGGTAAGTTAAGATTTAATATTTCATATGAATTGAAAGTTCAGATAATGACATTCTAGCTGATTAGTAGATGGGGTAGTTAAGGACAACTTTGATCAATTCATTACATCTAAAGCTTAAATTAGAGTTCTCATAGTCTATAATATTGTCACACTAGAGATGAAAAAGAAGTGAAATTCCAAAAAGAGAACTACACTGGATAAAGTACTGACCAACCAAGAAAAGCATCCATCAGGATCGTGTAGCTGGGATGAAGATGTTGTGATAAATGAATAAAATACAAAATTAAAGATGGCAATGAAAATAAGTGTACTGTGAGATTTTAGAGATATCCCTTTAAGGTCATAATAATGGAAGGACCATTTAAACTTGCTTATATTGATGATGTGTATTAGTTGAAAAGGATGATCCTGCACTTGATAAAGGTTCTTAAAATAAGAGAGGAAAATTAGCACTGAAAAGCATTAGAAAAAAGATAAGTAAAAACAACTACTTAGCTAAGTTTGGGGATTAAAAACTATTGCCTTCTTAATGCATACTAAGTAAAACTGGCAATGGTAGCATATCATGAAGATCAGTAAAAGTAAATCGTAGTACTTACTACTTATAAAAATTAGTAAAACTAAGATACAATTCAACTGAGAGCAGTGTGGCGATAATCAACATATAGTACCATTCATGAATAACAATCATCCATTATGTGACTGTGAGAGATCATGATGAATAATATACGTTATGAAGCAGCTTTCCTTACATCTATAAACCATGCCTGCCACTTTGGTCAACAGACCACTGTTGGTTTTGCTTTGCTTCTTTCCTTTTCTTTCCATTTCTTTTAGCTTAGATTATATTTGTTTGATTTAGGTAGGGAGGACTAGGCCTCAATTACAAAATAAGAAAATTTCAATGCAACTTAAACAACATACCATCCTTATGGCCCCCCCACCCATGGTATCAACTCTCCTAAATGATAACTAAATAGCTTGTGTCCCACCAAAAAAGTAAATAAATTCACATTTTCAGTTTTTTTCTACTCCCTGTTAAAATTTAAATGAGTTCTTAGCTTTCGTTTAAAATTGGTCCTAGGCAAGGATGTCCAAAGTAATAGTAAGTTTGGTTCATTATGAACACACATCATGGTACCAAATAATTGGACTTTACATCAGGAGTAGAAGTAGACTGCATGAATGTCCATGTATATGTACATGCAATTGTCTGGGTTGTGTTTTGAGAGGGAAGGTAATTTACCTAAGCAGCGAACTTTGACAATAATGCCCTGGCTCTCCAATATCGAGTCAACATATAAGCCTGAACCAGAGCAAGTTGTGCAAAGGACTGCACCTTTTGCTTTGCAATCTGTGCATCGGGAATTCTCTCCAATTACTTTTTCAGCCAAAGATATCCCAATAGGTTTCTCAATTCTTTCTTCTGGTATTGCCTTATCATAACAAAACAGGGATTCAAGGCTGCTTCTTCGTCTATGCACATCTCCTGCTGAACTTGACTTAGCCTAAAAAAAAATTAGTAATTTAGAAATCAATAACCATAATAAACTGCATTCAACTGGAAAGAGAAAAATAGAAGACAACACTGAATTACAAACATGTGCATACACATAAATGCATATATATAAAGTGATAAACACAATGCAGTAGCGATTTGATTTAAAAGCAATCAAGCACTTGGATTATGAGCAAAAAAAAGGGGGGTGGGGGGGAATCAGGTAACAGTGAAATTCATCATAAGGGCATCTTTTATTGGTTGGTAAGTTACACATGCACCTGGTGGTTCTTGAAGCCATGATCTCACCCTCCACCTAGCTCTTATAAGGGCTGGAGGTGTCATTTGAGCTCGACGCCATTGGTTGTAATCATGCATATCAACTTGTTTTTTGATAAATAAAAAGTTTCATTGAGAAACAAAGGTGTGTAACCTGAGTACATAGGAAGTATACAATAGGTACACCCACAATTAAATTCTAAAATTGCAATGATCAATGAAATCTAATAAAAGATTCAATATGAAAAAAAATCCTGACGCTGCCAACCATTCAAACATGATTTTGAAAAACAGAATTTCCAAATCTAAGTCCTTTCTTCTTTTTCTTCTTTTTTTTTTTTTTTTTTGGACAAGTAATGAATTTAATTGAGACCAAGAAATAGTCACCCAAGTATACAGGGTGTATACAATTAGGACCCTACAATCAAGCTTGCAAATTACAAACATCTATCAAATCACAAAAACCAAACAAATCTAAAATGGTCCTTTCATCCCCCCTCAAAGCTTCTAGCATTCCTTTCTAGCCAAATACACCTCAATTTTTTTTATAAGTGATGAAGCTTTATTAAAAAGGAGAATTACTTGATGCTCACGATGATGAACACAAAGAGTATCTACCATCAAATAAAGGAAATTTGTGTTATTAACACATTAAAAATTTTATAATAAAAAAAAAAGTGAAGGATCACCCTTCAGATTTCAATATCCCCGATGTCGACCAAATTGTCCTTGCTAATAAATAAGTCTATTATTTATGCCTTTAGGCATCATCCACTGAATCCCCAAAAAGACTAATATACAACACCAATTCACAACGATAATATTCCTCTCTTTTTTTTTTTCCTCAAGATGCATATAAACTTGTCCTCTCCCAATTTAAACATACCATAAAAGTGCAAAGAACCGACAACCAAACTCAACAGTTATGGCACCCATTCTAAGCTAGTCATTGAATCAGAATTCAAAAAACATTAAGAACTTTGAAATGAGAGGAAATACATACCCTTTGGTCTTTGGAAACAGAGGCGCAAGTTCTTGAAATGGGCTTGCTTCTTCTTCCACAGTTATGAAACCCAGACAGAATCCTATTATTGTTATTGAAATTTGATTTTGTAAAGCTGGATGGAGATTTATGCGAAAGTATAAATGATGTCGTGTTCAGAGTAGCAGAATCCATTACAATCCTCGAAACAGTGAACTTTGGAGGAATCGCTGTTTTGAGTGTTAATAAGGATTGAGAGAGCCTCGTTTTTAACGATCCACAGAATTGGGAGATGGTAAAACTTTGAAAGGAGTTTAGGCCTGTTTTGGCAAGAGATTAAAAACAACGGTTGAAAGTATTTAATCTATACTTAAATGTTTTTCCTGCTTGTATTCCTCTCTTTTTTTTTTTTTTTTTTTTTGGTCAAAAATGTCCCTACATCCCTATGTCTAAGTAGAGACTAAATTAAAGAATAATTCAGTAAAAATACAACTTCAACTCTTATTAAAACATTGTCTAAAAAATAGGGACATTTTCTTGCATATTTTTAAATTTTTTTATCCATTTATAAATTAAATTCTTAAAATAAAAATTATATATATATAAAATAAAAAACATAGTTTTTTTTTTTTTTTTTTTTTGCTACAAAATAGGACCACTAAAAAAAAAGTCTTATCGCACATGCTTCGTGATGAGGCTAGTAAACACTAAAGTCTTTGAGCCAAAAAAAAAACAAAACAAAACAAAATAAAACAATGTGTTCGGTAAGAAATTTTATTTAGAAGTGTTTGAGCTATATATTTCATTGGCAAAAATGCACCTTTGGTTCTTACATTTTGGGCCGATTCTCGATTTGGTCCTTAAATTGATTTTATTCCTAGGTCAGTCCCTAATTTCAGAAAATCAATTTTATTTTGATCCCTGCCATCAATCCAGTAACAAAAAAATCAAACGTGGCAGACGGAGCGCATTGTTGGCATGTTAAATGCTGACGTGGCTAATAAAATAACATGCCAACAATGTGCTCCGTTTGCCACGTTTGATTTTTTTGTTATTGGGTTGACGGCAGGGACCAAAATAGAATCGATTTTCTGAAATCAGGAACTGACCTAGGAGTAAAATCAATTTAGGGACCAAATCAAGAATTGGCCCAAAATGTAGGGACCAAAAGTGCATTTTCGCCTATTTCGTTTTAGAGTATTTGAATATTGAATTTAGAGAACTCCTACTAGTTTTCGGTTTTCAAATAACATTACTTAATCGCATTTTTGTAAATATTTAGAAAAGTTTAAAACCCATGGATTTGACCATAATTGGAAAAAAAAAAAATCTTTCTCTCTCTTTCACGTTCTTTTTAGCTCTCTCTCTCTCTCTCTCTCTCTCTCTCTCTCTCTCTCTCTCTCTCAAAGAAAAAAAAATAAGCTCTCTCTCGTGTTCATCCTCTCTTTGTTTCTCCTTATCTCTATGAAATTTCCCTTGTTTTATTTGGTTGAAATGCTATTGCGTGGGTTTTGATTTAGGTTTGGGGTTGTTTTTGAAATGGGTTTGAGTGGGTTTAGAAAATAGGGATTGTGCTATTTCTATTGTGTGGGTTTTGATTTAGGGTTTAGGGTTGATTTGAAATGGATTTGTGTGGGTTTGGAAAATAGGGATTTTGTTGTTGTTTGTGGGTTTTGATTTCAAATGGGTTTGTGGCCATTTTGTTGTTGCTATTGTGTGGGTTTGATTTAAGGTTTTGGGATTGATTTCACATGGGTGTGTGTGAAGTTCTCTCCTGGAGATTTGAAACCCAGCTTTTGCCCTCCTCCCCCCTCCCCCCCAAACACCCCACAAGTACTTATACTTATGGAGTGACCAGTATTAGTTAAAATACACTAATAAATAAATTGTTTTTGGAGTATTCTTTAGTAAAATAATGTATCAAACAAACCATTTTTAAGAGACAAAAGAGAGAGGTTATGTTTATTGGGTGACGTTATGGACTTCCTCAAGTTGTATATTACAATGTTATTGGTTTTTGTTTTTTCCTTCTTTTCGTTATTGGAATTTTATTTTGGTTTCTAGGATTTTGTTTCTAAGTATATGCTTTTGTTATGGAGGAATGATACTTTTATCATAAAATTGTAGGCCAATTCTAAGAGCATTCACAATAGTGCTCTTAAAAAGGCTTTTTAGCTATTTTATCACTTCGAGCACACAGAAACACCCAACATCAATGTTTCTAAACTTAAAAAATTTTACCAACTTACTACAGTGAACTGCTAGTAATTGTAACTCACTGTAGTAAGTTGCTACTAATATTAAATTATTCTCTTTCCTTCTCTCATTGTTAAATTATCTCTCTCTCTCTCTCTCTCTCTCTCTCTCTCTCTCTCTCTCTCTCTCTCTCTCTCTCTCTCTCTCTCTCTCTCTCTCTCTCTCTCTCTCTCTCTCTCTCTCTCTCAAAAAGTGGCTAGTGGTGGCAGTGGCTTGTAGTGGCTAGTGGTGGTAATGGCTTTGCATGGTGGTGCTTGAGAAAGAGACAAAGAGAGGCTGTGGTGGGTGGTGATCATTTTTGTGACTGGGGTGGGTTTTGGCTGGGGTTGAGATTGGTCTAGGTTAGGTTGAGATCGAGGTGGGTGGGTTGAGATCAAGCTGGGTTTGGTTGGGCGGCTGTGATGATGGGTTGTGGATTGTTGGGTTTTGGTTGTGGTAGCTAAAATGGGCTAGTTGTAGTGGTGGTGGTGGTGATTGGGTAGTTGTTGGTTTTGGGTTTGTTTGTGGAGATGGTGAATGGTGGGTTGTGAGGGTGGCTACATCAGACGGGGAGAGAGAGAGAGAGAGAAATAAATGAATAGTTTTTAGTTGTGTTGTGAAAAATAGAACCTTTGATGTTGGATGAATTGTAAAGCGAATTGTTAAAATAGATAAAGTAGTGTTTTGAGTTGCCAAAAGTTAAAATTCTTAACTTCTTAGATGTGAATGCTTTAACTGTATCCAAATTATGACCAGTATCATTCAAAGGGAAACATTTTATTATCATATATTGCATAATTTATAATTTTACCTACAAACTAACATTTATTTATAATTTTTCCTAGAAACAAACATTTAGTTTCTTTGCTTCATCAAATAATTCAATTGGTTAACAAAGAAAACAAAAGGTTTGTCAATACATCAATTTGTTCAGATTGTTGCAACATCCTATGTTCCTTCAAAAGGATAAAATCAAACTCATTCTAAATATGGACCGAAGATTGCTCTGTTATGTGAATCAAATGATGAGGGAAAATAACTACTATTATTGATTCTAAATCAACTAGATGGAAAACAATTGCTCCAAAACTATCGGCAAATCCTTTGAAATACAACTTTCGGAACAAACACATTTAGCATCCAAAAAAAACAAGCATGCAAAATATTGGAGCAAGTCATTGTGATCGTGAATACCCTACCCTTATGGAAGTAAAAAATTACATGTAACATGAAAAATATGATCGATTAACTTGGAGATGTACAATTTAGTCAACTGACTATGGTAGAATTATGGTTTCAAAAATTTATAAAATAAAAAAATAAATAAAAATAAAAACTCTATAATAATAATAATAAATTATGTTGTGATAAATATGATTATGAAATGCATTACTCTTTATTAAATTAGTCCAAATGGCATAATAATAATAATAATTGTAGGATTAAGGGCCCAAATTAAATATTGGGCCTTGGGTCTTGTCCGAGAGCATGGGTGGTCCGAGGAGGAACGAATGATAATGAACGATTCAAGCTCAGTATTTAATGAGCAAGATACAAATGGGAAGGTTGTCCGAGGAGGAATATCTCTTCAGATACGATAAGTACAGCTCAAATATGTATTCCAATGATCAGAGTAACCTTCCATGAAGCTCCAGTAATAGGAACGTGCATCATGAACATACGAGAAGGAGGGGAACCCAAAAATATCTATGGGAAAGCTGCTACCACACATTGAATGCACTGCAGCTACTTTTCTGGCCGCATTTATGTGGAGAAAACCTCTGAACAGTGTTGCCTTGACTACCACAACTCACAAAAAGCCAAAAAGGGTGTCTAATGGAACAGGTACTGAAATAAGGGCTCAGATAACCAATAAGTGTAGGATCAAGATGGTCCACAGGGAGCTATATAATGTAAGAAATCCTTCATGAGAAAAGGATCAAAAAAATAGAAAGAGAACACCGTAGCTATCAAAATTATACTTGTATTCAGTCTAGTTGATTTAGACTTACCTCATCGGACAATGAATTGATTCAGATCAGTGCTTCTTGTTCTTGTTTGATCATCATTTAAATCCATACTAGCAGTTGTCCAATTCATTAGGGTCTTGTTCCTTGACTCGCTTTCTACAAATTTATTGTACTGGGCTTACTAGGCCAAGATCCCATACATCTTAGGCTTGGGCTGCAAAACGTGTCCTTACAATTGGCGTCATTTGTGGGGAGAACTTGTGCAACAACGAGTGCAACAGTCATCTATGGTAGGATCAGGTCCCCATCAACAAGAATCCATGGGTTCCCAGCAACAAGATGACTTCCTTAATCTTGAACGCAAGCGAGATCAAGAAGGTAGCATACACACCACACATACTAGTAAAAGTCACTCTCAAGTTGGGAGTCATGTTTCTCAAGAGCAGAACAACAAAGCCTTGCAAAGGGAAATTGACCATCTAAAGAAGGAATTACGTTATGCATGATGAAGACGAACTCCCTCCTGGTCTAACTCCTCTTTCGATGATGAGAAGGATGGTAGTTATCGACGTAGATCAAGGACTCCTCCTAGTGAGTCTTTCTCATATGAAAAGGAAAACTATTGATGAGCGTAAATACAAGAGCTTAACTCGCAGAGGACTGGGAAATGATGCTATGAGCAAAGCGTTGAACCAAATTTCCAAGTCGCCCTTCACGCGTAAGATTAAAGGAGCAACTCTTCCTCGACGTTTCCATCAGCCAACGTTCACCATCTACAATGGATGAACGAACCCGGTGGAGCATGTGAGCCATTTCAATTAGAGAATGGTTGTCCATTCTAAGGATGAAGCCTTGATGTGCAAGGTGTTCTCATCCAATTTAGGACCCGTTGTGATGAAATGGTTCAACGGCCTAAGGGCAGATTCCATAGATTCCTTCAAGGAGCTCACCCAGGCATTTGGCTCTCGTTTTATTACATGTACCAAGGTCCCTCGGCCCATTAATTCCCTATTATCCTTATCCATGCAAGAAGGGGAGACTCTAAAGACGTACTTGGACCGATACTGGGAAATGTTCAACGAGATTGATGGTGACTTTAATGACGTGGCCATCAGCACCTTCAAAGCCGCCTTCCCAACCGAGCAAGATTTAAGGAAGTCTTTGACTGGCAAAACTATCACTAGTGTGCGCCAACTCATGGACCGGATTGATAAGTACAAGAGGGTTGAGGAAAACCAGCAGTTGGGGAAAGGAAAAGCTAAGATTATCCCTTAAGAGAGGAGGGATTTCAGGTCGGACCAGTACAACAATAACAACCAGTCTCGGAGAGACTTTACTGGGCAGTCAGGGCCTGTTAAAACTCAGGCGGTTAATGCGGTGTTCCGAGAACCGGTGCATCAGGTTCTAGAGAAGATTAAGAATGAGTCGTTCTTCAAATGGTCAAACAAGATAGCTGGAAACCCCATGAGGCACAATCAGAGCCTTTATTGCCAATACTATCAGGACTAAGGACACACCATGGAGGACTATAGAAATTTGTGGTACCATTTAGACCAGCTGGTCCGAGAAGGAAAGCTGAAGTAGCTTTTGCACCATTCCAGTGGCCAGGCGGGCCAAACAAGTTCGAATCCCCGGAGAGATGCTTCTTCAAGACCTCCTCTAAGAACGATCAATGTCATCCCTGCTGCTTTTGGGAGGACCAGTTCTTGTCCCTTCAGAGTGATGTCTATGGCTCAGCTATCCCTCGAGGATGATAATCTAGAGCCGAAGAAAGCTAGAATGATATTCAACCGACAATAAGTTTTTTGAACGAGGATAAGATTGGGACCATACAGCTCCATGATGATGCTTTAGTGGTCATGCTCAGGATTGGTGGGTATGACGTGAAGAGGGTGATGATGGACTAAGGTAGTGGTGCCAAAACTATGTACCCTGACTTATACAAGGGGCTGAATTTAAGACCTGAGGACTTGATGGCCTACGATTCTCCTTTGGTAAGTTTTGATGGGAAGGTAGTCATTCCGAGGGGTATGATAAGACTACCCGTGCAAGCTGGTTCAGAAGTGGTGGAGGTAAATTTCATCGTGGTGGATGTCTATTCCTCTTACACAGCCATTGTAGCTAGACCCTGGCTTCATGCCCTGGAGGTCGTCTCTTCCACTCTGCACCAAAAAGTGAAATATCCGCCAAGGGGTCGCATTGAAGAAATCATGGGGAGTTAATCCACAGCTAAGCAATGCCTAATGGCTGCCATTTTACATCAACCTGAAGCTGAGTCCTCAGCCTCTGCTGGAGGGGGCTTGTAACAGTCAAAGGCTCCGGCATTGCCTATAAATGGACCAACCGAAGAGACAAAGTGTGAAGATTTAAAAATGGTAATGGTTAGTGATGACCCGGAGAAGTTCTTTCTGATCAAAACTCAGCTACCTCCCCAAGAGAAGGAAGAGCTAGTAGAATTTCTTAAGAAAAATATTGACGTGTTTGCATGGAATGCTTACGAAGCACCGGGGGTGGACCCGAGCTTTATCTACCATTATTTAAATGTTAACTCATCCATCACTCCCAAAAGGCAATCACCTCGGCGCCCATCCAAGGAACATACAGATGCTATTAGAGATGAGGTGATGAAGCTCAAGCAAGCAGGGGCTATTAAGGAAGTTTTCTACCAGGAATGGCTGGCTAATACTGTGGTGGTGAAAAAAAAGAACGGGAAGTGGCGAGTGTGTGTGGACTTCACAGATCTGAATAAGGCTTGCCCAAAAGATTCCTTCCCAATGCCTCGAATAGATCAATTGGTGGATGTAACGGTGGGACACCTTCGGATGAGCTTTTTAGACGCCTTTCAATGATACCATCAAATACCACTAGCCCTGGATGATCAGGAAAGGACAGCTTTTGTCACTCCCATTGAAAACTACCACTACAAAGTGATGCCCTTCGATTTGAAAAACGCAAGGTCTACCTATCAAAGGATGATGACGAGAATGTTTGAACCACAGTTAGGTAAGGGTATTGAGGTATATATAGATGACATGGTAGTGAAGAGTAAGGTGGTGTCTGAGCATGTGGGAGACCTCGGAAACATCTTTAAAATTCTGAGAAAACACAAGTTGCGCCTAAACGCTTCCAAGTGCTCATTTAGTGTGGGATCAGGCAAGTTCTTGGGTTACATGGTAACTCATAGGGGAATTGAGGTCAATCCCGATCAAATCAAAGCCATTAACAGTTTACAACCACCTCGAAACCCCAAAAAGGTCTAGAAGCTTACCGGAATGACTGCTACCTTGAACCGGTTTATTTCTCGGTCAGCGGATAGGTGTAAACCCTTCTTCCTCTTAATGAATAAGTGGAAAGGATTTGAGTGGACCGAGGAGTGTGTTTTGGCTTTCCAGCAACTTAAGGAATATCTATCTCAACCACCTATCATGTCCAATCTTGAGGTGGATGAAGTCATGTTTGCTTATATCGTTGTGGCCCCTCCTGCTGTAAGTTTGTTGTTGATACGAGTTGACAGTGGCATACAACGACTAGTTTACTATGTGAACAAGTCACTACATGAGGCTGAGGTTCATTATCTACCATTGGAGAAAGCCATCTTGGCAGTGGTGCATGCTACAAGAAAGCTTCCCTATTACTTCCAAGCACATACAGTTGTTGTCCTAACTCAGCTTCCACTCAGGACTATACTTCGAAGTGCTGATTACACGGAGAGGATTGCTAAATGGGGCACAATTCTAGGGGATTTTGACATTAAGTACAAGCCTCGTACCTCTGTCAAAGGCCAGGTCCTCGCGGACCTAGTGGCCAAGTTTGCTGAACCTCCATTAAAAGAAGTGGCAGCAACACAGAACATGGATGGAAAATCAGTTGGCACAATCTACCTGCAAGAACCTTTATTCTGGAAGGTATATGTTGATGGTGTAGCAAATTAAAGGAGCTTCGAAGTAGGGCTAGTTATGGTTTCTCTTGAACAAATCACCATTGAAAAGTCACTAAGACTAGGCTTCTCGGCTACAAATAATGAGGCTGAATATGAAGCTCTGATGGAAGGAATGTCCATAGTTCAAAGAATGGGGGGAAAGACGGTAAAGATGTTCTCGGACTCAAGACTGGTTGTTGGCCAAGTGAAGGGCAAGTTAGAAGCAAGAAATGAGAGAATACAGGGGTACTTAAGTCAAGTTAGGCATTTGCAATCAAATTTTGAATCATTCAGCCTGCTGTACGTCCTTAGAAGTGGAAACATGAATGCTGATTCCCTGGCCACACTTGCAACCTCCTCGACACAGAGTTTACCTCAAGTTATCCTTATAGAAGACTTGTGCAAACCCATGGAGGTAAAGGGAAAGGTGGTCCATGTTCACTAAGTCAGAGTAGGGCCTAGCTAGATGGATCCCATAGTACTATTCTTGAGAGAGGACATCTTGCCAAAGGATAAATCAGAAGCTGATAAAGTACGAAGAAAGGTGCCTCGTTTCTAGCTGTCCGAGGACCAAAAATTGTACAAGCGCTTTTTTTCTGGGCTATATCTACTCTGCATTCACCTTGAGGCATCAGAGCTACTCCTTGAGGAATTACATTAAGGGATTTGTGGAAGCCATATAAGAGGCAGATCTTTGTCTCACAGAGCTATCACTCAGGGCTATTGGTGGCTAAATATGCAGAAAGAAGCGCAAGAATATGTGAGAAAATGTGAACCATGCCAAAGATTTGCACCAAATATACATCAACCAAGAGGAGTCCTTAACCCCTATCCAGCCCTTGGCCATTTGCTCAATGGGGCTTAGACATCGTTGGCCCTTTCCTCGAGGCAGCAGGGAACAAGAAATATTTACTGGTCGGCACAGACTACTTCACCAAGTGGGTTGAAGTTGAGCCTTTGGAAAATATCAGGGACGTGGATGCCAAGAAATTTGTTTGGAAAAACATTGTCACATAATTTGGGGTCCCTCATATCTAAGATGGCCTTCAATTCGACAGCAAATCTTTCAGTAGATACTGTTATGATCTTGGAATTACAAACAGGTATTCCACTCCAGCTTATCCCCAAGGAAATGGACAAGTCGAGGCTATAAATAAGGTCATAGTGAACGGACTCAAGAAAAGGCTGGATGACGCGAAGGGAAAATGAGTAGAAGAGTTGTCACATGTCCTCTGGACGTATAAAACTATACCTCGCAGGTCAATAGGAGAGACCTCCTTTTCAATGACTTATGGAGCTGAGGCTGTAATTCTTTTAGAAACTGGCTTCCCAACATTAAGGACCAGCTCATTCAATCCAAGCAGCAACAATGAGTTGCTAGAAAAGAGCTTAGACTTTATTGAAGAAAGAAGAGAAAGTACAATGGTTCAATTGGCATACTACCAACACAAACTCAAGCAAGGTTATGATGCCAATGTAAAGCTGAAACCATTAGTGCCTGGAGACTTGGTGTTGAGAAAAGTTCTAGGTACTGCGAAGAACCCAACGTGGGGAAAGTTAGGACCCAATTGGGAAGGACCATATCGCATCACCTCGGTGGCTGGAATAGGAGCATATTTTCTAGAAGACTTAGATGAGCAAGTAATACCGCGCTCTTGGAACGTAAACAACTGTAAAAGGCATTATTATTAATGAAAGTTTCCTTTGTCATTATGTTTATTTGTTGTATAAAGGTATTGTACTTCCCTTTATTCTTTCTTTCCAAGTATTAAATAGAACCTTAGTCATGCTTAGCTCCTCAGACCACATGCTTTGGCCAAATTAATATTTGTTGACATCTTTATATAAGTGTTTAAACAGAACCTTAGTCATGTCTGGCCCCTCGGACCAGATGCTTTGTTGAAATTAACACATTATAACATCTTTATATAAGTGTTTAAACAGAATCTTAGTCATCTGGCTCCTCGGACTAGATGTTTTGGGGAAACTAACACTCTATGACATATTTATATAAATGTTTAAACAGAATCTTAGTCATGTCTAAATCCTCAGACCATATGCTTTGGGGAAATTAACACTCTATAACATCTTTATATAAGTGTTAAACAGAACCTAAGTTATGTCAGGATCCTTGGACCACATACTTTGGTAAAATTAACACTCAATGACATCTATTCACTTTTTCTAAGTGTTAAATAGAACCTAAATTATGTTAGGCTCCTCGGACCACATACTTTGGTAAAATTAACACTCAATGACACCTATTTATTCTTTATAAGTATTAAATAGAACTTAAATCATGCCTGACTCCTTAGACCACATACTTTGGCCAAATTAATACTTATTGGCACCTTTTCTAAGTGTTAAACAGAACCTAAGTTATGCCAGGCTCCTCGGAGCACATACTTTGGTAAAATTAACATTTTGTGATATCTATTTGTTTCTTACTAACTATCAAGACAAACCCAATATTATAACCAACTCCTCAGATTGGTAGCTCTGAGTAAGTTAATGTTCTTAATTATTTATCTAAGTGTTGAGCAAGGTGAAGAATATCTCTCCCTTTTTATACTTTACAAATTTTATTGCTAATCCTTTTTAGATTCAGCTTTCGTTGTTGGTACTTAGTCAAATTACTTACACTGGTAGTAGAACATTGTTGTTAGTTTTTGTTAAAGCTTGAATGGCAACAGTTCATGTTTATTTATAATAACAGTAAGCTTGAAAGCATATAAAGTAAAGACACGAGAGATGGAAAGAAAAGTCAATTCATTAATAAAAAAAAAGGATACATACAAGGGGAGGCAAAAGCCACAAGAAAAGAAAATGACACACACAATATATATATATATATATATATATATATATATATATATAAAACAAAGAAAAATCTTACAACTATTTCTCTATTGGTTGAAGGCCCTCTTTGGAATCAGCTGCCTTAAGCTTAGCATCCCCAGCCTCAGACTTAGACTCAGCTGCTTTAGCATGGGAGACTACATCCTTAATGGTAAGGGCATCCTCGAACTGAGTATCTTTGGCTGAGGACAGGACCTCCTTACCCTTACCTGCCCCTGTGAAGGCTTCAGCACCAAGAGTAGGATCTTGGATACTAGAGACTTGCTTAGGAGAAGCGAGGGGTAAAGCAATGGACGGGAGGTCCTTTGGAGCTTCTCGGATGTGTTCAAGGAAGATTATGCATTCAGCCTTCCTCAGCTTAGAGTCAACAGGGACCCCTGCACTATTAAGCGCCTCTATTCAAGTCTCAGTGCAGTAATCCCTAAACACTCCGGCCACCTCCTTAACCAACCTGATCTCTATATCCTCCACCCCACGTTCATAGAAGGCTCTCTCCGCAGCTTCAGTAGTCTCTTTGGCCACCTGAGTGGCCTCTATAGCTGCATCCTTCACCTTCTGCAGCTCAGCCCTGAGATCCAGAACTAGTTGTTTCTGGGTGGCCAACTCAATTTCTGTCGTATAAAGCAGCTTGCACTGATCCTCAGCTTAGATCTTAGTGTTTTTTAGACCGGCCAGGGCACTCGAACGTTCCCTTTCGGCGACGGTCAGTTTTTTGCCCAGCTTTTTATGCTCTTCTTTCAGGGCTCCGAGAGCCTTCTCAACCTCAAAACGAGAGTGGGCCTCAGCCTTGACCTCGTCACGGGCATTCCTAACCCACTCCTCAACTACATAAACTTGCTAGGTAACCTGCATAAAAGTAGCAAAGGGGGGAATAAATATATACACATATATAAATAAATATGCATTATAGTATTTAACAAAAAAGGACATTGATTGACTTACCATTGCAAGATCTCTCGTCAGTGACATAAAGAGGTCTGGTTGCCTGGTACGCCTAAGGCCCTCCATATCTCTGGGGAGAAGAAGACGTTGCTCTAAGGTCTCAGGGAGGTGGGTGGCGTGCGCCCTTTGAGACTCCCAGATTGTGGCATCCCAAGGGATGAGAGCACCATCCATCTCTAGCCAAGGAGCCCAAGAGCGCACCCCTCGACGAACCTCAGTACCAGTAGATTCCTCACGGCTCTCCACGGAGGGAGCCCTTTTGTTTTTAACATTTTTAGGTTGTTTAGCCCCCTTTTGAGGAATCACCTCCCCATCCTCCACTTCCTGTACTTTTCTTTTCTTTTTCAAATCGGGATTAGGGACCAATTCCACTGCAGTCACAAGAAGAAAAGAAGGAGGGAGACTCGGAGGAACTTGGGTCTTGGGGACTTCTTTAGAAGATGACCCCTTGTTCATGTTGGCCAGTAGACCCTTTAAGTTGGTCCTTGGCTTCAAGTCCATGCCTTCTTCTTCCTCTTCTAAACTTGTATCAACCCGAGCAGTTATTAACCTTGGAGAGTGGGTAGCAGAAAATCTGTCAAAATTGGCCTTAGAGTCCGAAAGCTCTACTGGCTTTTCTGGCACTTCACCTTCCTCCCCAAGGTGGAATTGGTCAATCTCAGCCTCGAGGGACAAGTGTGTAGAAGCTGTCTCCTCTCTCGGAGCGACTACTTCCTGAAGCGCATGTTGAATAGGCAGCTCAACAGACGGAAGGTCTCTCCGAGCCTAAAACTCCAGCTTAAAGACATCTATGTGTGCCAATCTAGAGTCACCAGCCCTTATTGCTTGGCCTACGTCTTGAAATGTGCGAGACAAAAGCTTGTAATCCAAAATTAAGTGAGCAGCCCGTAGCTGTCTGTCTTCGCTTATAAGTATCTCGGATCTCAACAATTTGTTAAGACCTAGTACGTTGACCAAACTGAGTCTTGGAGTGACATGGTTTTTATCTGCAAAAACATCCGAGGAGGAAATTGTGGTTAGATCAACAAAAACTGTTATCCGAGAAGGCGAAATGTTAAGACAGAGTTATAAAAAAAAAATAGTATATAAGAGGACTAAAATCCTTGTTAAGGGACCTAATCCTAGGGTACCCCACCTGGTTTTCCTACCCGAACTAGGCAGTGAAGACCGTCATGCCACTCCCCGAAGATGACCAGATAATCATCCTTCAAGCCCTTGTTGGACTTAGAAAGGCAGGATATCAATCTAACAACATTGAATCGGGACTTAAGGTAATATCCCGCGCTGGCAAGGGAATGGCACTTGTACATGTGAACGACGTTGTGCCATGTGAGCCCTAAGTTCATCTGATCGTTCAAGGCATCTACACTCCCTAAGACTCTAAACAAATTGGAAGCGTACTAATGGGGACATAACCTATGATTGAGCAAGTAGTCTCTGGTTATCCTACCCATGAGAAGTGTCATTCCTCACTCTATAAAGGCGATCATTGGAATGACAACTTCACCCTCCTCTCTATCTGTAAGTATTTTCTTTGGGGGACAATAATGTAAGCCCACTCCTTGTGGGATATGGTATTTGGCCCTAAAACCCTCCATACCGGCCGGAGAGTCACTAAGTACTTGAATCTATCCATCTAAGCAAACGTGGATGACACAGAGAAAATTTTCTAATAAGGAAGAAGGCCGAGGAGTTTGGCCGAGGTGAAAAAGAAAGTTTGAAGAAATAGATACTTACGAAAACAAGTGAGTGTATCAAATCCTGAACCTTTAGAAAAATCTTTTGGGAGTTTCTTAAGGAAAAAAGTTAAGGAAACTTGGGAGTGTAGAAAGTTTAGTGAGTTGGAGTGCTTGAAATCTCTGGAGAACTTGAAAATTCGTAAAGTAAAGGGAAAATAACTTCCCACAAGGCTTTATATAGAGGGTGAAAATGAATGGGAGTTATCCCGCTCAAAATTTCAAGAAAATGATCAACTGTTGGATCTGCGCCTCACCGTTAGATATGGGGAACAAAGCACCGCCTGGAGCAATTAATGGCGTCTTGTGGACTTCAAAGCGTCAATGGGAATTATGGGGCATGCAAAACGGCACTCCCACACATGTAAATCAAAGGATCAAGTAAAAGTAACTCTTAAAAATTCAAAACCCCAGTTTTCTCCTCAGATGAAAGGAAAAAAAACCGAAGTTTTGAGGGGCTATTGTAGGATTAAGGGCCCAAATTATATATTGGGTCTTGGGCCTTGTTCGAGAGCGTGGGTGGTCCGAGGAGGAACGAATGGTAAGAAAGGTTCTGGCTCAGTATTTAATGAGTAAGATACAAATGGGAAGGTTGTTCGAGGAGGAATATCTCCTCGGATACGATAAGTACAGCTCAAATATGTATTCCAATGATAAGAGTAACCTTCCATGAAGCTCTAGTGATAGGGACATGCATCATGAACATACAAGGAGGGGAACCCAAAAATATCTAAGGGAAAGTTGCTGTCATCGCATTGAATGCACTGCAACTACTTTTCTTACTGCATTTATGTGGAGAAGACCTCTGAACAGTGTTGCCTTGGCTACCACAACTCACAAAAAGCCAAAGATGGTGTCTAATGGGATAGGTACTCAAATAAGGGCCCAGATGACCAACAAGTATAGGATCAAGATGGTCCACATGGAGCTATATAATGTAAGAAACCCTCCATGAGGAAAGGATCGGAAAAATAGAAAGAGAACACTGTAGCTATCAAAATTATACTTGTATTTAGTCTAGTTGATTTATATAAAGACTTACCTCCTCAGACAGTGAATTGATTCAGACCAGTGCTTCTTGTTTTTGTTTGATCATCATTTAAATCCATACTAGCCGTTGTCCAATTCATTAGAGCCTAGTTCTTTGACTCACTTTCTACAAATTTATTGTACTGGGCTCATTGGGCCAAGATCCCATACATCTTGGGCTTAAGCTGCAAAACGTGTCCTTACAATAATAATAATAATAATAATAATAATACCACTCTAAAAAAAATTATCATGCAAGGACTACACTCACTAAGCATTTTCTTTGTTCTAATTCTATGTTAGGAATCCATGGGTAGGAACTCACCCTTGAAACCGACTTGCAAAAGAGGGTGCCAAAGAGCTTATAAGGCTTGCAATGGGAGGGTACCCAAGAGTTTATAAACACATGGTTAACTTTACAATTAATCCTTGTGGGATACTAGAATTATAAAATTATGGTATCAGAAACTATCTGTATAGCTATCAATTCAAATAAATCTTCTGCTTATTGTTCTTTGAAAACCATTTTTTTCCCCTAACACTCCAAACGTGTATTGGATTTTGATAAAGATAAGTATTTGAAAGCAGAAAGTTGAAAGCATTAGAACAAGGGTTTTTTTCTTTGGAATGATATCATCTAGATGGTTCAACTATTGTTTGAAGACGGAAAGTTTTGATTGAGACAGGAAAGCTCTTGATTTAGTTGAATGGGTGAAATGTTAGGTGGTATTCACTATGCAGCAGGTATAAAGTAACTCTCTCTCTCCAAACAAAAGGTATTTGGACCAATAACATTAATTGAGTGTTTGGATAATGTTTTGCGTCCACGTTTTACGTGTTTGGCTGAAAATTACTTGGGTTTCATATTACTATTCATGAACCCCTACAAAAAAAATGAAAAATGCAGATGAATTATTTTGTACTGTTCACGTTACTATTCAGTTGAAGTTACAGTACTTTCAGCCCAAAAAATCAGCTAGTTTATAAATTATTTTGTTGCAGTACTTTCAGCAATAAATTTTCAATTTTTAACAAAATAAATTGTATCCAAATAGACCCTAAGTATGGCCGAATCATTAACAACAATACTCCAAAAACAGTCATTTTCAACGTCACCATGACCACCTAACAAATTAGATGCATAAAAAGACACTTGAAAAAGAATAATTGTTCTACCATCATTGGATTGGACTCGAGGGCATAAAGAATTCACTTATAAAAACAGAACCAAATCGAATTCGGAGATCGGAATTTCTTGCAGTGAGACATGTGATGAGTGATAAATCCCATCTAGCCGTTTGAAGCAAGAAGGAATTGATGCAAAATTAGAATTACTATTCTAGCTTTTGCTTGATTTCTTAATTAATACAAGCCATATTCTTAATTTTTGTGGAATAATAACTTTTGTTACCCCTTCGTTCAACGAATGCATCATAATAAATGTTATAAAGTAATTCCGGACTTTTTTAGTGGAAAGTCTAAGACTGTATATCTAAAAGCAAATTACAAAAAATAGACATTATATAACAAAAGTAATTGACTTCCCTTATCATGTTGAGCTAAGAATTTATCAAAATAATAAAAATTCAATACATTTTACAAGATAATTCTTCTTCTTTGTTTTTAGAATAATTTTCCAAGATAATTCTAATCAATGCTAACTGATTTTCCCTCTTCTTGTCGGTAGTCCTTGTGGCTTAAGAGTGCTGGGCTCCTCAATATGAAGAGTTATTGGTCTCATTGTCCTGCTAAATGCTGTCCCTTTCATTTGGTTTCTTCCTAAATGAGTATGTCTGTATGTGGACTCGTGTTAGAATTGTAAAATATTCTTTTGTGCCTCTAACATGGTCGCCAGGGATACATCTAAATGATGAAAAAAAAAAAAAAAAAAATACCTAAGGAAACAGAGAAACAACACCACTAATACAGAGCTTTTAAAACACAGAGACTAAGAGCCCCTTCCAGAATTACTTCAAAATACATCTAAAATTAATTGGTGCAATATATGAGTTTTTTCTTTTTCCTCTTTTTTTTTGATAAGATATATATGAGAATTTCGAGTACGCCTAGTCGGTATATTTATCTCAAATACGTAAGACCACAATTTAGGTTTACAAATTTGCCATTTTAAAGCTACAAATGCATGTCCAAATGCCTCCACCTCCATAGGAACTTTTTCTTTCTTCCGTGCTTAAACTATATTTATCCTTGAAAGAAATTGAAGAATATCTATTATCATTCACAATCACCATTGTTTAAAAAAAGAGGCAAAAATAATCGAAAAAGAGAATGAATTTTTATTTTTTTTTATTCAATTATAATTGGTCGATGTTCAAATCAATGATTTCATAATAATTTAATTAATGATTATTTTTAATAAAAGAAATAAATAAAATATATTTATTTACTCGGCCCCTTTTGTTGGTCTTTCTTTTTTCTTTTTTCTTTTTTTTTTTAAATTAATTATGAACTAGAAACTTTTATTAAGATAAAAAACAGCACAGAAAGATTACGAACCTCAGTTTTAATTATAGAAACAAAACGAAAAGGCCACAATCCCACATTAAAAAAAAAAAAAAAAAGTTGTTCAACAAAGACCACTTGGCTAAGATATAGGCAGCAACATTTACTTCTCTAGCCATCCATTGAATTCAAAAAATTGAGATTTGAGTCTTTAAGGCTAAAGCATCAAAGCAGATGTTGGTCTTATATTTTATATGAGAGTTCCCATAATATTTTGACCATTTTCATGTAAGTTTTAATGTGGGGCTTTTGTATTTCATAATGAAAGATAAAGGAGAATATGTTTCAAATAACTCTTTTATAATTACATTAAACCGATTATGACAAGCAAAATGTGTGACCGCAATTATTGAAACAAAGAGTTCTTATTTGTTCATTTTAGCATTGATTTTTTATCATAAATATTTTTAGTGGAAAGTGATTTTTTTTTCTTTATTTGTTTGCAACACAAAATATAATTTTTTGATGTCTCGACTCTCATCAACAATTACAATTGGGGTAGAGTTATCGTCATAGTAGCTAGAGTTGGCTAGTGATAGACTAAGGCCCCCGCATAAATTTATAAGAACCCAAAAGCCCCTATTGAAAAAAGAAGGTACAAAAAGTATGTTGAAGGGTGGTAATTAAATTGTTTATATATATATATATATATATAAAAGTGAGTTTTGCATTATTTCTTCAACATCTTAGAAGGCCTCAAAACATTGGTTAACAAAAATATAATTCAATTGAAACCTCTACATACAATTGGGCACCTTTCGTTATCAATATGATGAGAATTTGAGAAACTAGATGAGGGCTTGGACTCCAAATTGTTGCATTTCTCTTAGCCTCCATATTGGGTAGAGAGCACCATTTCCAGGTTCTTATGCATCCACTAGTTGCATTATCCAACTAAACACCTTTTAAAATGTTTTCCCTCCTCATTTTTCCTCTTTTTTTTTTTTCTTTTTTTTTTCATCCTCCCTAAGACCCTAACTCTACCAAACACACCCTTAGTGTAGGGTGGGGAGTAAAAGTCAGGGTTCATGTCTCTAAGAGGAGCTTCACTTACATACACTTATATTAAGCTAGAATATGATTTCTATTTTAGATAAATAAATTATAAAAAAAAAACCGTAAATTGTTTCACCAAAATAAAATTTCATGAGTGCATTAATTAAGTGGATTAGCTATTATTAATTGTAAAAGAGATGTTAATAAAATCTAAATACAAAAACTTAATTAGTAATTTTGAGCCTAAAAACCAAGAGCATTGATTTTAAAAACAATAATAATAATATAGAAATTTAAATAATATATTTAATTAATATTTTCATTTAAAAATTATAGCATTTAGGTGTCTAGCTAGATTCAACTGATTTTGATAGTAACAATAGGACATGTAGTGGCCAATAGCGAGGATGGCCATAAATTAATAGTGTTGCTAAGTGCTAACAATGTGCTAGTAGTGACATTGGTCATGGTGATATGGAGGGAGGTAGTAGTGTGTAGTGGTGAATTATAGGAATTAAAAATAACAATAAGTCTAGAGTCACAAAAATACTCACAAAAATTTTACTATTTATTTTTTTGATGGACAAAATTTTTACAATTATTAAAGTAGTTAATTATAATTATTAAGTAAAATGTGATATAAATAATAAACTAAATAAAAATTAGTAAAAACTTGACCATTCAACTTTTATAAAAATAGTGTACCTATAACTTTTCACTCTATAGTGGGGTAGTGGGAATGAAGACAATGTTTTTTCTAGGAAAATCTTGGTATAATTTTCTGTCAACTAAAAATTTTAGTCTAAACAACCAAAAAAGGAGAATATTCTCTAACGCGCCTAGCAAAAACTTGTACATGAAAAAAATAAATAAATAAAAGAGGAAAAAAAGGGCTATTATTAAATTTCATTAAAAAAAATGATGCTATTATTTAATGTCTAGTCTAATCAGTGATCCCTTTATCGCTAACAGGTTCCTTCCATCTGCATGAAAAGGAAATCTAACCAACTGCCACTTGTGCTCTTTAAGTCCAATGGACCTTTAGATTCCCTCTTTTATTTTTATTTTTCCTGTTTCTTGTGGAGTAAGAGCATGGCAGTTTCTTTCTATTTTTGTATTGTTTTGATAATAAACAGTTTTACCTACTTATTTTTTTTAAAGAAATTTATTAATATATGTCTTTAAGGCATATATTAATAAATTATTTTAAAAAATTTTTTATGAAAAAATAAAAAAGTAATTTACTTTTTTTTTTAGTTTTTTCAATTTTTCCTAAAATTTTTTTCCGAATGAATGATTAATGTGTGTCCTTAGAACATACATTAATCGGACCCTTTTTCAAATACATCTTTCAATAGATTTTTTATCTTTTTTTTCTATTTTATTTAAATTTTTTTTTTTAACACACGTGTTCCTGTACTCCTATGTCCACTCCTTTCTTTGTTAAATTTTTATTTAGTTTTATTCTTTTTTGCTAATGTACAGAGTCCATTGGAGACCTTGAGTCTCCTTCTCTGTTATAAAGATCATTTTGCTTTTACCTACATTATTGGAGATGCTCTAATGAGAAGTGTGTGATGATGACTCGACAACCAGGTTGCCATCTACCATTTTATAAACAACAATTCCAAACTTCAATGGTTTCAAAGTGTCAGTTCGTTTTCCTCTTAACCAGTTCAACTGAACCCAGCACATGAAGGTTAGAATTTCCTTAATTTTATGCCCATCTCTTTTTGAGTAATTTTCTCCAAAAAGTGACAAAAAAAGGTTGTCTTGGATTAATCTATAGTTGTGTCCATATACCCAATATCTTAATCATGAGGTATTCCAATTATTTATCTTGTGCGTGAAATTGGGTTTGATAGATTTTCTGTAAATGGGTTCCTTAGTTTCCATATCTGTCAGGTATAATTATCTCATTTTTTTGAACATCTCGTTTCTCTTAGTGGCGTCTGTTTTCTTGATTATAAATTCCCATTCTTCAGAATTTCATATTAAGACCAATTTCCTAGGCGTCAGTGACAGTAGTCAGCATAGCTGTAAGGATTTTCATAGGCTAGATGATTACAAAGCCAAGTGTTTGTACATCAAAACACATAACCCATGTGTCTCCCAGGGCTATATTGACTATCTTTACCTTTTCTACTGCAAACTAGGAAGTTTTCCCATTCTGGGTTATTCTCTTCTCTCTCTTTGGCTCCTTGTTCTGTTTTATCTGTTGGGGAACACAGCTTCTGAATACTTTTGTTCTTCACTTGAAAGCTTATCAAGTTTACTAAAATTGTCTCCTACAATTGCTGGGGTTACTCTGCTTTCTCTTGGCAATGGTGCTCCTGATTTCTTTTCAAGCATCGTCTCGATTATGGGTGAAGGTACATGTGATGTTGGCCTTAATACAGTACTGGGTGGTGCTTCTTTTGTAACTTGTGTTGTGGTTGGAATCATAAGCATTTCAAGGGGCCAAAGAGTGGTTCAACTACACAAGTCTGCCTTTATTAGAGATGTCTGTTTTTTACTCTTGGTTCTTGTGTTTTTACTTGTTATATTGGTTCAAGAGGAAATTGATCTGTGGGGTGCAATTGGTTTTTCTTCAATGTATGTTGTTTATGTGATAGTTGTTTACACCTCACATTTTCATTGGAAAAATGGTGAAGAAAGTCTCAGAGGTGGTGATTCAAGCAATTGCAGTCATTTGACTATACCTATTCTTGGCAAGAAGAGTTGCCAAGAAGAGATTAATACTGTAGAGGAACGAGCTATAGAAGGTTGTTCTGAAGTAGAAGTCAAAAAGAGTTGCCTTTGTTCAACACCATTAGCTTTTTGTGGTACATTTCTTGACATCCTTGAGCTGCCTCTTTACTTGCCAAGGAGATTGACAATTCCCATTGTTTCTGAAGAGAAATGGTCTAAGCCATATGCAGTTGCTTCAGTGACGTTAGCACCACTGCTGTTGTCAGCTCTTTGGAGCCCTCAAAGTGAGAATGGCACCTTTAATTCAAGTCTGGTGGCTTATGGAATTGGGTTGCTGATTGGGATTGCTTTTGGCGTTCTTGTATTTGTGACAACTGAGAAGTCGATCCCACCAAAGAAGTGCATATTTCTTTGGCTTTCTGGAGGTTTTTTAATGAGTGTAGCTTGGAGCTATATTATTGCTCAAGAATTGGTGGGGCTGCTAGTTTCACTGGGGTACATGTCTGGAATAAATCCTTCTATACTAGGCTTGACAATCCTTGCTTGGGGCAACTCAATTGGGGATCTGGTGACAAATTTAACCATGGCTTTGAATGGAGGACCAGAGGGTACTCAGGTAGCTATATCAGGTTGTTATGCTGGCCCCATCTTTAGCATTCTCATTGGTTTGGGTTTGTCTCTTGTTGGCTCTTCTTGGTCAAATTACCCATCATCTGTTGTGATACCTAGAGATCCATTCCTCCTGGAGACGCTGGTCTTTTTGGCAGTTGGGTTGCTTTGGGCACTTGTGGTTTTGCCAATCAGAAACATGAGGCTTGATAGGGTATTGGGAGGAGGGCTTTTAGTTGTATATCTAGTTTCTTTGTCTTTAAGGTTGATTCAAACACAAGGGTCTCTCCAGCTTCATACACACACGTGATAGTCCCAACCAACATGATTTGTAAGCTGAGTAATTGTAATTACTTACTACCGTGCAATATCTTCTGTAATCAATTAAGACTTTGTGCTGTCTCCGAATGAAAGATATATAGATCCAGTTAATGTATGTCCTTATGGTATAAATTAAACATTCATTTTGAGAAAATTATTATAGAAAAATGAAAAAAATGGTCAAAACAGTAAATCAGTTTTTTGTTTTTCTATAAAAAATATCCTAAAATAGTTTATTAATATATGCTCTAAATGCATAAGTCATTAAAACCAACTAAGATATACAGGCACTTTTTCTACAAAATAGTTGGCATAATTTTTTGAACCCTGATTCAAAACGTCAGCGACTTGACTCCACTTGAGAGCTGACACAAAATTCTTTCAACTTTTTATTTTGGTAAACTAATTCTTTCAACTTGATTCTATGGTATTTTCCGTAGAGAACACTAATGTCATTTGTTTGGTTTGATTGATAATACGGTCTATTTACCTTGCAAATAAACACATTATGCCCTTAAGTCACGAAAATTGCACCTGCATGACAAGAGGTGTGTAAATTGCTTCAAATATTGAGTATAGATGGTGATTCCTCTGTGGACCTCACTAAATCCAAAAGGTTTTTTTTTTGGTTCACAAAGACAGTTATTTTGTACTTCTTGTAGTTTCAACAGACTGAGGGCTTACAGGGTTGCAAGCTACTTGGTGCAAAGGTCAGGTGTTAGTGCAATGGTAAGTGTTTTCCACCAAGAACCACATACTGTGGGTCAAAATAAGACCTCACAAAAGTTACAACATTTTCCTTTGTTTGTTAACCATCTACTCTTTTCTTTATTTTTTTTTTAATTGATAATTTCAATAGTTTTGAGATGAGAAATTTGAACCTGAATTGGGAAATATGAACCTGAATGGCTCTTTCGTATATACCAAAAAAGTATGAAATAAGCTAGATGGCTATTGTTACTATTTTTTTAATTGATAATTCGATAGTTGAGAGATGGGAAATTTGAACCTAAATGACTCTTTAATAAATACCAAAAAAGTATGAAATAAGCTAGCTAGAAGGCTATTGTCATTATTAATGTGAATACAATTTCTATTTGCATCACTACGGAGTAAATAATGTCATTATTGTTTATATTGTATAATGGATTATCAAAATATTAATAAATAGGACCATCTGTTCATTACTATTTTTTTTTTTTTTGCATAAGCGGGAGATATATTACATAAACAGAAGTCTTACAAACATAAATATTACAACAAGACTACAGTGCAAGAAAACACATTAACACACAAACTAACTGAAGCAAACTAAACACAATTTGACCAAACCACAACCGAAGGGAGGAATCTAAACAAAAACATCACTGGACCCTTATTAACCGCGATGACTCCGGGATGAGACAAAACGCATGGAGTCCCAATATAAACATTGCCACAAAAAAGTGAAGCATGTATCATACAACACTTCCCTTTCCAATTGAGAAGCACCCCTATTTGCCAATAAATCCGCACAACTATTCGCTTCTCTCCATATATGCTTAATGCGTGCCTCCCAGTCCCTATTGAGGAGCCCTCCGTAATCCAAAATCAAGTTAGAAAATTCCACAGGATAATCTTCAATAGTATTCAGCCATTTGTACGCAAGAAGAGAATCAATTTGAAAACAAACTCAATGATGACCCTTGGCCCATGCTCGAGCCAACGCCTCTCTAATACCCCACAGTTCGGCCATATTATTGTTGGTGACTCCCAAGTGTAAAGAGAAACCCCACAACCATTCTCCATTGGCTGAGCGTGCCACGCCCCCCGCATAAGATTTTTTGGGGTTACCTAACGAGTTGTCGTCTGTATTAATAGTGACGGAAGGGAAAGGAGCTAGGCTCCACCTAATGTATTTGATGGACAACGGAGATGAATGCCCCGAAGGAACGGTGCTAAGGATGAAAAATTCCATGGCATAAGAGATAGCATTTTGTTTTAGAATATGAAAAGGAATCAATTTTCCTAAAAATATCAAAGAATTTTGACCTAACCAGATCGCCCATATGGTAAAGGTGAAAATAATGTTCCACAGGTCATAGCACGAAAGGGAATTAAGTTTACATCAATCATGTAACTCAAGTCTAAAAAAATCTGAAGTAAGTAAATGCACAGGGAAGGAAGACCAAATATGACGTGCAAAGTGGCAATCACGCAAAACATGAATTGGCGTTTCAAGCTCATTGCAACGGGGACACACTTGGTCGCTCAGGGCAGCATGTGGGAAAATGATCGATTTGGTGGGAATACGATGATGCGCATATTTCCACACAAAAGTTGAATTTTAGGAGGTATTTTTAGCTTCCAAATCCAAGACCATGTTATCGATGTCCTCCCTATAACCTCTTTGGATATACGTTAAAGATAATGATAAGCGGATTTTACTGAACAAATACCCGCATAATGGTCCTAGACATGGTCATCCGTCAAAGTAGCAGGAGAACCATGAATGGACAATGGCTGAGCATAAATAAATTGGGTTATTGTCGATGGCAATACCATACTAAGAGGTGTAAAATCCCATTGGTGAGTGTCAGTGATCAATCTAGCTACCTTAATCTCATACTCGTGAGGAAGTAGTGGGCCATGAATAAGACCTCAAATCGGTCCCGGAGGCAGCCAATGATCCGTCCAAAAATTTATTTTACAACCATTACAAATAATCCACCGTAGACCACCCTACAAGAGATTCCTCCCCCGCAACAGGGCTTTCCACAAGTGAGATCCAGTATGCTAAGTGGTCTGTAAGAAATCAGTTGTTCGATAATGCTTTTGGGATAGAAATTTGGCTAATAGTGAATACGGGTTTTGCCATGTTTGCCACACTTGATTCATAAAAAAGGTATCATTGGTAGTTTTAGAATCTCTAATACCCAGACTACCATAGGCCTTAGGCTTGGTGAGTGTGTCTCATTTAATAAGATGCAAATGTCGTTGTGTCAATGTGTCACCCCATAAGAATTCCCTAATGGACTTGTCTATGTTACTCGTAATGCTCCTTGGAAGGACAGATGTTTGCATTTGATAATAAGTAAGGGGGGAAAGGACGGATTTAATTAATGTTAGCCTACCCACCTAGGCGAGAAGCTTAGATTGCTAGGCGCATATGCGTGTGTGAATTTTGTCCAATAAGGGCTGGAAGGCAGGAGACGATTTTCGTTTAGTAAGAAGCGGGATGCCTAAATATTTGCCAAGATCTTGGGCAATAGGTATGTTGGTGAATGAAGAAATGCTATGCTGGGTCTCCGAAGGAGTATTCCGTGAGAAGAATAGCTTAGATTTAGAAACACTGAAAATTTGACCCGACACCTCACAAAAGTGTGAAAAAAGATTAAAGAGGGTCGTGCAATCCTAAATATTTGCCTTGGCAAAGAGGAAAATGTTATCCGCAAATAGGATATGGACAGAAAGGTGTGCTCGCCATTCCATTCCATAAAATAGAAACTGAGGAGGATGAGATACAAGCCATGATTAAATCTATAATGGGAGTGGGAAAATGGTAGAACATCAAGGTATACTTGTTAAGGGTCATCCCAATTTATTGTAGGCTTTTTCCAGGTCAATTTTGGCTGCCAAGAGAGTTGTTTTCCCTCGCTGGTGGTGAATAAAGTGTAGAAGTTCTTGCGCAAGGATGTAATTATCTGTTGTTTGTTTACCCGAGCCAAACCCAGATTGGGCCGGGTGAATCATGGCCGGAAGGAAAGATTTAAGCCTATTGACTAAAAGTTTTGTTAGAAGTTTGTACAGCGTATTACACAAACTGATAGGGCTTAATTGAGACACTGATTCAGGATTAGGGACCTTTGGAATGAGCACTAATTTTATCTGGCTAAATGTCATTGCCTAGGCTTCATTCTGACCGTCACCCTATTATTATGTCCATTGAGGGATGGGAGTAGCGTTCCCCTATAAAACAATTTATTTTTCAACATATGTGGCAGACCCACCCTCTTTTCCAACAACTGGTCGCCATGTGTTAGATCACACACGAATCCCAAGTTATGGGATTGGACAACTTCACATTCAATTTCTATAAAAAAATTCATCACCTTTAAGGTTCTCTAGCTGATTGGAATACTAATGTTTTTGGTCAAGTTACCTGCAACAAAAACCACATTCGTGCTCGGCTCCTAGGTACTCAACGAGCTTTATGTCACCGTCCTTCACAATTTTTACTAGAACTAGAACAGCAATTGATGATGCACAAAAATCGTCAGTGAGTTGATCGTCCACACACGAATCCCAAGTTATGGGATTGGACAACTTCACGTTCAATTTCTATAAAAAAAATTCATCACCTTCAAGGTTGTCTAGCTGATTGGAATACTAATGTTTTTGGTCAAGTTGCCCACAACAAAAACCACATTCATGCTCGGCTCCTAGGTACTCAACAAGCCTTATGTCGCCGTCCTTCACAATTTTTACTAGAACTAGAACAGCAATTGACGATGCACAAAAATCATCAGTGAGTTGATCGTCCACACATGTGTCAATGGGTGTACCTGAAGAACAAAAGAGAAGAACCAATCAAAGGACACCGATGGGGTACCAGCCAAAGACCCTCCGAATGTTAAGTCAGAAGAGAGCTCTAACATTGCTAGAGAGTATAAGCTTTAGAGAAATTGTGTGTACCTTGATTTGTGAGGGTCTTAGGGTTTTTATAGTAGCGTAGGGTTGACATCCGTGCCTTGATCAAGAAGATGTTTCCTTGTAGGAGAGAAACTCTTTATTTTGCGTATCTTGCAGAATCCTTTCCTTGTAGGAGTCTCCTTAGTTAGGGTCAAGCGTGGGGTGCAAGACATTTCCTTATAGGGAAAATCTTCATTAATGCTCATATATTGTGGGATTCTTTCCTTGTAGGGATTCTTCTGATTATGGTTGGGCATAAAATGCAAGGCATTTCCATATTAGGATCATTGGAGACCACTTAGGCCAAGTAGGTGCCACGTGACTTTAACACCCGTCTCCCTTCAGTCCATACACCTTAAAGAGTCCATCTGTCTCTCTGCCTTTCCATTCGGGGCATGATTCCTTCTACCTGCTCTTTGACTAGCAGGCTAACTAGACCATCTCTTTTGACAACACCGTCGCCAATGACTAACTCTACCGATAAGATCCGTCTGCTTTGGAATTTATCCCTATCAATGGGTCAATGGCAGAATATTCCATCTTGATGGGTTAAAGTGCTCGAACTCTATTGGACGGAGATATCCTTATTAGTGTGCAAGTTAGTTCGTTGATTCGACAAGTATAGTGGGTTGTCTGCATGTTCTAGGCGATGAGTAGGGTACCTAACGGCCCCTTGATACGTAACGACTGTCAAGATGGAGCGTGTCGGGTGGTGTTAAGGAAGGTACCTGATAAGCGCTAGGTCCCTAACGACCCCTTGGTACCTAAGGACCCCCAAGGCGAAGTGTGTCGCGCGGTGTCAGGGAAGGTACCTGATGACCCCTTGGTACCTAACGACCGTCAGGGCGGAGTGTGTCGCGTGGTGTCACGCTCCCTTCTTGACCGACCATACTTTTGGTGACTGGAAATTCTTTCGGAAAGCTCATGATGCTTTTGGTGATTGAAGACTCTAGGGTGTTAGGAAAAAATTTCTAACTAGTGAAAATATTCCCTATCAACAATTAATCACTCAATATAATGCTATTTAATACCAAGAATTCTTGCTTTGGCAGATGAAATCTAGAATGTTGTGGCTGTCCTATGGGGATGCAAACACTCATTTTTTTCATGTCCATGTAAAAATTAAACGTGCATGTCAACATATCGCCACCTTAAAAGATGAGTTTGAGGAATGGCTTCGAGGCTTTGATCTTCATAATCATGTCATTAATCACTTTCAGTGTCTTTTCCAATCCGGGATGTCGACTGCGTCGTTGCCTCCCCCACAGACATTATTCTCTTCCTCAGACTTTGATCCTCAGGCTGTGTGTGATACTCTTATCCGTTTTCCGGATAAGGAAGAAATTTGTGCCACGCTGTTTACAATACATCCTTTGAAATCTCCTGGACCGCAGAGAGGTTGAAAGGAGCTAATTCTTTATCTAATCCAAACAAAAAAGAAGACAACTTACAAAAGTGATGACATTTAGCAGTAGGCAGTAGCACTGCAGGGAGGTTGAAAGGAGCTAATTCTTTATCTAATAAAGAAGACAAAACTTAAAATGACAGGATCGATGTAGACTTCGTATTGTAAAATTGATTGAGAAAGTCAGCCTCTATGCTTTCTGTCACCTGAATGACTAAAATATTTGTCACACACAAAGCATCCATCAAAGTTCTTGTGACCTTTATTTACCACTAGTTATTTGCATTCTAGGAAGTATGGTTGGTATGGAATTATAGGTAATTATTTGGTCAGTCAATTAGAAAATCCACTTGTATATTTCTTGCTTTGAAAGATTCCCTACTCTGTTGAAATTTGTTTAAGTTTTCCACCATTTCTAGTTGAGTAATGTATAAGTATAACCAGGCATATATATACAAATTCTATTTGATGTTATAATTATCCAAGTAAAAGTAGATGAGAGTGTTTATTCTAAAATTCCAAACGTCACCTGAAATTCAGAAAGAAAATTGACAGCAATTTTGGATTAATCGGCAAGAAAATTTTGGAGAAATTATTACATACACCGGGCTGAGTCTGCCTCCCTATTATATTACCTCGAAAATTTGGGTTTGGACAAAATTAGATTAAGACATCTAGATCTAATAAATGGAAATGGAATCGGGCGGCTACAAACTATGAATATGAGCAAGGGTCAATTACAGTGACGTGATGATAGAACTAGGGTTGAATGAGGGTTCGCTAAAAACAAAGAGTAAAAGCAAGGGCCCTTCACCCCATCACAGTGATGTGGTGGTAGAATTGGTCATGGGGCCATGGCTAGGGTTCAACCACTTGTCACTTGACAGAATGTGAGTCAATTTGGAATTGAATTCTTGAAAACCATGGTGGTTTTAATGAAACCAACACATTTGATACACAAGGTAACTCGCTGACTCAATGAAGCAATGACACATTCCTCATGGTCCCGAAACACCACCCCAATCCTTGTGCAATCCGAGTTTTCAAACAACTCAGCACCGGCAAGTCTGAGTAATGCACCTCAAAAAAACTACCTAACTGATTCCTTTGCACGACTACCAATTTCCTAAAGTTGCCAGGAGTGCTGATTTTCCCTTAAGCGATTCCATCTCTGCCATAATCCCTAGGTGATCGGAGCAAACAAGGTAATCCTATAGCTCGAACTTTCATTGAGCAAAACCTCCACTAGATCATAAAAGGATCGACATTTCTTCCGATGTAAAAACTGGAAGCTCGGATCAAACCACCAAACTGATCGTGCCTCATCACATAACCAAAGGCAGTGCAAGATAGTCTTGGGATGATCAACACAACGATCACAGGTAATATTCACCGGTACATGCTGTGCATTCAAGTTCTGTTTCGTGGGAAATAAGTCTTTTACGGCTTGCCAAAGAAAATGACGAATTCTGTTGGGAGCCCGAATCTTCCAAAACTCCTTAGAATCACCCGAAGAGGAAGAATTTGGCATGCCTTGACCTTCCTCAACAACTAGTATATGGTAAGCACTACGCACACTATACTCACCATCCAAAGTATGAGTCCAAATCAAAATATCTTCACTCCAAGTCTCAAGCACCTGTATCCTACGAACCATCTTGGCCTCCCAAGGCAGGAAACATCTTAGGCAGTTTTAACTTTACATATTCATCTATTTTAATTTTGATGTTATAATCTATATAATAAATCAATGGAAAATCAAACAAAAATATTTTCTATATATATTCATCTTGGGTGATTTTAACTTTACATATTATTTTGCCCCTTCATCTTCCTTTATTTTGTCTTTTCTTATTTTCATCATCTTACTATAAATTTAACACTCTCTCCCATTCTATGCATATTTTTCTCAAACAAAAAAGGTTATCTCTCTCTCTCTCTCTCTCTCTCTCTCTCTCTCTCTCAATTTTTTTTTCATTTTTTGTTGGATTTTTGTTTATTTTCCCTGTATCTCTACCTTAGATTGATGAATATTTGTTTTTTTAGAATTCTACTTTTCAAAAATTTTCTATAAAAAAATATTCACTGCCCATAGGATGATCTCCTACTAGAGGTTCATTCCCTTCTTGTCCTTGTGGGCACATAGCACATGGAGAGGGAGTATGCCTCGGCCAAGTGGACCAGGGTGGAGAAAAGGGTAAACGAAGTCGCCACCTAGTTTTATGGCCTAGGAACCATGTATATAGCACCTTTACATGGAATGACTGATCTTACTACCAGAGTATGGGTTCAGAGTTTAGATACAATTTTGGGATGGTGTTAAGCACTTAAAACCGCCCAACCCGTGGGTCGACTTCTATTCATTATGTCTTACATCTTAATCTCATTAATTAAAGGCATGTTCAACATTGTATCTTAAACTCACACACACACACTAGCATACATCTAAGCATACAACATGGCATCAATCATCCCAAACCCTAACATACATCTATCATGGCATCGTATTATCATAAACCCTAGCATGTTCTTATCTCATATAGCATCCATTACATCTAAGGTAGGAACATGTACATATCAAATCAAGATATATAGAAACATGGGCAGCCATCAAACATATATTAATATTCAAAAGATGGTATATAAACTTGCATATACATGTTCATCAAAGGAAGATAAAGTTCCTATAAGAAACAAATGCATATTCATGTGAATGCATGACTTACCTTACTTACCTTACTACATCACAACACCTATGCAACAATGAATGGACATGTGAATGCATGTTCATGGTAAAACATAAAATAAAATAAGAGAAAAGCCTAAGGTCTATTTGGATACTGCTTATTTGCTAAAAATTGAAAATTTATTGCTAAAAACACTGTAGCAAAATATTTTTTTAAATGCAAAACACTGTTCACGCATTTTTGTGCTTTGACTGGTCCATGAACAAGTGCAAAAAACCGAGGGACCAAAAAAATTGCTTCAAGCTGACTGAACCATTGCAAAAATTTCAGTTCAGTTTCAGTTTTATTATATAAAAAACCAACAATTTCGGTTCGATTTTCGGTGGTAGATTTGAATGCACTGAACTGACCAAACCAAACCAAAATATATTATTATATTATATTTTATATTAAATATATAATATAAAGTTTGTAAATATTTGAGCTTTGGGCCTCTAACCTCTGTTGTTATATATGCTTTGCGTTGGGCCTCCATCTTATTTTAAAACAATTGGGCTTTTTTTTTTTTACATGATCAAATAGATTAGTAATCAAAATATGAAATCCAGCCCAATAGCTTAATGGCTTTTCTGCCTTTTCATTTTATCTTTTTAAACATAGCATTTTAAAACCCATTAGATGAATTAACTAAAATTAAACTAAGTAAATATCTAATTAAACTAATTTGACTATAAAAACAAAAGTTAGAAACCTTACCCTACATACCCCACACTTTTCACTCTCACACTCTCCACTCCCACATTCAGACAGCCTCCACTCCATACTCCCTCTCATGCCAAATTTGCCTCTACCGTCGCCTCTACATGCCGCCCTCCCCATGCCACCTTCTCTTCTTCCTGTGACTGTGCGACAAAAATGGCATCAGCAATGGGTCTCCACCATCGCTGCCACTCCAAGACAATGTCGACGTCGAGCGTCGCCTCCAAGAAGCCGAGGACCATCTCCGTGAAGCCATAGAGGAGCTCCAAATCTACTTGATCATCAGCTTCTCATCTCAAGATTCACGGTGAGTCTCTTTTGAAAATCTCAATACCCTCTCTCTGTTTTGTGTTTTGGGTTTTGTTTGATACTAAATCTGAATCAATAAAGTTAGGGCTTTGAAAATAGTGAATCAAGATCAAGATGTTTATTTTTTTCAAGTTTTATATGCAAATAAAGTTATAGTTTTCAAAAAATTGATTACCCATGTGCTTGGCTAAATCTCTATTTTGTAGTAACAACATACTGAATACTGCATTTTTTTTTTTTTTTAAAAAAGCCTAAATAGAAAATTTTTTGGAAAAAAAAAAAAAAAACACCAAAGGCCCAACTGGCCCAAACTCAAGGCGCAAAAACCGAACACTAACCGAAAAACCGACCGAAACTGAAACAAACTGAAATTGATTAAGTTCCAGTTTCAGTTGATTTCGGTTGAGAACTTTGCAAATTGAAAATTTCAGTTTCGGTTGACCAAATTAAAAAACCGACCGAACTGAACCAATTACAGCCCTAATGAACAGTGCCATGAGACCAGCCAAAAAAACGTAAACACATCTTAAACGCAAATGCAATGCTAGGCAAACGCATACCTAATCTAATCATGTTAAGAACAAACAAATAAAAAAATAGGGAAATAGCAACTTAAAAGGCATAAAAAGGAATATGGTAGGGTTTATGATGATACAAAACAAATAAGTTATGGGCATTTGTGCATTTCAAATTTTTGCTAATATTGTGATCTCAAATAGTCGAACTAGGTCTCAAGCTTGCAATCGAAAATCTCAATCAATCGAGCTAGGGGTCGAGCCAGCAATCAAACTGATAGAAACTCTATTTTCTTGCTTTAAACTTAGATCTTTGTCTTGGACTATAAAATACACCTTTAAAACACTCGACTCACCAAAAACACTATAAATGGATTACATTTTATCACAGTTTGCCAACCTAAAAATATGAACTCTACAATCTCCCCTTTTGGCAACCTGTGACAAAACCCAACTACAAGGAATGAACCAAGTTTACAAAGAACATCAATTCAATGGCTCACTATTACAAACTCAACCGATCCTAAGAAGCCAAAGAAAGAACTAGGCCGACTGATTTGATAAACTTCATACTTGTCTTTCCTTAAACATTAAACAAAATATAAACGCATGTGAGTGTGAAAACATAGACAAATAATAAAGATAATCACAATGCTATATAAAAAAATACTACAAAGAGTAATAATTACAAGCATGTGAAACATACTTAGCTTGATACAAATTGCTATGGGAGCAATTAAAACCAAAATGGTTTAAACAACCATATCATAATAAGTCACCTATTGTATCAAAGCTATTAGGACATATGTGATTCACTTGTTAGGAACATATGTCACTATTTTATGTAATTGGCTAATCCTTTGACAAAAAACACTTTACTTGTATTTGGGTAGATCTAGGATGTGTTTAATACTTCAAGAAACTTTATTTCAAGATCAAGTGTTGAAGCCAAGCAAGTCTGTCCAAGATTCAAGCTGAAAAGTGCCTGTCATTAAAGCTCGACAGCTAGCCATCTATCAAGCTTAAAGAGCTGTTCAGCCACGTGGCTCGGTAGAAGCTCGACAGATAAGGTATCTGTTGAGGTTTATGAAAAACAAAATTTCAGTTCTGTTTTGACTCCAATCCGTGTTTATGTGTTTGGACTTTCTTTTCTCACAACCCTAGACATATAAAAGGATTATTTTAAGGGTTGTTAAAGAGTTCATAAGTTGCACAAGTGTTAAGTAAAGTTTGTATAAGCAATTTGTGACCGGAGACACAGTTTTGCGCTAGTTCATCATTCTTGTAAGGAAGTTGTTGTGTTTGTGCACTGTAGGATTTTGTGACCAAGCATCTTCTTAATCTTCATCATTGGGATGAACTGAAGAACTTTGCAGCCAAAAAACTTCTCTAGTTGGTGTTTGAAGTCGCGTACTAAGATCCGCGCAATTGGTTAGTCACGTACTGGGAGCCGTGCATCAAAAGGAGAAATTTTTACTACAGAACAAGTCCAATTGGGTATTGGGGTAAGAGTTCAATTGTAAGTTGGTATAAGATACTAGGATTCCTTTACTTGTAACCGCTTGTTGTGATAATAGTGGAATTTCGGGAGTTGTGACTTTAAAATCACCCGGTGGGGTTTTTGCCATGTTGGTTTTCCCCATTCGTAAACAAATTACCGTGTCAATTTATTTTCCACTAAATACTTTGTTTATTGGTGATTTGTTTGTGCTACCATGCGTTTGCATGTTAATTAATTTAATTAATTCACTTGGCTAAATTAATTGGTTAATTTATCACAAGGGGTCAATTTGTTTTTGGCCTATCAAAAGCTAAAAAATAAAAAAGGTATAGAACCTAAATTATACAAATCAAATGTTTTAAAACTAAAGTAATAGAAACTTAGCAAACTAAGTAAGTAAAGAAACTAAGTAAGAATTAAAAAACGCTCTCCCCCTCAAAACAACATCTCCCCCTTTTTGTTAGGATAGACAAAGGAATCACTCATAATCATCACTATCATCAAAAGGAGCAACAGTACCACCAGGACTAGAAGAAGAAGAAGAAGCACCAAAAGATCTAACCACCCTCCTCAAATCATAAATACTATTCATTATGGTAAGTAGGATCTATCCTTGTGCCAGTTGTGTATCCATGATCAACTACATCTCTGCCATGATAGAATCAAGTGAAGCACCCTGTGGCATAGGTGGTATATGAGCAATTGGTTGTGGTACAGATGTAGGAGGAGTTAAAAAGGAGTGAGAAGAGAATGTGAAAATTGACGCACAAATCTTATCAGGAAAATTTATACCCTAAGGCTAGATTGGTCAAGCCTAATGTCAAAAAATTTCGATCAATTAAAGCAGGTGTCAAGACAGGTGTTGAAAACACAGAGTCCAAAAAATGGGTTTGAAGCCAATTTTCATGAAAAATGAGGAGAAATGCATAGGAAAATATAATAAAAAATGCAGAAAAACTGCAAAAAATGAACATGTTATGCCACACTAAGCACAAAAGCATTTATAAACTCAAAAGAAAATTTTCACACTTACACAACTCAAAAGAAGGCAACCATCATGTACTTAAAAAGTATAGTACTCAATGGTTAATTAATCAAAAGTTTGATCATGTTAAGTACCTAGTTTAGCAAGGTATATGCATGTTATGTGTGAAACTAGTCTGTATACTAGTGTTAACAAATGTGAGATAAAAGACTGCAAAAATATATATAATCCAATGAATTATATCATAATGGTTTGATGGAGACCATCACCTTTAAGGTATACCCTATGACTCCCACATCTCCTTAATGCCACTTATAATCAAAGATGTGCAAAAAAAAAAATGAGCTTTCTGCTGCAAGAACAGTCAAGGGCATGCATATTTGTAAGAAAGATTTTATTCAAGTCCTTACAATTTTTATTTTAACCTTTACTTTTTATAAAGTATTGTGCATCCCTTATTTGTATGGGTTTTTCTTTTTAGCACTAGGGTATTGTGGTTGGCAGACAAAAGTGGTGAGATAGTCATATATGCCTTTCTCTCCAGATTTTCATGTCCTTTTCATCAACAAGATTGACAATTGACTCACATAATTTAATCATAAATTTTTAGACATGAATCACACAAAATTTAACACTTGGTTAACTGACATAGTGAGTACAGATGAAGGCTCAACCAAGCTACAAAGGGTACATAAGTAAGAAATATCAATTTCTTAACTAACCCTTGAGTACTGTACTTCCCAACACACACTCAAAAAATATATTTTTTTGATTTTTTATTTTTCCAATTTTCTTTAAGAAAATAAGCAACCAAAAAAAAATGTAAATGAATGAAAAAAAAAAAAAAAAAAGCAACAAAATAAAGATAGCATTGTGAGAGACCTCGAAAAGTAGTGCCTCTCAAAAAAAGAGAGATTTTTTGTGTGTGCTTTTTAGGGCACCTCTCTTTTTGGGTAAGTGGTGTGGACTCGCCATTTATTTTTTTTATACAAAAAATTAAAAAATAAATAAATACATGATTGAATTGTTCTCTTCATTGATTGAATAAAGAATTGCATATTTGGAAAATTGAAAAATTACGTGGCTTTGGGTTCTAGTTACAAACTACCAAATAATTACATGGCTTTTTGTCCTAGTTACATTCTACCCAAAGTAAATAAAAACAAGGCTAGATTTACTTAGCCAAAAACCTAAATCTGGAGGCTAAGTTACGGAATGGGAAGGTGTTACGCACCCATTCAGCCTAGACAAAGTCTGGTCTTCTAAACTCTTGTGACCAATGTACCTTTTTATGCATGTCATGAATGATATGTTGAGCATGTGAAAATAAAGATCAAATTACATAAATTTATTTATGAATGAAGTCTCTTCTTTTATTTAAAAAAATTAGATCAGCTTTGATTGGTAAAAAAAAAAAAATGATTTTTGATTTGTCAAAATACCAGATCTGTTTTCTAGTATGTAAAAAAAAAAAGTGGTTTTTAATGATAAAAATTTTAGATCTGTGTTTATCACATAAAATAAAGTCTTTTGGTTCAAAAAATATCAGATTTGTTTTGTGATGATAAAAAAAAAAAGGTTTTTAATAACAAAAAAAATCAGATTTGTTTTTATATGTTTTAAAAAAATGAAAATGATTTTTTTTTTTTTAAGAAGAGAGTTTCACTCATAATCTAAATTTATGCAACATGAATTACATAAAACAAACACAAACACTAACACAATCATGTTTAATCTTTTTATTTATTTCAAAAATCTACATATGTTAAAGAAAAATCAGATCTGTATCTAAGAAAGATACGAATTAGTTTTTTATTTAAGAAAAGTTCAAATCTACATCTAATGAAGATGCAGATCCATTTTTATTTTAAGAAAAAGTCAGATCTACATCTTATGAAGATGCAGATTTGTTTTTATTTTAAGAAAAAGTCGAATCTACATCTAATGAAGATGCAGGTCTGTTTTTATTTTAAGAAAAAGAGTTGTTCACATGCAAATTATTGACATTCAAGAAAGAGACTACAACAATTGCATAAAAACAATCATGCTTTAAACAAAACAATGATTAACAATTCATAGATAAAAGAACATTCATCATTATAAACAAGAAGCATAAGAAAAAGATAGGGTGAAGGAAACAACCTCTTGCATGAGCACTCTTTGTTCTTGAGATGATATTTTAGGGTTCAAAGAAACTTATTCAGTTATCTTTGAAACCTAAAAACCCTAATTTATCAGCAAATCTCAGAGAGAATTAGCAAGTATCAGCAATTTGAGAGCCTCAAAACGTGTGCCTCTCAGAGTGTAGAAAAAAAATGCTAAATTATGAGGTTCAATCTCTATTTATAGGGGCCAGAAGACTCTAAAAAATAGGCACGGACGATTAGGATGTGAATCCAAATGCATCCTTTTGCGAAAAGATCGAAAAAGGTATGCCTTGTCGTCACCTGAAGGCCGTTGGGTCAAAGCCCAACAAAGGAAAATTCGGCCCTTTTAGAGTGCCGAATTGGTTCTTGGACACTGAACGCTCTTTCGTGTTTGGGTGCCGTTTGGACTCCTTTTCTAGGGTTTTTTTACCAGTCCTTGTATCTAGACGTGTTTTCATTCTCCGTCTATGATTTTTTTTTTTTATCTCTTTTCTGGATAATTTGAGCTTAAATAATAAAATAAATAAATAAATAAATAAAATGATTATCTTGTAGATAAATACCCTAAAATAAATCTTGATAAAGTTCAAATTATCCACAATTTTATTGTTATCCAATCACCCCTTTTATTCCTATGCATGCATCCCTATTTTAAACACTAATTATCAACCAATCATAAAATTATTTAATATCTTAACGAATTAGAATTAATTTAAATTGATCATGTGTGGTCGACTTTACCGAGACACAATGCATGTTGACCGTGCAAACTTGATCATGCGATATCTTTCAATCAGATGATTCGATTTGGAAATTGGAAACACCATTGCGACCATTAGAATCTCAAGATCATTTTTATGATATGCAATGAATAAATTGACGCATGTAATGCAAAAAAAATAATAAAATAATAAAATAAAATTGATGCAAGTAATGCAAGAACAAATGGATGCATGTAATGCAATCATGACTTTTGGGTACATGGATAGTCACTCTAGTCATTCTCCTTAGTTAAATCATGGGTGCAAAATTGAGTGTCTACAAGCATGTACTAATGTGCAAGTGATTCCTAGCATGTACGAAATGCATGAAGCATAAGAAGGAATCTGAAAAAGAGGTGTCCCAAAAATTATTGAAAGAATTCAAGTAAATGACAAACGAAAAGACAATTAAGTCTTTGGATTCTTCCTCACCCACACATCACAAGTCTTTGAAGAAGCATGAGTCCTAGCAAATCTATGAAAGGACGAGGAGGGAATAACATTCCCTTCAAACCAAGTTAAAAACTCAAGGCTTTTAATAACTCTTCAACCAATGGTACGAGATCATGTATCTTGGACAAATTAGACAATCGCTTCTCAGGATGAAGCTTGAAATAGTTAGGACAAGTGTGACCAGGAACACCACAATGGTGACAAACATGAGTAGACTTAGGTCTACTTTGATTTCTTGAAGTCATGCTAGCTTTAACTTTAGATTGAGATCTCAACTATAAACAGTTAGGTCTAATGTGACCAACCACACCACAATGGTTACAAGTAGGAACAAATTTAGATTTTCCTTGATGCTTAGGAAAAGATCTAGTCATAGGTTTTTTAACATGAAATTCATTCACAGTCCTTTTACCTTTATTCTTCCTTGCAAAATTAACATTTTCTTCATTGTGATTTGTTAGTTTTTAGACCCCTTAAAACACAAACAAATTAACCTAGGTAATTAGCCAAGTGATTACTTAGTCAAATTAACAAGTCTAGGTTAATACAAATATATCATATCATGCATAGCAGAGGAAAACAAATAAGACAATGATATGATCACCCAGGAAAACCAAATCGGTAAAAAACCTGGGGATGATTTAACCTAGCTATCCTCAAGGTAAAAAGAAAATCCACTAGAAAGAATCGAAGTTCATACAAAAGGACTTACAAGCACCCCCGCTTGACTTCCTAATGCTACCAACCAGTAGAACTTACTGACACGACCACGTGCAAGCTCCGAATTCACAGACTCCTTCTTTCTTTGGCCTTTGCAAAACACAAACACCCCCGTTTGTGACTTTGAGATCCCACTCAAAGGTTTAGCAACACAAACTCTCCTGTTTGTGACTCCAAGACCACCCTTGAAGGTTTAGATCATCAACACCTTTGATGACAAGAGAAGGCAACAACTTCTATAATACCGGATCTTGAGATTCTTCAAGGAATAGCACCGGTAGAAAACATAAGAGAGCTTTTTAGGAACAAAACCCTAAATACAAAAGAGGCACACTCTTTTCTCTCTGAAAAGCCACATAAAAACGTGCTTAGGGTTTCCTTTATATACTGGGAGAAGTAGATTAGAAACCCTAATCCTAAATGGGCTTGAACTGCTAATTGGGCTTAATTAAAATTCTGCAGATACGACTTTCGATCGGTCAAGCCTGTCTTTCAATCGATTGAACCAAACAAATTATGAAATCTTCTTCCTGCAGCTTGTATGTTCTTGAATCTTGACTTGAATCATCTTGAGCATTGTCTAATAAAACCTATAGACTCTAAGATCTATATCTAGACAAGTTTGTGTTCACGATTTGCCAATTGTTCTAAACATTTAGAACCTAACATGATTCTTCTTCAAAGGAGGAACATACACTTTCACATCTTTACACTTAATATTAGCAAATTCAGATTTAGGTTCAACAACAAGCTTAAGGCTAGACAATTTTTATTGTTTAGCTTTAGACTCAACTAGATCATCTTCTAAGCCTTTAACCTTAATCTTAAGGGATTGATTTTCAATTTTTAACTCATTTACCAACTTTTTAGTCTTTATAAGGTTTACTCTTAAGTCCTCTCTGACATGTTCAATTTCATTCAATTTTTCTAAGGACTTTTCAGCAGTTTCCTTATACTTTTCAACTAACTTGTTGGATTCCTGAAGTTTAGCCTCTAATCTTATAGATTTCTTGGCATATTTTATAAACTCTTTATAAAGCTTATTATATGCTTCTTGAAGGTCATCAAAATCACCCGAAACAACAAGATCATGCACATCAAGAATATTGGCAATTTCCATGACAGTAAGGGTCAAAGATCAACTCACGATAGATAGTCGAACAAGAAGGTAACTCGTTCTGATACCAATTGTTAGGGTTTTAGACCCCAGTTGACTCGGATTTAATGAACTTTTAACCAAGAATAATGATCTAGGAAAACTTTTGAAACTGTTGTTTCAAAGTATAAAAATAAAAATAAAAAAATAATAAAAATAATCCTAGGGAGGATTTAACCTAAACAATCCTCAAGGAAACATTTCGCTAATAGAATCGAAGTTTGTACAATAGACTTAACCTTAAATCTACTGCTATCTCATGTGGTATTACTGGTGTGACCACATATAAATCCGAATCCACGAACTATTCTACTGTGATATTGTTGCACACAAACTCTCCAGTTTGTGACTTTGAGATCTCTTCTCAAAGATTTTAGATCAGCAACTATGGTTAACTAATTTCACACAAACCTCCTTGTTTGTGACTCCAAGAAATCCACTTGAAGGTTTTAACTAGTAATTGTTGTAGACTCACTATGGCTTCATACAGATCTACACTATGGCGGTAGCAACACCGTGTTGATTTATTTCTATGTGCTCTTGAACTCTCACATGTTGAATAAATAGAGGCAAAGATCTATTTTGAAAGTCTCTAGTATAGTGAGATTGAGAGAAACTTAGTTATACAAAACCTAGCCACACAAATGGTGATTTCTCTCTTTGACAAGCTCTCTAGGGATAGCTTATGATGTCCTTTAAATAGCAAAAAAAAGGGATCACAAATTAAGCTTGAAACAAATAAGTTATGGGCATTTTTGCATTTTGGATTTTTGTTGATATTGCAATCTCGATCGGTCGAACTAGGTGTCTAGCTTGCAATCGAAAATTTCGATCAATTGAGCCCAGTGTCGAGATAGTAGTCAAACTGATGGAAACTTTATTTTCTTGCTCTGAACTTGATTCTTTCTTGATTTGAACTTGGGTCTTTGTCTTAGACTCTAAAATACACATTTAACACACTCAAGACTCACCAAAAACACTATAGATGAATTATATTTAATCTTGGTTTGCCAACCTAAAAATATGTACTCCAAAGATCACTAAAAGTATCTTATCTTTTGCAAGGAAAGTCCAGCTCATCAAACCTATTCTTTATAGTATTCAAATATATTGGGGTAGTTTGTACATCCTTTATGCAAAAGTTAATCAAGCTAGTGAGGCAGAGATTTATATATGTGGAATGAATCAGATGAAAATGCTACCTCAGGCAAAGGTTGCATCTAATGAAATCCCTTTCCATATATAACAAAAGGGCGGTTTAGGCTTGTAAGTAAGGCGGATAAGTGAAATAGAGTAGTTGTTATGAAATTCATTTGGAGTCTTTTTGTTAAAGCTAGATCACTACAAGTTGCATGGATTAAATCTTATCTGCTAAGGGGCAGACCAATTTGGGAAGTCCCATTTCCTGCTGATTGTTCATAGCTAAGGGATGGAGGAAGAGAAAAATATTTAGTTAAAAAAGAATTAGGCCTTTGCTGAGATACTGTAGGTGGGGATTGGGGAATGAAAATTGATAGGTCGAGAATGTATTGACCTCTTTGGTAACTTAATCGATTAATTTAGTCAAGTGAAATTAATTAGATTCAATTACATGCAATGAGCGTGGTAGCACAAACAAATCACCAAAAAACTAAGTGCAGCGGAAAATAAATTTGACATGGGTGATTTGTTTATGAATGGGGAAAACCACCGAGGCAAAATCCCACTAGGTGAATTTAAGGTCATCACTCCCGATAATCCACTATTATCAAAACAAGCGGTTACAAGTAAAAGGAATCTTAGTACCTAATACCAACCTACAATTGAACCCTTGCCCCAATACCCAATTGGACTTGTAATGTAGTGACAATCTCTCCTTTCAATGCACAGCTCCCAATACGTGACTAATCAATTGATGCACAGATCCAAGTACATGACTACACACCAACTTGAGAAAGACGTTGGCTGCAAAATTCTTCAATTCATCCAAACGATGAAGATCAAGAAGCTCCTAGGTTACAAAACCCTTTGCACAAAGATACAGCAACTTCTATAAGGAATATGATGAACTAAGACAAATTCTGTCTCCGGTCACAATTTGCATGCACAATCAATTTGCATTAAGTTGCATCACTTTGCATCACCTTTGACGGCCCCTAAAATAATCCATGTCCAGGGTTGTGAGAAAAGAAACCTTACACAAATATACATGGATATGCGTGAAATCAGATCTGGAAATCTGAATTTCATAATTCTCAATAGATACTATTTCTGTCGAGCAGCTGTCAAGCATCAACATTAAACCTCAATAGATATTATCTATCGAGCTATCTGTCAAGCTTTAATGAATAGCACTTCTTTACTTGTTTCTTGGACAGACTTGCATGACTTTAATACTAGACTTGAACTCTTGTTCCTTGAAGTACTAAACCCATCCTAGATCTACCCAATTACAAATAAAGTGCGTTTTGTCAAAAGATTAGCCAATTTACAATAACATATGTTCTAACAAGTTCCACATATGTCCTAACAAAAATATGCACTTGGCATCCAGATGGTCCACGCTATCACAAGTATGGCTAAAGACTTATTCTTGGTTCTGCTACCAACCCATCAACAAGCTATCGAGTTCTAATTTTTTATACTAAGTGAATATATTCTTAAAAACATGCTAGTGTACACACAATATTCATAATTTCACACACATGGTCCACATTAAGAACTATATACACTGAGTGTGCAATAACTTTACAACTTGATGTTACATCAAGCAAACCAAATGCCCCCTTAGTGGTTAGAAAAATGATGAATTGGAATGGGAGATTTTTTTTTTTTTTTTAAATTAAGGTAAAGAATAATTGGGTCATCTAATTGCAAATCAAAGTACACAAATATCTATACTATCTATAAGAGGATTTCCCTCCTTGATCTGGACTTTTTTTAAGGTCAAAATTACCCTCATCCAGTATCTATTAACTTCTCTTACCGTTTTAAGAATAGGGTTAATAACATTACACCAATTCCCTTTCTTGAACTAAACTTTTATGTGATTCAAAAAACATCCTCATCAATAAACAATGACCTCATTTAGAAATAGGGGTAAAAATGTCAAATATCAAATGTAAAACACAAGTTCAAAAAGAGAAGTCCTAAAATTTAGGTTTTTTTTTTTTTTTTTCCACGTGCATCTTTTTTTTTTTCCTAAAAATTTTTCACATTCATTTTTTTAATACTAAAATTTAGCTCCTTTTTATTCATTTTTCCCCTTCATGTTTATCTTTTTATTTTCCCTAAATTTTAACTTTTTCTTTATTTTTTCATCCAAATAAAACACCCCCAGTTAAAATATTTATAAAAAAAATAAAAAAAATATTTTAAAAAAAAACACCTCTTACCCCTTTTTAAAAAAAAATTAAAACAAACATGTTCTATTTGAATTCAAATTACATCCTTAAAAAATAAATACTTATCATTATCCCAATCTTTTCTCTATATCACTTTTATTATTATCGTAGAGGCCCACTACACCACTTTTAAATACACGATCAAAAAATAAATTACTTTTATTGCTTATCTGTCAAAATACTACACTAATAAAACACCTCCAATTAAAATAAAAAATAAAAAACAAAAAACACCTCTTACCCTCCTTTTTTTATATGATATTTTAAATTAAAACTAAAAGTTCACTTGGTGTGTAAAACACTAGTGAATGTTTAGACCCCCAATTTCAAAAATACCAACACAAGCTTATATTCAAACAATGTATGTGTGGAATAATAAATATAAGCTATACCCAAACAATCAAACTACTCTAGCCTAGAATTTAATCACAACACAGCAGTAATTAAATGCAAAGAGTAAAGGATAGAGAGAAGCAAACGCAAGATAACACTGGCACGTGTTATCAAAGAGGAAATTGAAGAACTTGGCGAAAAACCTCTCTGTCGCCCTCCAAGAGGTAAAATGATCCACTAGAAAATTAGTTGGGATACATGAACAACAATAGACCCTTCAAGCCTAATTTACCCAATGCACCTAAGCCCTCCAAGCTTCTTGTTCCAACAGGGTTAAGTCTAACCTTGTCTTCTCTAGCTTACCAAATCCCACAATAAGCCCATTGCATCAACCAAATGAATTGGTCCTCTCTAAACTACTTCCCAAGCACCAAATAAACTTCTCACTGATATGAATGTGGTAAGGTAGGATTTGGCTAAAGCTCCTCTCAAGAATATGTCAATGGAGAGGGTGAGAGTAGAGGAATTTGAAGAGTCAAATGTATAAGATTGTGAATGAATCAATCTTGTTGTTCTCTGGGGTTTCTCTCTCAAAAATTCTCTCTGGAAACTCTCTACATTTCATGGATATAAGGGTATTAATGTGAAAAGTCATTTTTCTGCAAAACAGGGGGTTCTGGCGACTCACCCGCGACTAGGACAAGTTGCGAGTTTCAGTCGCAAAATAACTGACTGGCCAGATTGTCATTTTTATCCTGTAGTGCTCCAGCTATCATGACCCTTCAACTTTCTACATGCTTCACACGTGTGGCACTTTAGCGAGTCATCAGTTGCGAGTCACTTGCAAGTTCCAGTCGCGAGAATGCTCTTGGTTGCACACACACTTGAATTCTTCACACTCTCTCATACACAACCCTTACATGATTCTCACCTAAATACAGGGTATCTAATTGCTGAATTATAAGTAAATTTGGCACAAAATAAAGTCAACACATGGTTGAATAAATTCAACCTTACAAAAACAAACATGTTCTATTTGAATTCAAATTACTACTCCTTTAAAAAAGAATTACTTATCATTATCCAATCTTTTCTCTATAACACTTTTATTATTACTGCAAAGGCCCACTAGCCATTACACCACTTTCAAATACACGTTCAAAAAATAGGGTACAATTACTACTTATCAATTAAAAAAGAAATACACATTTATCTTTTTTTTTTAAATGCTTATTTATTAAAAATAAATACCCTTTTACACTTTTTAATTATTTGAAAAAAATAATTATCACGTATCACTTTCAAATACACATTCAAAAAATATATTACATTTATTGCATATTTGTTAAAAAAGAAATACGCGTTTATCCCTTTTTTTATTTAAAAAATATATATCACGTTCATTTTTTTTTTTTTAAATATCTCATTTCACAAGAAGTCCTAATTAAAACTAGCCACCCACACGCGTTGCGCATGCTCAGAGGCGTTTTTTTATACCTAAAGAACAAAACTTTTCTTATACACTAATTTGAGGTTGATGCAATATTCAAACACCAAAATTCCTAGAGGAGTGATGAAATGTAGCAAGAAAACTTTATTTTATTTGCAAATGCATAAATCTCATCACACTCCTAGGAATTATGGTAATTAGATAATGCATTAAACCCAAATTAGTATATAAGAAATGTTTTGTTCTTTAAAATATATATATATATATATATATATATATAGAAGAGCCTCTGAACATGCACATGCGTAAAGGCTAGTCTCTGAACATGCACATGCGTAAAGGCTAGTGTAGGTATATGTAATTTGGACAGTTGGGGAAGACTATAATCCAATGCCGGTGCAGTTTTTGGCCGAAAACGAAGTTATTAGTTTGATGTTAGTATTGGTTAGCACACTTTTTTTTTCTATTCTATTTTTTTACTTAGGGAGACTAATTAAACCCTTTTTTTTTAGAAGATAGGGAGATTAAACCTGGTAGTATGTATTTGTGTTAAGAGTATATGTTTCGTGAGATGGTAAGGCTAGAGGGATAAGGAATTCATCAAAGGGATGCAATTAGATGGATTTTGTTCAGATGGTTCTTTTGATAAATTTATTGCCATAGTCAATAAATTCTAATTTACAATTTTGCATACCTTGAGAGAGAACAAAAATGGGGCTCAATGTCTTTTTCAGTGTGATGTTCCATATTGATTGAATTAGTAGAGTGTATTGTGTGGATTTATGTTGAGTCTCACATTGAGGATATATTAGAATTTTTTTTTTTATAGTTTGAAATGTAAACTACAATGCAATCCCCCCCCCCCTATTCCCCCTCCTCATTAGAGAAAATTTTAAGGTAGCTCCCCCCTTAGACCCCAGTGGTAATTTCACTAAGCAAGATTACATTATAGAGTGTCACCATCCATTACAACTGATGATGCCAAAAATCGTCAGTGAGTCGTACGGTCCTCACGTACTCTAGACAGACCCTGCGAAACAGAAACAAAGAAGACCTTGCAGAGAGTACTGGTGTGGTACCGGCCAAATACCCTCCGAAGGTTAATTTAGAGAACTTTCACAACTCTAGAGTGCCAGAGCTGGGGTAAATTATGCATACCTTGATTTGTGAAGGCTTTGGGATTTTTATAGTAGAATAGAGATGACTTTCATTTTCTTGGTGGGGAGGGTCTTTCCTTGTGGGGAAGATCCTCATTAATTTACATATTTCGCAGGATCCTTTCCTTATAGGGATTCCTTTGATCAGGGCTAATCATGGGGTACACAACATTTCCTTGTATAGATATTCATGGAGGTCAAGTAAGGCCACGCTAGACCCATCACACTTTTTATTCCCGTCGGCCTCCTTCTTCCCGTCGGCTTCTCGTTTCGTTTGAGGATGACGTCGAGTATTGAGGTGAGGTCATTGGCCTACAGCATCATCACTTTTGCACTTCTGTACATGCATGTGAGGCTGACGGTCTCATTGGAACCGTCGGCTTCCTTGTATGTAACAAATATCCTTCTTTCCAAGAATACCCTCATCAGTTGCCTCCTACTCCATGGCTCCATCGGCTTTAGCTGACGGGTCATGGAGTGTAATTCATAGCCTTTTTCTTATTATTTATTTGTTGGAAAAAGGGGGTGTCATTAACAGCTTTTGAGCAAGTTTTATTAAATGCTAGGACATGTGGCACAGGCTGGATGGCCTTATTTCTAAACAAAAGCGTCGCTTCGTTTCCTGCGCTCCTTCGTCCTATAGATGGTTCATCGCCTCCTCCCATTTTTCCTTATTTCACCTTTGCAAACTATAAAAGAAGGAGAGCTATTGTTCTATCGCCTTCATTGCCATCGGCTTGCTATCGTCAATCCTTGAAGGGGCCGTCGCTTTCAATCCATCCGCTTTACCATTGTAAGTTTTCTTTCTTCTCATCTTGATTTAGACCTCTACATCTTGTCCTTCCCCTTTTTTATATTTTGAGACCTCGTCAAGATAAGTTCTTAGATAACACCCCCGTCGTTTGTAGGTGGATAGATGTCAGATAGGGAAGCAATGAGTGAACTGTCATCGTCAGTCTGTGAAGGCGTGGGCTACAATAAGGTCTTTCTATCGGGGCGTCGTCATGAGGAGGATTCCCCTAGGTCCCCAAAAAGGGAGCCGTCCACCCAGTCCTTGAGTAGTGAGAATGAAGAGGATGATGGGGATGTGGAGGATGAATATGTCAAGCGAGAAGGGGACGGAATGGAAGAGGAGGATGAGGAGGAGTTTGAGGAAGAGGATGATGAGGATGAGGGTGAGGATGACGACAGTGCTCCTGAAAGAGGAAGTCCAAGAAGCCCAGGAGAAGGTAGGACCCATCCCTTTATCCTTCCTATGATATAGATCGTCAACGATTTTAATCGACGATGACTACTAACATTTTCAAGAACCTACGAGATCGTTTCCAAATCCCTGAGAACATCCCTATTCATTTGCCTTGGAAGTTCAAAAAGTGCTACTCTAGGAAGACCACGAATGTTGGCATATATGACACCATGTTCACGGCGGGATTGAGATTGCCTTTGACGGAATTACACCATCAGTTGGCCAATTTCCTAGGTTTATCCATCAGCTAAATAACTCCTAACGCTTGGAGAATATTTATAGGAGCTGAAGCCCTATGGGGTCATCTTAGTGGTGGAAACCGTCGGCTTACTCTCGACGAGTTCTTTTGGTGTTACAAACCCCAACATATCTCCTCATCCCAAGGGATCTACCATTTTAAGATGAGGAAGATGTCACTCAGGCTGGTGTTGGAGATGCCTGACTCCAATAGAAATTAGAAAAGTAAGTACTTTTTTGTCCAAGGGACAGACTGGGTATGCTAACGAGAGGAGTGGGTCACAATGCCACATGGCTTTGACAATACTTGGGGTATTGTCAAGAATTCAGGCTTAATACCATTTGCACTTTCACCTTTTCTTTATTTATTTGCTAAGTATTTGACATCGTTTGTTTCTTCATTTTTTTTTTCTTTTTTTTCAGCTAGCGTCCAGCCGTAGAAAACTAACAAGCAAGAGGCCTTTATTCGTCGTGTGCTAGACATCCCTCTTAGTAAAAGGAGGTGGAAGGACCTCGTCACCCTTGATACGCTACACGCCAACTGTGATGGTCCCAAACTGACGCCTACAGCTCGTAGACTGAATGCTTACTCCCATTGGCGTAAGTTTTTAATTCTTTGGGTTATTTTTCTTCCGTCCGTTTTATACTAGCATCTGCTCTTCTGAAGTTCATCTTTTACCCTTGGCAGAAATGGAGGCAGAGAGGCAAAAAGCTTTGGTAAGGGTGTCAGCCGCGACCCGTAAGCAAAAGGAAAAGGAGGGAGCCTCGACGTCGACTCCCAAGGTCGTCACTAAAGGGTCGTCAAAGCTAAAGAATGAAGGGAAGGATAACCGTCCTCACAAGAAGGGATCGAGCACTCTTGTTGGTGACAAGCAGCCAAAGCAGCCATCGCCCCCCAAACCCAACCATGGAGTTGGCAGAAGGTTAATGACAAGGAAGAGTCCCGTCACTTAGGGAGCCGTTTGTCGTTTGCTTACACATAAGAAGCATGCGGTTGAGATGGTTAAGTCAATCATTAAGAAGACGAATCTAGATCCATATGCTAAGCAAACGATTGAGGACATAGAGGCGTTGGGTCTCTTTGACCTCTCTAGGGTATGCTTTTTTCCTTAGACTTCGTCCCATTTTTTGTTTACGCTTTTGGTGACGGTTTGTTTTGATCTCAAGTGGTGGTGTGCATGAAAGCACTTCAAGACAAGTGCGTCGCCAACGAAGGGTGATCCAACAGTTTTGCAAGTGGCAGGAGATGAAAATAAGGAGCGAGCTCAGTACTTGAAGGCCATCCGTACTCTTAACCAGGAGCTAGCGGCTAAAACTAAGGCGCTTATAGAAGAGACCGGTCGGCTCGAGGAAGCAGAGAAGGCGAAGGCCAATTTGGTAATGGAATTGGCCTCTCTTCGTGAACAGATGGAGAGGGCAGAGGCCGACGCCATGGTGGAGTTCAAGGCTTCCTAACCCTTCATCGATTCATGTGCCATCTACGAAGGTGATAGGTTTGAGGATTTCCTGAAGCAAGTTGGGTTCGTCTATCAAGACCTTGACCTATCCAAGGTTTCTCTTAATGACCTTCTGTCAAGGACTCATGTGGCTAACGACATCGTCAATGAGGAGTCTAACGACTCTACTCATATAGAGGAGCAGATTCCTATAAACGATGGTGTGGTCATTGCTTAAATCGTTCTTGATGGTGCCATCACCCTCTCAATCTCGTCAGCTAAAGACCCTCCTACCAAAGACACTGAGAACCCTTCTATTTTAGATGCTCCTTCTGTTTAGTCTTTTTGTAATTTTTAACTTTCATGTATTCTGTTTTATTTTTAGACAATAGTAAGTGCCCTCTAGTTTTTGGGCTTTATTGTAAACATTAATATTTTGTTATTGCATCCGTCGCTTTTTAGTCTTGCTATTTCAAGTATGTTTTTTGCCATGTTTTGGTTTCTTATTTTGAGATATGTGTTTGTCCATCCACCTTTGGACTAGCATACATGTTAGGATGTACCTGTCACCTAAAGGACTTGGTGAATAATTGGGATGAACCTGTCCACTTTGGTGTACTTGTCCGCTTGTGGGATGAACTCATTCAATTGTAGACTTAATAATGAACTCATCCACTTGTGGACTTAATAATTTCAAGACATCCCCATGGGATGAACTCATCCACTTGTGGATCTAATAATGAACTCATCCACTTGTGAACTTAATAATTTCAAGGCATCCCCATGGGATGAACTCGTCCACTTGTGGATCTAATAATGAACTCATCCACTTGTGAACTTAATAATTTCAAGGCATCCCCATGGGATGAACTCGTCCATTTATGACTTGTGGACCTAATAATGAACTTGTCCACTTGTGGACTTAATAGTTTCAAGTCATCCCTATGCGATGAACTCGTCCACTTGTGGAATTGTTAATTTGGTGGCATCCCTTGGGACGGACCCATCCACTTATGGATTTAGTCATAGATGTAGTTTCGTAGAGACATATACATATATAGGTCATATCTAAATAACTCCTCTTATTGTGATAAATGCATGCATAAGTAAAAAATTGATCTTGAAAAAATAAAAAGTTGCCTTTGGGCTTAAAAAGTACTGTAGATAGTAAAAATTAACTAAAAGAAAATAAACTGAAAATAAGGAGTGTTGTTCTTCATGTCGTTGTCTACTAGTTGCATCTTTTCAGGTGCTCCATGTTCCATGGGTGGTGTAACTTTTGCCCGTCTAGCGTCTTCAAGTGGTAGGTGTCTTTCCTTTGCCATGAAGTGATTCTGTGGGGTCCTTCCCAATTAGGTCCCAACTTTCCCTGGGAGGGATCTCTTGTGACACCCATGACCTTCCTTAGGACAAGGTCTCCAACGTGGAAATCTCTACGTCTGACTCTGAAGTTGTAATGCTTGGCCATGAGAACTTGGTACCACACTAACCTTTGTTCAACTGTTGCTTTTACTTCATCTACTAGGTCAAGCAGTAGGCGCATGGCTTTGTTGTTCCTATTCTCATCATGGTTCTCCACTCTGTAGCTTGTGAGTCCAACCTCAGCTAGGATGATGGCCTCACTCTTGTACGCTAGTCAAAACGGCGTCTCTCTTGTAGGTGTCCTGGTCGTCGTCCTGTACGCCCATAGTACGCTTGGCAACTCTTCTGACCATATACCCTTTGCCCTCTTGAGCCAAGTCTTAATGATCTTGAGCAAGGATTGGTTAGTAACCTCAACTTGTCCGTTGGCCTGAGGGTGGGCGGGTGAGAAGAAGTGATTCTTGATTCCCAGTTGTGAGTAAAAATCTCTGAACGAGTCGTTGTCGAATTGCTTTCCGTTATCTGAGACCAAGACTCTGGGGATCCCATACCTGCAGATGATGTTCCTCCAGATGAAGTTTCACATGATTTTCTTTGTGATGGTGGCCATGGCTTCAACTTCCACCCATTTGGTAAAGTAGTCTATGCCGACTACTAGAAACTTCAGTTGTCTTATTACTATTGGGAATGGGCCCATGATGTCTAATCCCCATTGAGCAAAAGGCCATAGAGCCATCATTGGAGTGAGCTCTTCTGTTGACTATCTAATGATGTTACTAAACTTTTGACATTTGTCGCAGGCCTTGACATAGGCTTGGGCATCCTTCTGCATGGCAAGCCAATAGTATCCAGCCCAGATTAGCTTGTGCACTAGCGACTGTGACCCTGAATGGTTCCTTCAGATCCCTTTATGGACTTCTCTCATGACATAATCTGCTTCCTCGGGGCTTAAGCATCTTAGGTACGGGCGGGAGAATCCTCTTTTATACAAGACATCTTTTATCAGGACGAATCGTGCAGCCTAAACCTTTAGCTTTCTTGCGGCCTCCTTACCATTAGGTAGTGTCTCGTCTTTTAAATAAGAAACAATCAGTGTGGTCCAGTTGCTTCCCGAGTCTAATTCCTGCATACCGATGCCATTTATCAAAGGTGACAGCTAAATAAAAGAAAGTATCTTACTAGGGATAAGCATGTGTTCTGCTGATGCGACTTTGGCAAGACGATCGGCTTGCTCGTTCTCTTCCCAGGGGATTTGAAAAAACTTGGCCTGAAACTTGCCCACCTATTTCCTTACCTGCTTCAAGTATTTCTTCATTCTTTCCCCTTTGCATTCGTAATCACCATTCACCCGACTTGTGACCACCTAAGAATCGTAGTACACAACCACATTCGTGGCCCCTACGGCTTTGGCAAGATCCAATCCTACCATTAAAGCCTCGTACTCCACTTCATTGTTAGTCGTAAGGAAGTCGAGATGAACCACACACTTAATCTCATCCCCTTCTGGGGAATGAAGCACTATACCTGCTCCACCAACCTGCCTGTTAGACGATCCGTTTGTGTGAATACTCCATTGGGGATGCTCTTCTGCCCCCTGGCCTTCCATGTCGGTGAATTTCACAATGAAGTCAGCGACCACCTGTCCCTTTATGGTAGTACGCGGACGATATTGTATGTCAAACTCACTCAATTCTATTGACCATAGTGCCATCTATCCAGCTACCTCAAGGTTGCTCATTGCCTGTCGTAGAGGCTTGTCTGTCAAAACGACCACAGTATGGGCCTAAAAGTATAGCTTGAGCTTACAGGCTGCAGTAACTAAAGCAAAGGCGAGCTTCTCCACCCTATCTTCTTCTCTGACTAAGGCAGCACTAACGACAGTTGGGGAGACGACCAGATAGGGAAATAGCTCTTCCCTTGATTGGGAGGGACTTAACAATGGTGGGGAAGAGAGTTACGCTTTTAGATAATCAAAAGCTTGTTGGCAATCGGCTATCCACTCGAAGGATTTCTTCAACTTGCGAAAGAAAGGTAGATACTTGTCTGTCGCCCTCGAAACAAACCTATTTAGCGTAGCTACCTTACCATTGAGGCATTGTACTTCTTTTGTGTTCCTTGGTGGTGCCATCTCCATTATGGTCTGGATCTTGTGTGGGTTGACTTTGATACCTCTCTGAGACACCATAAACCTTAAGAATTTTCCAACCGTCACCCCAAATGCACATTTGCTTGGATTGAGCTTCTTGTTGTAAGAGCAGAAGGTGTCAAAGGTCTCCTTGAGGTCGTCTAAATGATCGTCCTCCCTTCGGCTTTTCACTAGCATGTCATCCATGTAAACTTAGACATTTCTTCCAATCTGATATGCAAAATTTTTGTTCATGAGCCTCCGATACGTTGCGCTCGTGTTCTTGAGACTAAACGGCATCACCTTATAGTAGAAAAGACCTCAACTGGTGATGAACGAAGTTTTCTCTTGATCAGTTTCATCCAATTTGATCTAGTTATAGCCAGAAAATGCATCCATGAAGCTCAATAACTGGTGTCTTGCTGTTGAGTCTACTAAGATGTCAACCCATGAGAGAGGGTAGCTATCCATGGGGCACGCCTTGTTCAAGTCGGTGAAGTCTACACACATCCTTCATTTCCCATTGGCTTTTTAAACCATCTCTACATTGGCCAGCCAGTCGAGGTAGTACACCTCCCTAATGAATTCTGCATCTTTCAGTTTACGAACATCTTCCACTATAGCCCGGTCTCATTCTTAGGCGAACACTCACTTCTTCTGACGGATAAGTGGAAAAGAGGGTGACACATTCAACCTGTGCACCATGACAGAAGGGTCAATCCCGAGCATGCCTTCATGACTCCAAGCAAAGACGTCTTGGTTTTCTCTTAAGAATGCCATAAGCGCTTAACGGACTGGCAAGAATGCCGATCCTAGTCGTTCACTCGGGCCTAGAGTTATTGAGAAGTATCTCCTCTAGTCCTTCAACAGGCTCTATGACTGCTCTCTATTCTTCAATGCTTATGGTTTGCAAGTGGTCGTCCATCTCCAACATTTCTATGTAGCACTTGTGTGTTGCCACTTAGTCCCCATGTAACTCTCCTATTCTGTACTCGGTGGGAAATTTGATCATCGGTGATAGGTTGAAGTCATGGCCTTCCATGAGTTGAGGGTAGGTCGTCCTAGAATGGCATTATAAGCAAATAAGCAATCGACAACAAGGAATGTAACATCCTTAGTAATTTGCTGAGGGTAGTCACTGACTGTCACTGACAACATGACAGCGCTGAGGGGGTATACTCCCATTCCTCCAAACCTAACGAGTGGCGCGTTGGTTGGTATGAGTCGCTCTCTCTAGATCCTCATCTGCTGGAATACCAAGTAGTAGAGGATATCAATAGAGCTTCCATTATAAACTAGGACCTGGTGAGTGTTGTAGTCCCCTACTCAAATACTAACAACGAGTGCATCGTCGTGTGGGTGGTGGAGATGTTGAGCGTCTTCTTCCGAGAATCCAATTATAGGGTTGTCGACCCGTGCCATCTTTGGGATGAAACCTGTCAGTTGGATGTTCTAAACCATCCTAAGGTAAGTCTTACGGGCCTTCTTGGATGAACCAGAAGTCGTGGTGCCCCCTACAATCATCCTTATGTCCCTTATAGGCGACTTGGGGCACTCGTTATCCCTTCTAATAACCTGCTCCTGTGGTGGATCTGCCCTTTCTTTGTTGACGAATCGTTGTAGTTTCCCTTGTCTAATAAGGGCTTCAATCTGCTACTTCAAGTCATAGCATTCAGACGTGTTGTGACTATGGTTACGATGAAAATGACAATACTTGTCTCTGAACCTCTTCCTGGGATCTCCCTTTAACTTACCAGGCCACGTCAAGGTCGTATCGCCCTTAATCTGCATCAATACTTGATCAATCGAGGCAGTCAGCGGGGTGAAGTTGGTGAATCTTCCAATGGGAGGTTTGAAGCGCCTATCCTCCCGCCAGTCTCTAGTTCTGGTCATCTTCCGTCCCTTTTCCTACTGTGCGTCTTCTTGCCTTTCCCTCTTCTTGGGTTTCTCCTCTCGGGCTTGTAGTATGTCCTCTGCATTCATGTACTTAGTAGCTTGGTAAAGCACATTTGACACGGCCTTTGGGTCGTTCTTGTATAAGGAGAACAAAAACTTCCCCTTCCGCAAACCATTCGTGAATGCAACAACAAGTATCTTATCATCAGCTTCGTCTATCGAAAGGGCTTCCTTGTTGAAATGGGTTATGTAAGACCTCAGTGTCTCATCCTCCCGTTGCTTGATGCTCATCAGGCACGCAGTGGACTTCTTATACTTATGCCCCCTATAAAGTGCAAGGCAAATTGTGCGCTCAGCTCCTTAAAGGTACCGATGGAGTTAGGCGTCAATCTGTTGAACCACATCCTTGTGGGACCCTTCAGTGTAGTTGGGAAGGCTCGACACATGATCTCGTCCACCACACCTTGTAAGTGCATAAGGGTTTTGAATGACTCCAGGTGGTCCAAAAGCTCCTTCGACCCATTATAGGCTTCTATCTACGACAAATGAAACTTTGCAGGAAGGGGGAATGAAGTGACAAGTGCTATGAATGGTGAGTTCGTTCGATGGACTAGCTCGTCAAGTTCATTTGACACCCGCCCCTTGAGGGCGTTCATCATGAAGTTCATCCTCTCCTTCATCATTTGCATCTCTACGACCATATGCGGTGGTGCTATATCTGCGACAGATGGACAGCTGGTATCTTGTCACTCTTGTCTGCTCGGGGCATTGCTGCTTTCTGGTCCTTCTCGGTCCCTCCTTTTGGCACTGGTGCCCTCTTGCTCCTCATAACTGTTGGGCCCAGTATCCCTTTGGCGTAGCTGTTCCTCCAGGTCATGGTTTTGCTTAGTAAGGCGTTCCACAACCATGGCTAGGGTTTGTACCTGTCTTTCAAGGACAGTAGTGCATGGTTCATCTCCGTTATTGTTGTTGGCTGCCATCAAGCGAGTGAGTATCATACAACTCTTTGTCTAGAAAGTGATAATATGGCTGCTTATTGTTTTCCCTTTCCCATAGATGGCACCAACTGATAATACCAAAAATCGTCAGTAAGTCGCACGGTCCTCATGTACTCTAGACAGACTTTACGAAATAAAAATAAAGAATACCTTACAGAGAGTACCGGTGTAGTACCGGCCAAATACCCTTTGAAGGTTAAGTTAGAGAACTTTCACAACTCTAGAATGCCAGAGCTGGGGTAAATTATACATACCTTGATTTGTGAGGGTTTTGAGGTTTTTATAGTAGAATAGAGATGACTTTCATTTTCTTGGTGGGGAGTGTATTTTCTTGTGGGGAAGATCCTCATTAACTTGCGTATTTCGCAGGATCCTTTCCTTATAAGGATTCCCTTCATCAGGGTTAATCATGGGGTACACAATATTTCCTTGTACAGATATTCATGGAGGTCAAGTAAGGCCATGCTGGACTCGTCACATCCCTTATTCCCATCGGCCTCCTTCTTCTCGTCGGCTTCTCGTTTCGTTCAAGGATGACGTCAGGTATTGAGGTGAGGTCGTTGGCCTACGATATCATCGCTTTTGCACTTCCGTACATGCATGTGAGGCTGACAGTCTCATTGGAACCGTCAACTTCCTTGTAAGTAACAAATTTGCTTCTTTCCAAGAATACCCTCGTCAACAACTAATATGTAGCCATGTGCATATACACAGATATAATTAAAAATAATCACAATTATATGGTTTAAATTACATTTTTTTAGAAGAGATTCAAATTATACATGGTATTTGTTTACACTTTTATTAAATCATATATTTCTAAAATATATAATGGTTTCTCATTATATATATGTATATTAGAATTTAATTGATTTTAAACTCTTCAGTTTTTGCACCTAATTATTCACTTACCACAAAAATTTAAAACTTTTTATTTTTTTAGGAAAGAAAAATTTAGATGGACACGTAGCGAAAAATTAGACTCAAATTGAAATCCAATCTAATCTAATTAAATTTGGACTCTTTGATTTTTACTCTCAATAATTCACTTTGCACAAAATTTAAAATTAAATAAAACACATGGCACAAAATTGAAAATCCAATTAAAATCTAATTGAATTTTTTTCTAAAGTTTGGCTATTAATATATATATATATATATATATATATTGCTGAATAAAAAAGAGGGCAAGGGCGACCATTGTGACTTACCCTCTAGACGTGACCATAGGGGCACCCCTCATTAGGGAATATTGGATTGAGCCATAACTACTATGGTTTGAGATGACCACAGACCTCACCCTAACACTTCAAGAGAGTTGGTAATCAGGGGCTCCTCAGCAGAAATTCCCACACTCCTCCCAGGTGCTCGCCCAGACTCGAACGAGGGTCCTCAAAGCTAGTTCACAAATCCCAACCACCAGACCACCCCTCTCGAGGCTATATATATATATATATATATTGATCACTTCAAAATTCAAATACCCCATCATTCATAGGCCATTGCCATCTACTTGTCAACAATGATATCTCATAAATGGACCACAATACTTTGAATCATTTTTTTAACAAGTGGTCCAAAGTTGGTGCCATTTTCTGCCACTAGGACTCAGGACGTCAATTTGTCCAAAAACATCCAAAGTTCAATACCACGATGTTCACGATGTTGTTGGGCACTCAACATTATTGTACGTGTATGTTTCTCAATTAATTGAACATTTTATCAGTTGTCAACATTCAATGCCAGCGTTACACAAAGGGGCCTTTTTGTTTTTTTATGGGAAGCGGGCCGTATTTTATACATCATCCAAGTTACACAAAGGGCCCTCTTTGTTTTTAAATTTTTTTAAAAAAAATTTAATCTATGATGATTACTTTTTATTATTAGACTAAAATATCAATTAATTTTTTATATAAGTGGAGTTTGAATTCTAAATTTCTTTTCATCATAATAGATTTTAACAATTAAATTAACTTAAAGCCACAAAAAGATAAACTCAAGTAAATAAGATTACCCTAAAATATTAACCCTAAGATTTTTGAAAATGAGAGGGAATAATTGAAAGCTCCTTCCCTCGAAAATCGAAGCAATGGAAACGCCTAAGGTAAATTGAACAGAACTTGCTAACTTGGAGCAAAAGCACAGGCAAATAATGTAAAATTTTAACCCTGGGATTTTTTCAAGGCTGGTGTGATTAAGTTCCTGTGAATTAGGCCAACATGACTCAAGTAAATGACTATAAGAAAACTTAGAAAAGGATGGTGATGGATAACTAGCATTTGTTTGGTGCGTTTATTTTCGTTTCAAAATATTATATATATAACTTCTTAAGATATTACCTTTTCTTCATATGAAATAAATATTAAATTCATCAATTTCACTAGTTTTTTCTTATTTTACAATTATGGAGCTGAAAACTGGAAAGTGGTAAATAGTAGAGGATAAAATGAAGTTAATTATATGTCCAAATGAAATTTATAAAAATTAAAAAACTTGCTAACTCAATTGGTATGCAAAATATTACATCAATAAGTAGGGTGTGTTTGTTTGGAGATGAAATATGGTGAATGGAAAACTTTGGAGAGAAAATAAGAAGGAAACTTTTTTAGAGTATGTTTGGTTGGGTGGAGAGGAAGGAAAATAAATAGTAGGGTCCAGGTGTTTTCTCTCCGGATCTACCAAAAAGTTTTCTCTCTAAAAATGAGCTTCCAAAAATACCCTTGGAATTCACCTCCAAGTCTTCAACATGTTGACTTCTTTTTTTTTCCTTTGATTTTTTATTTCTCTATTACTAACGTTTTGGCTTTCTTTCTTTCTTTCTTTTTTTCTTTGCTTTTGTCTAGAAGTGTTGGCTTCTTTTCTTCTTCTTTTTCTTTGATTTTTTTTTTTTCTAGACGTGTAGCTTTCTTCTTTTTTCTTTTTTCTTTTTCTTTTTTTTGGGTGCTCATATGTTTATTTTCTCATTAATTTTGGTTGGTTTTTGTTTTTTTTTTTTTTTTTTTTTTAGAAAACAATTTTGGGTTAATTTCTTATGCTATTTTTTTTACTTTAATGAAGTGTCCATCTATACACAATTTTTTGTAAAGTATAATGTATTACTTTTTGTTTTATTTAATAGGGATGTGATGGTAAATTTATATAAACTTTATTTTCAACCAAATAAAAAAAAAAAATTTATCCCTCTACTTTTCCACCCTCTCACCAAGCACAAATGAGAAAAACTAAAATCTTTTCTATCCTCTCACTTTTCCATCATTTTTCCTTTTTCTATCCTCCTACTTTCCATCATTCCAACCAAACGGACCCTTAGTATCACAATGATTGAGTTGTATTTGTTTGGATGAGGAGTTAGGGTCGGATAAGGTTATAGAGTGATGGTACTATTTAGTTATTTACACAAGTTTTCCCCTCTCCCTTTTTGCAAATTGAAAAAGCAATGCGTTTTTTTAGGTAAAAAATGAAATGACTGAAAAAAAATATATGGAAAGAAAATAAAATATATACGTTTTTTTTTTTTTAATAGCTGAATCAGAAATCTGTTTGTTTGGTAGAGTAGAAAAATATGAATGAAGGGATAGAAACAGATAAGAGTTTTTTTTTTTAAAAAAAATCTTTTCAAAATAGTAGAAAGAAAATATAAGAGAAAATTACTTACATAGGTAATTTGAGAACTTTAGCCCTCTATTTTGTTAAAAATAATTCACAATAAGGACACAACAAGAATTTCATACAAGATGATTGGTACTTTTTTTTTTTTGGATAAAACATGATTGGTATTCTCTTCCCTTTTCGATCCAAACCAAATATGTATGATGGAAATGTATTAATCTCTTCTTTCCTGTTCTTTTTCCCTCCTCTTTGCCAATATTCATAACATGTTCGAATTAGAAGGTAAGCCACAAACTTGGGTTTTTAAAATATAATAGTAAAATGATATGGATACCAAGGTGAACTTTGAAGCTATCGACCCTGTCAAAATAGTAGAAAGAAAATATAAGAGAAAATTACTTACATAGGTAATTTGAGAACTTTAGCCCTCTATTTTGTTAAAAATAATTCACAATAAGGACACAACAAGAATTTCATACAAGATGATTGGTACTTTTTTTTTTTTTTTTTTTGATAAAACATGATTGGTATTCTCTTCCCTTTTCGATCCAAACCAAATATGTATGATGGAAATGTATTAACCTCTTCTTTCCTGTTCTTTTTCCCTCCACTTTGCCAATATTCATAACATGTTCGAATTAGAAGGTAAGCCACAAACTTGGGTTTTTAAAATATAATAGTAAAATGATATGGATACCAAGGTGAACTTTGAAGCTATCGACCCTGTTACTAAAAAATTTTGTACCTATCCCAGTTAATAAAACAAGGAAAAGTAAACCAAGAAGTTTTGACTATTTTGATTTTATGGCAATCTACCTAATAGGGGCAAAGCCAGGAATTTTGGTTTGGTGGGTCGAGGTTAAACTATCAAGTACTAAGTCACAATTCAAGAAAAACTCAAAATGCTACATATGTGTTTTTGTGCATTGGTTTAATCAATCTAATTCTTATTAGCACTTAACACAACTAAATAACCAATTAAGTATCTTATGTTAATCTTCCCTTCTAAGTTTCTCTTAGTCCTTTCACTACAAAAAAAGGGGTCTTAAGCTGCGTTTGAAAAACGCAGCTTAAGACCCCAAAAACGCGGCTATAGGCTTTTAGCCGCGTTTTCTATGGCCGCGTTTATAAACGCGGCCTAAAGTCCGCAGCTCAAAGCCTATAGCCGCGTTTTCAGAAAACGCGGCTAAAACCAGACCTATAGCCGCGTTTTCAAAAAACGCGGCTCTAGGACATCTTCTAGCCGCGTCTCGAACGCGGCTATATCCGTGGACCTATAGCCTCGTTTTTAAAAACGCGGCTATAGGTATCACAGACAAGCTGAAAACGTCACCTATAGCGGCGTTTTATAGCCATTTTCCAGCAACATTGACTAAGCTATAGCCGCGTTTTCAAAAACGCGGCTATAGGTTTTTTTTTTTTTTTTTTTTTTTCCCTGCTTCCTGAAGTTCCTGTTATACACACAATTTCCTTCTATACACACAACTCCCTTCTTTCACAACTTATTACATCCCAAGAATCACAAATTCCATAAACATCACAAGGGAATTAACCAACTTCCCATTCCTACATCACAAGTTCCATAAACATCACAAGGGATCTAAACAACTTCCCATTCCTACATCACAAGTTCCATATACATCAAAAACAAAATAAACAAGTTCCGTAAACAAACACTATCAAATTTCACAACTACCATAAGACATCAATAATCATAGTAAAATAAGACAAACTAGTCAGTAAAATTTTCATAATTAAAATCCAAAAAAAAAGGACTAGAGGGTGAAAAGGCATAAGGAAATGACATAAAACAGTTCTACATGACTTGTTTTTCATTGACCATGTATAACATTTGTTATTGGATAACATGAGTTTAAAAATTAAATTAGTGCACTTTACCTCCCTAATGGATTGGTTATTATCATAACTAGTTGTAGGTATATGCAATGCATGAGGCATTTACAATTGTTTGTATCGATATATATATGTTCAATAAAAAGTTTGTGCTTCTTCCAACCACATAACAAGAGTCTTCAACATAAAAAGGTACTTTGTATGGCTTTGTTTTATCATATTAACTAGTTTGTGTGATTGTATGAAAATATTAACGGCATTTATTGTTAGAGAATGAAGAGGCAATAAATTTATTTACAGATGAATTTCTGCGATGATATGTTATATAATTTATACATTGTAAGATGAGCTTCACAATCTTCATATGAAATAGAATTCTACTGAATAACTTATGGATTAGAAGATTGTAGATTATGATACTAAATTTAATACCATCATCTTTAAATTTCGTCCCCCTATAAAAAAATAATAATAATAATATCATGTAGGTGGAACATAAAGAAAGATAGTAAATAATACCATAAATAATTAAATTAAACAATTAAAAATAATTATATTACTTTTTGTCATTTTCGATTGAACTGGACCAATAAGACCGAGTGGAATCAAAGGGCCAATTTGGACCGAAAGGACTGAAGTGGACTAAAAGGACCGAATTGGACCGAAAGGACCAAAATGGACTAAAAGGACCGAATTGGACCGAAAGGACCAAAATAGACTGAATGGACCGAAAGGACTGAAGTGGACTAAAAGGACCGAATTGGACCGAAAGGACCAAAATAGACTGAATGGATCGAAATGGACCGAAAGGACTAAGGTGGACTAAATAGACCGACATGGACCAAATTGGACAAATTATCAATAACAATGAAATGTCATTATTAGTTTATTATCAATAATTCTGAAATCTATCGGACGCTATAGATTAAAAATCTCTAAAAAAAAAAAAAGGGTAAAAGACTATGAGGCTGAATATTAAAAAGTTTCTTTACATTTTAAGTGCAATAACTAATCGATTCAAATCCTGTGATAGATAAGTGGGTTTAATTTGATTAGTTGAAATGAAATTTCAATACTGGAGAAACTCTTAGATGTCTATCCATTTTGAATTCATGCCCTCATTTTTGCCACCCAAATACAGCAACCCAAAAAGAAAAGAACAGGAAAAAGAAAACTTATATTTTGAAAAATAAGCTAATTAGTGACAAATGCACTATTGTCATTGAAAGAAACACTAACAATTAAATTGCAGATGCAGCACAAGTGCACGACCATACAACTTGAAATTGGATGACCCCAAACAACTTTGTTGAAAGCCTTGTAAAACAACTTCCCAATAATTACATTATATTTCATCCTTTTTCATTAAAGGTCGACTAATATTTAAAAGTTCTATTTATCAAAAAATATAAAACAAATTCCTCTAACCTTGTCATAATTAGTACAGTATTGTTACTATTTTATGTCATGCTAGTATTCCTAATATTGCATCTATACATTGTTTAAATTGGAAGTTGGGCGATTCACTTAAAATCCCTCTTCCACACCCCCACCCCTCTTCCCTCTTCCTATAAAGATTTCTAGCTCCACCCATAGGAGCCTCATTTTAGGATTTCTCCTAGTCCTATATATAGCTAAATGAGTTTATTTTATAATCTATGAAGTAATTAGGATATCCATAGACTTGCTTGACCTATATACAACTCACACACACACACACAGAGCAGCAGCACACACACACACACACACACAGAGCAGCAGCAGCAGCAACACACACACACACACACAGAGCACAGCACACACACACACACAGCACACACACACACACAGAGCACACACAACAACACACACACACACACACACACAGCAGCACCAAACACACACACACACACACACACACAGAGCAGCACACACACAACACACACACACACACACAGCAGCAACACAAACACACACACACACAGAGAGACAATAGGATCCGCAGACACACACACACACACACACACACACACACACACACACACAGATATCAAAAACCCACCAAGCAAAAATGACAAACATGAATAAACCCAATATGAATTCATCGATCAAACATCTCTAAAACCAAATATTGAAATCTAAAACCAAATATTGAAATTGAACATTTATACCCAAAATCAAAACCCTAGATCGACGGCCCAAACCCTAAACCTAAAATCGAAACTGTAAAGCAAAAATAGGAACCCCAAAACAGGAATCAAAACAAAAAATTTTGAAAAACTTACTGCTAGTCGGCCTTGCGAGAATGGGTGTGTGCCAGCGATCGGTGAGAAGGAAACGAAGAGGAGGAAGAGCGGAGGGAGGAAGGGATTCACATAGGGTTGAAGTGAGGGGATTCACATAGGTTTGAGATCGGTGAGAGTGGGCTGAGATCGGTGAGGGGAGTGTGAGATCGGTGAGAGTTGTCTGAGATGGGTGAGAGTTGTCTGCGATCGGTGAGGGGATGTGCGAGCGTTGAGGGGACTGTGTTGGAGCGGTGAGGGGAATGGGCGATCGGTGAGGGGAGTGTGGGTGATCGGTGAGGGTCTTGTGCGATCGGAGAGCCAGTTTTCTGATTCGATGGTGAGGGATTCCACGTTTCGTTTTTTTTTTGTTTATACTGAAACTTGAAGTTGCGTTTCAAACGCAGCTCCATCCTGGTACAATACGTTTCAAGGGGTCTGAAGCTGCATTTTTGAAACGCAGCTCAAGCTACAATTAAAAAAAAATTAGCCGCACGGCCTGAAGTCACGTTATTGAGCCGCGTTTTCCAAAAACGCGGCTCCAAAACGCGGCTTCAGGCTCCGTTTTTTGTAGTGTTTTAACAATCATAAGTTCAAACTATTCAAGAAATTAAATATATAAATATAACAACTACATCTACAAGAAGATATAATATTTTTAGAAATTAAAAATAACAAAATCATTATAAGCCAATATGAAATTATATATAACAATACAAGATGACTTTCATATTTGGTTGTTTGAGTAGGATAGAAACCAAAACTGAAATTTTGAATAAAGCTTATCAATTGGTTTAATAAAAAAAAAAAGGAGAAGAATACTCTATTACCTCTCAATATTTTAAAGTCATTTTTGCTAGTTTCAAATAAGCTCAACACTCTTTTTTGAGACAAAATTATAAATTTTATGCAAAGAAAAGAAAGAATACAAAGCCAAAAGAACTGCCACAGCAAAATAGAGCAGGAAAAACGGAGCAAGAAAAACACCAACAAAGAGCAGTATTTACTAGCAACAAATGCCGATAACAATATCAGCTTACAACAGAGAGCAATATAACAACAATAAAGAGCAATATCAGCTTACACCAGATCAAAAAAATATATTAAAGCTAGGGAATTGAAAAAGTAAAACTTCTAATCAAGCCAATTGTCTGACATGTGAAGGAATTTTTGTAATACGCCACATACTTTTATTTGAGATTATTATTATATTTTCTTTCAAATATAATTGATGGGTCATAGGTATTCTTTTTATTAGTAACCACAGCCCGCTACCTCACTAAGCCCACATCTCTAATACGAACTACAGGGTAGAGGAAGAGATATTCAAGGTTTTCATAGGAAAGGTTTTATCAAAGAGGCTAAGATGTGTTTTTCCTTGGAGTTTAGAGCACATACAATTGAAGAGGCAATCAAATTGCTCAAAGTATGATTTCTCACCATTAGAAACAAAGAATTAAAAGTTTATAAGTTTATCTTGGAATCAATTTGTGATGTTAGATTGTTCAAAGGGTTGATTTCAGTCCTAAAATTCTACTTATACTTTTACGGTTAGATTTGCTACTGTGTGTATCCATGAACAAAAGGCATGATTCAAATCTTACTCAGGTGTACCTATTACGTTTTCATTAGGATATATATATATATATATATATATATATATATATATATAAAATAAGTCAATGATGCTGCCACCTTTTTCATTGCCATTGGGAGACATATTGCCCACCGTTTCATTGAGATTATGCTATTAAATCCATTGAGGTTATATATTAAAGTTTGGAATTAGCTTTTGTGGGAGTATGGTTCTCACGTTGCTCTTTGTGGGTCCCTAGAACAAGTAAATATTGCCCTCAGGTCTTCTATTAGATTTGTATATATTTGGTCCTTTTAGTTTTGCCACATTTCTTTGATTATATATGTTAGGATGAATTAACGTTTTCTTTGGGGTTTTATATTAAATCCTAGGTCAATGATATTTTGGCTACTGCCTTCCTCATGACAATATGAGTTTCGATTAATGCAAGAGAATATTATTGGTTACAATATCATTGGTAAGAGAAACTTTAATATAGTGTTAAAAATATTATTAGTTCAGCAAAGTTTAATCCTAGCGAGTCTATTTGTATAGTTCTATAAGCTTTATATTTTGTAGAGGATATTAAGTGTATTTTCATGATTGATTGTAAGTCCTATTTAAGAGTGTTTTGAGGCTCTTTGGAAGTGTTTTTGGGTTGGACTTTCAGAGTGATTCAAGTGCAGTAAGTAATTATGCATAATATGCACAAGTTTTGTCCTTTAGGTTCTTAGAAGTTAAAGGTTTTCAAAAGTTATATTTTTAAGCTTACGTTTTAAAAGTTTACCAAAAAGCATTTTTACATTATTGAAAGAGAAATTTTGACCTTTAAATAATGTTTTAAAGAGAAACTTTGGATTTTAAAAAAAGTTTTGAATATCTAAATCTCATTTAAAAGATGATTTCTAAACTAAACTACTTTCAGAAAATAATTGAGTTTCAAAGTAAGTCTTCTAAAAAGGTTCTTACTCTTTAAGTTTGTTTAAAGAGAAAACATTCTATCAGGAGTTGGTGTAAAACCAGTGTTTTACGCCAGCTAATAAAAAATCGCCACGTGGACATTCTATTAAATCCCTCTCCAAACAGCCAAAAGCTCACGCCATTCACCTCAGACAAAACAGAAAACAGAAAAACCCCTCAGACAAAAGCTTTGCTTCCTTCACGCCGAACCTCCACCACCACCACAGCCTGATCACCGAAGCAAAATGAAGAAAGAAAACTAGCCCTCAGACAAAAGCTCACGCCTTCACCTCTGTTTGCTCTAAAATAATTCAAAAACCAAATAAACCCTAATCAAACATCCCTAATTCGAAAACCAAACAACCCCCAGATCATATCAAAGCCCAACAGAGCATCTTACCTTAGAACAATACAAGATATGAACATACAATAGAAAAACCCATCAATAATTCGAAATCCAAATTGGGAAAAAGGGAAAATCATGAAAAACAAACCTTTGCATCGCAACACCATGCTCATGGCATGTTTACAAGCTCTAGCAACAAATCCAATGACTTGTGTGGCGATATGCTTTGATGTGTGGTGTGGTGGAGATTTGGGCAAGAGGAAGTAGAGGATGGAAAGGGGAGGAAGCAGAGGAAACCAAAAATTTTTCCCTAACTCGTTCCGGTTCTAATTTGGGGTTTAAGCGAGCTGTACTATTTAGTGGGTTAAGTGAGTTGTGATTTGTGTGGCAATGGTGGAGGTTCGGCAGATGAAGCAGAGGTGAAGGCATGAGCTTTTGTCTGAGGGCTAGTTTTCTTTCTTCGTTATGCTCTGACAATCAAGCTCCGACGATCAGGCTGTGGCGATGGTGGAGGTTCAGCGTGAAGGAAGCAGAGGAAGTAGAGCTTTTGTCTGAGGGGGTTTTTTGTTTTCTGTTTTGTCTGAATGGCGTGAGCTTTTGGCTGTTCGGAGAGGGATTTAATAGAATTTCCATGTGGCAATTTTTTATAGGCTAGCGTAAAACACTGGTTTTACGCCAGCTCCTAATAGAATGTTTTCTCTTGTTTAAAACCAAGTGATTTCGAAGTCATATTCTTGTTTTTCAAATGGTATTTAAGACGTTTCTTTTAGCAAATTGGATTTTCAAATTTACTCAAGAATTGTAAAAATATTTATATAAACTCTTCAATTCCTATTCGTTTCCTAAGAGAGTTAAGCATCTTTTGATTTATGTTTCAATTTGATATTGTGATATTCGATATGCCTTTATTGTTGGAATAATTGTTAATATTAAGAAAATTATTATATGTTGTATAAACTTTGCTTTTTGTGATATGTGACTCAAAATGAGCATTTTTAGAATTGATCAAATATATGTGTAAATCCGCTCACGGGATTGTATGTGAGAATATGTGTTGATCCCTCACCAGTAAGGGCTAGATGTTGGTATCCACTCATAGGATTGTATGTGAGAATATGTGATGTGTATATGTGACACTGTGCTTTAATAAGTTATCTGTATGTGTTTTCGAATGACTTTAAGATTTGATTATATATGTAATAAGTGGTTCTTTATATGTTTGGAAAACTATATGTGATATTTTGAGTGAAATTGTGAAATCAAACTCGTGCTTTGCTTAACTCTATTCTGTTGTGTATTATGTATAATTACTTACTAGATGTGCGGCTCACCCCATCAATTACTGTTTTCAAATTGAAGTGTAGTTGGGAATATAGAACCTTTGGATCGCCTTGTAAGGTGCAAGGTAGAACGTGGAAGTTGTAGATGACTTCAGTATTACTTGAAAACTTATAGAATTTTAGTTACCTTTATTTTGTAATCTATGTTTTCTATAGTGGAGATTATTTCCAATTTGTGGAGTTTAGATTTATGTAAGAGGTTTTTTTTTTTTTTTTTTTTTTTTGGAGTATTGTTTCTTTGGAGTTTTAATTTATTTTGGATTAATTATGTTTATGGAGTTTTATAAGTTCAGCAGGTTAGTCATGCATCTAAATTCATGTTCTATAGATTTGGGTCATGACAATTTTAATAGTAAAGACTAATAATAAATGAGTGAAAATATTAAAAGGTGTAAAGTAAGTTTAGAAGGAACACTAACGTGCGCAAATAGGGAGTCAAATAATTTTCCATGTGGGTGCCAATTCTTAGAAAAATGGTTCAAGTATGAAATTTTACCTACTTAAAGCCTTCATTTGGATACCAATGAAAAATTAAAATTATTTCACTATTCAGCTTATTTTTGCTACTATTCATGGCCTCCATTGCAATTTTTAGTATTATTCATAAGCCTCAATGTACTAATTTAGCTAACTTTTACCTTTATCTACAGTACTTTCAGTAATAAGTTTTCAGTTTTAGCAAAATAAGCGGTATCCAAACAGACCCTTAGGGTCTGTTTGGATATCGGTTATTTTGTTAAAAACTGAAAACACTATAACAAAATAATTTTTAAATGTGTGAATAGTATCATGTGACTCATTTTTAATTAAAGTTTTGTTGAAAAAAAAGGTTTATAGGTCTCGTGAATAGTGCACGAGACCCACTGGAACTCAGTTAACGCTCTTCTCAAAAAAAAAAAAAAAAAAAAAAGGTGAAACGCAGACACTGCCAATATAATCAGTACCTAAACAGGTACTAAGTGTTCATTTGGCAAAAATAATTTTTGCCAATTTATTTTACTATTCAACTTATTTTTACTACTATTCACAGGTCTCACTGCACTTTGTAGTACTATTCATGGGTTTCATTGTACTATTTCAGCTAATTTTTATCTTAAACTACAGTACTATTAGCAAAAAGTTTTTAATTTCAACAAAATAAGTGGATCTCAAACAAATCCTAAATAATTTTTAAAAACTTTTGGGGAGTAGATCTGCCCCTGCCACCTAGTTTATAACTCATGAAAGTCTGTAGACATAATTTTTGTGACAACCCTTATGTGATTATGAGTGGTAGAGAAAACAATAATAGGTTTATATAAAATTGATAGATAGCTAGTCACAAATTATCAAGTTAGAATTATGGTAAAAGTTATAGTCCTAAAAGAACAATTATAAATCAAAGAAAAATAATCAAAGAAATTTTTGCTATTTACTGCAAGGAAATTTTGATTCTTATGGTAGTGTTCAACAACATAATATTAAAAGTTCAATAATAGAAAAGAATCCCACCTTTTTAAGGGGGAAGAAAGAAAACCAAGTTCGCGTATTGCTGCATACAGACACAGTAGTGCAGTGCAATTTATCATAATGTACATAAAGTTCCTCCATTTAAAAGCAGCTCGCCATTTTAGACTTTGAAGGAGCTCCCATGAAGATTCAGAAGACCAAAAGCCCATGCTAGCCTTAGGAACAGAAAGCAAAAGTAAATGATCAAAAGCCCATATCCAAGAGACTTATCCAATCTCATATTTTTTTTGGGCAATATCACAAGAGCCCAAAGCACGCTTGCCATAAGAAACCCCAGAGTCTCGTAGAGAGAAGGATCTCCAGGAATTTCAAATGAAGATGGATATTCAGAAAATGATGAAAAAACAAGTGACAAACCCAAACCCATCAACACATTGAACATGGGTCCAGCATAGCATCCTGATATAGCAATTTGGGCCCCATCTGCCCCACCATTGATTGCCATAGCAATATTGGCTATCAAATCTCCAAGTGAGTTTCCCCAAGCAAGAACAGTCAACCCCAGAACTGAAGGGCTTACCCCAATTATATGACCAAGAGAAACCAACAAAGATACTAATTCCTCAGCAATAATATAAGTCCAGGTGACACTCATTAAAAATCCTCCAGCTAGCCAAGGAAACAAACACCTCTTTGGTGGGCTAGACTTTTTTGTGGTCACACATGCAAGATTCCCAAAAACCATCCCAATTAACCCCGCTGTAAAGTAAGTCACCAGGCTGCTCCTTAAGCTCACATTTTCTCTCTGGGTGTTAGCAAGGGCTGCTAACAAAAGTGGTGCCAAAGTTACTGATAAAACTGCATAAGGCTTAGACCAACTCTCCTCGCTAACAACAGGTATAGTCAGTCTTCTTGGCAAGTAAAGTGGCAACTCTAAAACTTGTACAATTTTGGCAACATAGTAACAAATTTCTGGATTAAGATTCAAAAAGTTCGCAATTTGTTCTTGTTCTTCAAGACCGGATTTCAAGACTGGTTTTTCATCATCAATATAACCGAGTAATGGTATGCCAGCCTCCCCCACGTGCCCAACCCCATTGTCTTTATCTCCACAGAAGAAATGCATTGCCGAGACAACACAAACATAAACCAAGTAAATAGAAGTAAAACAAATGGCACCCCACAAGTTGATTTTCCCAATAGCTACAATCAAGAGTAGGGAAAAAAGAGAGAAGAGGAAGAAGAGGGCATCTCTAATAAAGCTACACTTATCAACCGAAATCCGATGAGAGTTAATTACAATACTTATAATTCCAACAACAATACTAGACACAAAGAAGGCACCCCCCAAGACACTATTAAGCCCAAGACCACCATTGCTTGATCTTGTGAAAGAGACAATAGAAGCAAAGACGTCAGGAGCACCATTTCCTAGTGAAAGGAGGGTGACTCCAGCTATTGTAGGTGAGAGCTTCAAGATCTTAGACAAGCTTTCTAAAGAGGAACAGAAATAGTTTGCAGCTGTATTTCCCAATAGATAGAACAAAACAAGAAGCCATAACAGAAGTACAAAATGACCCAGAATAGGAAATTGGCCAAAATTGCAGTAAAAGATTTGGAGATAATCTATGTACCCTTTAGGCCTGCAGCCAATATGTGTTTTGACATAGAAGCACTTGTACTTATTATCAGTGTACTTTTGAAGGCCGGTGCAACCATTTGTGGTGATATCACTGAGGAGGCGATGATGGGAGATGGTGGTTGTTGGGGGTCTAATATTGGAGGATAGGTGAAACAAAGTTGAGTTAAGGTTGGAGGGAAAGAGATTGGTTTTGAGATATAGAGTGAGTAGTAAGAGGAAGGATAGGTTGAGGAAAAGAGAGAGTTTTTTGGATCGAAATAAGGAAGATGAAGTTGCCATTTAGAGAAGGTTGTAATGGAGGTGTCAAAGGGGAAGATTTAGAGAATTGAAGAAGTCCATGATGATGCTGTTGAGGAAGTTCTGGCGAGGAAGAGGTTGTCTTTTGGTAGTTGAGTGAGTAGGAGGATAGCCTTCGCTAGAAGAAGGAAGTTTTAAAATAATGATGAGAGTGAGACAGTGACTCTGACTGTATGAGGAATCTCTGTTTCTTTCTTCTCACTCTATTGTTTTTATTTTATATACAATTTTTTGTAAAAGATGCTATAGGATTTGATGTAAGGACAGAAAACATTCCTCCTTTCATTGTTATTCAAGTGATTTTTTTTTTTTTTTTTTTTTTTTTTTGAGAAATAGTTATTCAAGTGATTTGTTCAGAAAATCTTACTGCATGAATAATAAATTAGAAAGGATTTCTTCTGATATATGTTTATACACTAGAAAACCCATTGACCAAAAAAACAAGCTTCTTTTAAAAAAATTAACTATTGATCCATTTCATTTTTACCTTGGTTCTCTTTTATACTCCTTCCATCAATGAATTTAACTGAAAATTATGGTTTCAGTGTGTGTTCACTAAATAACATATTAATTTATCTTTACAAATAGATTTCTAATTGGATGAATATTTAGCTGTCACTCTCATTATTATTATATTAAATAAATCTAAATATATACCAATTAAATAATTAGGATAAATTATATGTGAGTCACATTAAGTCTCGTAAGGGAGATAAACTTACAATTAAATTTACCACGTTTACTCCATAATTATTATATTTTATCATAAGACAAAGATACCAAGTGGTTTTTTTTTTTTTTTTTGTATAGGTGAGATTCATACCCAAATTACTTATTCGATAAAAAAAGATTCTATTAATTGAACCTTCAATTATGTTAATTTAATTTTTGAAATTTGAAAGCAATTTAATATGGGTTTTACTAACGGATGCCCTTAGGGCATCCATTAATAAATCATTTTAAGGAAACTTTTTTTTTTAATGAAAAAGTGATTAAATTTTTTTGCAATCTTTTTCAATTTTTCATAAAACGTTTTATAAAATAGATGATTAATTAATGCCCTAAAGGCATACATTGATCGGACCGATTTAATATTACCCTTATCCTCATAATCAAGTAAATTTTGAAAAGAATTTTTATAAGTAACGTTTAATCTATAACTATTATTTAAATTTAGTATTCTCTATATTGTAATACAAAGGACTTCAAAGAATGTTCTACTTAGTAAGGAGGTTGGAAAAAATGAAGGAAAAAAAAATTTATATCATAATTGTTTGGCAAGAAAGATAGAAAAGTGAACCAATAAAAAATAATTAATATTGATTTCCTTTTACTTTTTGGTAGAGAAGAAATAAAATAAGATTAGATACACAAAACAATTTACAATTTTTTTTATAACTGATGACATAAAATGTTGTGATTGATGTGTAATTAAAATAATATTAGTGGAAAGTGATGTTCTATAATTATAATCTACCCCATCAATATTGTGAAAAAAAATTATGAAATTTATTGTGCTTTTCTAACATTTTTGGAAGGAAAATACCAAAAAATATCAAATATATTAGATGATAATTACCATTATAACAGTGTATGAAAAATATGTACACACACACATACATACATACATACATATATATATATATATGTATATTACAAATATTCTTTAATTTTCCTTTCTTTAAAAAAAAAATCACTCCAAAAATTCATTTTGGTTAAAATTATAATATGATTTTAAATCAATTATGTATGCATTTTTCCAATTTAAAAATACCTCTATCTATTTTCATGTCATTTTTACCTATATTAAGATCCTTTTAGTCTTTTTCTCAACCAAAAAAAAAAGATCCTTTTAGTCATATCTTAATTCGTATAACCTTTTTACGGTTGAAGCCAAAAGAAAATCAGGAAAACACAAAATATAAAGAAGTTTGCTAAATCACAAGGGGCAAAATGGTCAGTACGATTTTTCACTTTGGAGCCATCCAATTTTCAGCCCAGGTTCGGAGGACGAGAAATCGTGGGCCCGTATGGATATTAAGTTATTATTTATTAACCATCCATCCTACTATCTTGCCATTGCCATTTCCATTCTCAAAAAATTATAGCACTACAAATTAAAACATAATTTTTGTCGATAATTAGCAAACTACTAATGTTAATGGTAGAGAAAAAGTTTCAAGTTTATATTAAAGTGATAAGCAACCAGTTGCATACTGTCGCGTAAGATAGTTGTGACAAAAGTTATGACTTAATACGTGTACTGGAATTCAACCAAATAATAGAAAAGTGTAATCCTACTCTATACTTCATAATTGAGAGGAATCCAAATAGGTCTGATCGTAGTATCATGGCTTCCAATTATTATTGAAGGTGTATTTTCACCGATTTTTTAGATCTTGTTCTTGCGCCGGCTTCTGACACAAAAACATTTTTGACTTTTGCTTCCAAAACACCAATATTTTATCATATATTATCCTGGGATCATATCTAAATTATATGATAGCATTAAGAAAAGGTCCAATTAACTAGTGCCATTGGAGCACATGTTAAAAATTAGTAAATACTTAATTATGAGCTGTAATGAACACTTTTAAAAAAGAGACAATACACATTTTAATAATTCATTGGCTTACACACGCACAAATTCATTGTGTATATATATATTGACTTTACTTTTAAAAAAAAAAACATATAAAAGATCATTTAATAAAGTATTAAATGCATTTGAACTACGGTCCTTATTCTCTCACAAAATCCATGAAATAAAATCTCCATCCCGAACCTTAAATTTAACAAATAATAATAATAATAATAATTAAAAAAAAAAATGCCTAGCTTCATCCTTGACTTTAGCATCTTCCTCCATCCTATGTACACATATGATTTAAAACAATCAAAAACTTTTCCCTTCAATTAATTGTGCTTCACCTAATAAATATAGTTAGTGACTATTATTTTCATCTTATTACTTCCAATCAAAGTAACTTTTTTTTAGGTCTTATAACTCCAAGTTCCTATTACAAAGTTTAGGCATTTTTGTAGTGGTACTCTAGTACTATAATATATTATATATCTATTTAAAAAAACCTATATACTACTTTCGTGTTTGTGTGTTCTAATAAGTATTACCGTTTCCTAAAAAAAAGTAACTTATTTTTTATTATATATTCAACTGAGTTATAAAAAATCCACAACAAAGAATAGATGTCTAACTTCTTTAAATAAATAAAAATTTTAAATTATAAATAAATAAATAAATAATAAAAAACCTTACAAGAAAGTCAATGCAAAATAGTATCCAAATTCTCAACCAAAAAAAAAAAACAAAAAAACAACTACTACTACTATAGTGCAACTAAGATTTATATATAAAAATGCACGCACATTTAACATATGGTAGAGTACAAAAAGATAGTAGACATAGCTCCTTTTTTTTTACAATTGAATTATTTTTGTTATTTATATCATATATATTATAAAATGAAATTCTTTAATTTTTTTGTAAATTTTTTCTACATAAAATTTTGAAAGCCTGTTAGAGTTACAAATATTATTAAACTATGCTAGTTTGAACTTATTAGAACTTACCATCACTTTTAGTGAAACAACACAACACTAAACAAGTCTTGATTAAATTGGTTTGATTCTCTCTATAAAAAAAAATCTATTTAAACTTAGCATGTGCTTTTCTACATTTCTCTTTTTATTTATTAATACATATTAAATAAATATGTATTACAAATAAATATATATTATTTTGATACAAGATAGAAATTCTACTCTAATCTAATATAAGTGTATATGTGTGTGAAACTCCCTCCTAGAAACTTGAACCTCAGTCCTTGCCTCGCCCCTCAACACTCCACAAACACTTATACTTATGGAGTGACCATCGCACCCAGGATGTACGGTACTTATATATATTGTTGAAATGTCAAATACTTGCGTGGGGTGGGGTGGGGTAGAAACAAGAAATAATATAAAATGAAAACAATTAATTTTTTTCACTTATTCTAATATTGCTACAAAAGGTTTTGAAAATCCTTATTTTTCATATCATCATTCTAATATATATTTTTCAATGATGTTCTAATTTATATTTTTCAATTTGGTTTCTATAGTTACAAAAAATGTTAAATTATATTAGTTTTGATTAATTAAAACTCTCTTCAAAAGAAAAAGATTAATTAAAACTCATTGTCTACAGTGGCAGGGTTAGGATTTTACCTTAGAAGAGGCAAAATTTATAACTAATATATATGTCTTCATACACTTGTGAACATATGTAGATAGAAACACATTGTGTACATGCACATATCACACACATATTATATATATTGTATATAGTTGTATTGTAATTTTTTTATATTCAAAATTCTATTTATAATACCCATGCAATGATTTTTCATAAATCAATAGACCTAAAATACAGTTTATGTTAGTTTTTAACTTTTTATTAAACTCATAAAATGATTAGATTATAACAATTGTAAACCATATAATAACTAATTCAGCAACTAAATTTGTAGAGTTTGACTGGAAAACAATATCATATTATGGAATTGTTATATAGTTGTTTCCAAATTTTACTACTTATACACTTATCTTATCAAAATTTATTTAGAGTATTACATAAATAATTTGAACTTTAATACTTTTCAAATGAAATGGGTTTCTTTGGTCTCTTCTATTAAGACTTTTTCTTCTTTATTTTATTTTTTTATCATTGATTTTCTTTTATAACTTTTGAAATGAAAATATTTTATTTCTATACCTTGTCAAATAATTTTGATTTATACAATAAAAAGACAGAGATATATCAACAAAAATACATAAAAATTATAATAAAAAAAAGGAAGAAGTGAATGATGTATGAATATCAGGCTTGAATAAGTGAATCGAATATGGGTATGAGGCTTGTTTTTTCTTTTTCTTTTTTTAATGCTTTTCTGTCGGTTTTGAAATACAAGCTACAGGCATAATATCATCAACTCATCATCTTTCATTGTTGTATTCTAGTAGCTTTAGACCCAATCTCAACCTAAACACAAATTTTAATCAAACAACTCAATTTTGACATATTTTGACTCTAAGATTTGCTAACACATCTATGTACTCTAACATAAACTTACTAGCTAGCAATAATATGAAATGAAATTATGAAAACCTTTCTCTTTTTGTTAATTTTTTCTAATGTTACCACAAACTTTTGAAATCCCACAATTTTTCGTCATCATTCCAATTTATTTTTCAATTTGGTTTTTAGATTTACAAATAATATTAAAATTATGTTAATTTGAACTACTTATAACTCATTGTCTGCAACTCAATACTAAATAAATTTGGATTAAACTAAGGTTGATTTTTATAGCAGATCTCTAGTTAAATAAAGTTCATTATTTTCTATAAATTCTCTAATTTGAATTTTTTTTTTTAATTATTACTTATATTTTAAATGAGTGTCATAAAAATATTTTTTATCGAACTTTTTTGTGTATTGCATGTGTTAATGACTAGTTCATAAAGTAATGGTGATTGCTCAACTTTTAGAAAGCATTAATCTCACTTAAATTTACATTCAATTAATGTACTTTATTAATTATTTATTTAATTAATATAAATAAAATGGCAAATTACAACTTAACCACCTGTGGTTTGACCGAAATTTAAGTTGCTTACCTGTGGTTTAAAACTTAATACTTTGCCCACTTAAGGTTTGATTGAAATTTAAGTTGTCTACCTGTGATTTGAAATCCCATTATGCAAGTGTTCCATTGGATTCTTTTTTATCTTATTTAATCTTGTATTTTTTTTTTTTTTTTTGGAGGAGAGAGACATAAAAGTTGAGCAAAATTACATATTTAACTATATTTTTAACAAAGTTAAGTTACGAAACTCTAACTGAGCTAATCTCAGATGGATAAAGTGTCAAATTTCAAATCACAGATAAATAACTTAAATTTTGGTCATACCACAAATAGGTAAGTTGTGATTTTCCCTAAATAAAATTAATTTTAGGAGGAAATTACCTAGGTATCGAGGTGAAATTCATTTGCCAGGTTTGAGTTCCTTTGAAAATTAACAAACATAAGAAAAAAGTATAAAGAAGACACACGTACGAAAGAGAGAAAAAGGTTGTCTAATTTTTAAGAAAGCTGATACTTGAACACAAACACATGTTAGAGATTCAGGACAAGTGAAGGAACAAATATCACATCATTTGTAAGGAAAGGTTTTGTTTTGAACTCGAGAGAGCAAATCAGGTTCTCCAATTTTTACGAAATCAGGTGCTTGACTTGACCCAAGCGCTTGACAGATATGTAATGTAATCCAGAACGAAAGACAACAAATAGCACACTATTAGTTAAATGATTTTGGGCAATAAGGCTCACCCTAGGCAGTATTTGAGTTCTTTTTTCTTTTTCTTTTTTCCTTTTTTTTTACACTTTGTTCTGAAGGGTCTATAAAATCATTCCTCTTTTGGTGTAGAGCAAAATAAGAGTTCTTAATTAAGGGTGAAGCTTGTTTCTAATGCTAGCTTTTTTTTGCACTAAATACATTACGATTTGGAGACATATCTAGTTTTAAACACATGTCTGCATTGTAGTGTGTTCAGTGCAAAAAAAAAATTGGACAGTGGCGTCTGGCTGTTATCACTTAACTAATGACTCGTGTATCTTACGCATTCTTCACTGTAATTCTGATTGCAATTTTCGAACCTTCATTTTATATATATATATATATATACCTTTAATAAGTACATTCAAGGAAACTTCCTAGGAGAAAGAAAAGAAAAAGTGGTGAGAGTGAGATATCATACATTCCTACGGTCTAAAGTTGGGTTGATGATTCCCACAAGTCAGCATGTTGCACCATGCAAAATTATTTTCGTGGATACTCTTAATTAGTCAATTCCGAGAACTTTTGCTGTATCCTGTATGGAATGTTTCTACGCAAAATTACATTCCTTTTGACCTTTTTTTTTTCTTGATCAACGACAATAGAACTCATCTCACCAGAAAAAAAGAAAAAAAAGAACAAACAGAGTTTCGCTTGTTTTTGTTTGGTTTCCCATTATTTCTGTTTTGTTCTGTGCGTTTAATTTCCAAAATACTTTGAAGGCACCAACATTACTAATCTATTTTAGTCGTCAGACATTTATTCTATTCAATTTTACCACAAAAGCAGCTGCTATCTACAACTTGGGATTTTTTTTTTCAAAATAACACCCATTTTCAAACAATTTTGTTAATTAGCAAGATTTCCAAACTATTTAGGAAACTAGCATTTCAAGTCTTTTAGACTCGAGTTCCATGTG